>NC_080836.1:9407500-9725833 GCF_030435755.1 Ochotona princeps | reverse complement strand
TTTTTTTTTAATTTGAAATCTAGTTTGGTAGTTATCCCTGTAACCATCCTGACTCTATTTTGATTATTATTTATATGAAGTCTCCCTTTCCATCCTACTGTTTTCAACCTATTTGTGATCCTGAAGATAATGAGGGTTTCTTAAAGACAAAGCTGTATATTTTTTGTAAAGATTGATTTGAAAAGCAGAGAGAGAGAGAGAGAGAGAGAGAGAGAGAGAGAGACAGCACGTTGCAGGAAGAGAAAGAGATCTTCCATCCACAATACAATAATAACCAAGGCTGGGACAGGTCAAAGCCAGGGCCCTGGAACTCTGTCTCTCACACAGGTGGCAGGGACCCAAGTCTTCTTTCCTGGGGTGCAGAAACGCAGCAGCTGGAACTCAAATTGGCCCTCCAGCATAAGATGCCCATGTCTCAGGAGGAGGCTTACCGTACTGTGCCACAACACTGCTCCGCCCCATGCCACATTTTTTTAAATCCATTTTTTCCCATATGTCTTTCGATTGGAGAGTTTAATTCACCTCCCTTGAAATGATCAAGGAGGAAAGACTGACTTGTGACATTTTGCTGTTTTCTATCTGCCCTAAGGCTATTTCTGTCTCTCATCTCCGGCTTCACTCTGTTCTTTGATGCTCACTTGAGTTTCTTGCTGTGACACATTTTAATGCTTTTCTCATTTCCTTTTGTACATAGTCTTTAGCTGCTTTCTTTGTGGTTATCATGCGGGTTATATTTAACATCTTAAAATTACAATTCTGTAATATGAATTGATACAAACATCCCTTCAACAGTACACTTCCAGACTTGTTCTCTTTGGAGTCGTAAAATTCTGTAACCCAAAATTATGGACCAAAAATGTTGTGTCCAAAATTAGGGATTAATAGTTGCTATATATATATATATATATATATATATATATATATATATATATATAATTTTGCATTATGTGACAGTTTCATAGGCTCTGGGAATCTCCCCACCCCTCCCCCTCCCCTCCCCCCTGGTGGATTCCTCCACCTTGATGCAGTATTACAGTTCAAATTCAATCAAGATTCTTTCCTTGCAAACATATACCAAGCATAGAGTCCAGCTACTTATTGTCCAGATAGGTTGAACAGTTTCTTGGGGAGACCATTTCTGGTCTGAAGTTAGAGCTGGTAGAACATCATCATAGTCAATTAAGAGTCCCAATATAACATCAACAGCAATTTGCAATATTATGGAATTGACATGGTTTTGAGTAACCAGTATGTTAAAAAAAAATGCAAGTTCTTAA
This sequence comes from Ochotona princeps, assembly GCF_030435755.1. Classification (NCBI taxonomy): domain Eukaryota; kingdom Metazoa; phylum Chordata; class Mammalia; order Lagomorpha; family Ochotonidae; genus Ochotona; species Ochotona princeps. Next base: position 9,724,556 of record NC_080836.1, on the reverse strand, counting down.
CCACACCCTATGATTAGCTCATTGACATTTCAATTTTAGTTTATATACAGGACCGGCTGCTATATACCTTAAAATGGCTATAGGGTACTATTCAGCTGTCTCGTGTCTATTTCATTTTAGTATTTAGCCATTTGTTGTGTTGAAGTATAATTTTGCTGATCTTGGCAGATTTTAGGATAATCTAGACTGGCTTGTAACTCTAACAAGATATTTGTCAACATTTAAGGTGCAGAACATTTTTTTGGGGGGGGTGCAGAAAAATCCTCAACACCATGGTAAGGAGTAAATAGTTGCCTTTTAATAAACCATCTTTCCTTTTTAGGATTTTTATTTCTTTGTTAATATGAAAGTCAGAGTTAGAGCAAGAGAGACAGATTCGATCCACTGGTTTATTCCCCAAGTGGACCACCAGGACTGGCCAAAGCCAGGAACTGCCTCCAGTCTCCAACTGGGTGGGGAGGGGGGGCCTAAGCACTTGTCACATCTTTCATTGCTTTCCCAGGCACATTAGCAGGGACCTGGTGTCGTGAAAGCAACAATCAGGACATAAACCAGTGCCCCTTATGTGATTCCAGTATTGCAGGCAGCGACCCCATTTCTACATTCCCTGTAGAAAACAAGAAATGGAATTGCAAACTTACAACTGCTCGTGTGTTTGCCTTCACTGCCGTCTGTCTGCCTTTATATGACTTTGAGCGTTGAGCCACTGTCGTTTCAACCTGCAGGACTACCCTTAGTGATTCTTACAAAATGTCCCCTAGCTGTTGTTTATTTGTAACTTTCCATCTCTGCCTCATGTTTAGAGGATAGTTTTTCTGGATCTAGAATACCTGGTTGACGTTTCCTCTCTCTCACCACTTTGAATATCACATTTCTGACCCTCAGGATTTCTGTTGAAAAATTCACAGATTTACTGTGTGGGAGATTGTCCCTGGATCTTCACCTGCCTAGCCCATATGGGAGGCCATAGGCACATGGCACACTGTGCCCTTGCCTAACAGACCCCAGCATGGCCTGTTCACTGGGCATGCAACCAGAAATTCCATCGGAGGGTCCAGAGAGATGGACAAATCTGTTAGCCAGTCACAATGTTGTTATTGGCTGGAAGTACTGTCTGGACCACCCTTCTGCCTGTCCCCTTCTCCTACATTACCTTGTGACTTGCATCAAGTAAATGAACATTCTTCACCACCAGTTTGTCTCCAGTGTTTCTGTTGTGTAAGAGCACTGTCAACTCACCCTTCAGTGGTCTTGGAGCCTAACTCTAACCCTAATCCTAACCCTAACCCTAACCCCAACCCTAACCCTAACCCCAACCCTAACCCTAACCCTAACCCCAACCCTAACCCAAACCCCAACCCCAACGCTAACCAGCACAGAAGACCCCCTGAGACTAGTGAGGATTTTTGTATGTTGCCTATTTGCTTCTTTCTTGAAAGATTTGAGATTGCTTTTGCCTTTCAATGATTTGATTATGATGTGCTTTGGCTCAGGCCTCCTGCTTAGAATTTCTTGATTTTCCTGAATATTTACAATCACATCTGTTCAACTCTGGAATGTTTTTATCAATTACTTCTTCACCTGATGTCTCTATCTTTTTTTTCATATGTTGAACCACCTGGTGGCATCTCACAGTTTTCATCTTTTTTTTTTTCTTTCTGTTCCTCACACTAAATAATTCCATTTGTCCTAACTTCTCTATCTGCTTCTGCTTACCCAAATCTGCTTCTAAATTCTTGCAGTCAAGGGTTATGGATGCTATGTCATATGTCATGTATAAACTAAAATTGAAATGTGAATGGGGTGATCACAGAATGTGGTTAAGAAATCGCATTTATTTTTAACATGTTGGCTGCTCAATACTATGTCAATTCCATAATGATGTCAATTGTTGCTGATGGTATGTTAGTGCTTTTATTTGATCAGGATGATACTCTGCTGGCTCTGCCATCAGACCAGAGAGGGTCTCCCCAGTAAGTAGTTGGACTTGACTGGACTATAAGATGTTGGACTCTATGCTCGGCATATGCTTGCAAAGAGGGAATCTCAACTGAACTTGAACTATGGTTAAGCAGCAAGGTGGAGGAACCCACCATGGGGGGAGGGTTTGGGGAGGTGTGGGGAGAATCCCAGTTCCTACGAAATTACAACACAATGTAATTAATGAATAAAATTAATAAAAAAAGTTATCTTTCCACTGTGTTTTCAGCTCCCAGATTTATTCTGGGCTGCCTTCTGTGTGCTTTCCATCTTGATATACCTTTGTATTTTATTCATGCAACGTTTTCTTGACTTGGTCCTCCTGTGCCTTTGCACCTGTTCAGACAGCTGTTTTAAAGTCTTGGTCTAATAAGTCTAACATCTGGTCTTCCTCAGGGACTTCCTTTAACTCTTATTTTCTTCGAATGGGCCATGCTGTCGGAGTTATCTATATAGCTTGGGGTTTTTTGTTGTTGTTGTCACTGTTGAAAGTTGGGTATTTCAGTTGTCCAGTATGTTAACTCTAGAAATCAGATTCTTTCTGTTCTCTGGATTTGCCTTTTTGCTAAATAATCATTGTGGGATGTAAACTTAAAATATTCACTGTTCCCTTCTGATCTTGTGCCTTCTCCTGGGTGTACCTCCTGGCTTTCTAACTTATTTTACATTTGTGGTGATTTTTGAATGTCCTAGTCTTTAAATGTCTAGCTCTAAAAAAGTGGAAGGAAAATATGAATAGGAAAACAAAACAGACTCTGACATGTCCATTTCCTAAGCTGCTTTAGCCAGAAAGTCCCGTCTTCATGGTGATGGAAGTTACAATCATGCTGTCAACCTCTGTGTACCCTCCCTTCAAAAGCCATAGTCAACAGAGCCCAGATATTTGGAGAATCAGCTCCTTGGTGCCAGCAAGCCATGCAAGCCTCTCTAATTTTTTTTCCTTTTTAAAAAAGATTTATTTGAAAGTCAGAGAGATAGAGGGAGAGGAAGATTTTCCATCTACTGGGGTCAGTCCTCCAGTGGCTGCAAATATCAGGGCTGAGCCAGGCTAAAGCCAGGAGTCAGGAGCTTCCTCTGGATGCCCATAAGAGTAGTAGGGCCCCAACATGTGGGCCATCTTCTGTTTCTTTCTCAGGAAGTTGGGTCAAACCCGAACATCTAGGACACAAATCAGCCCCCACAAGGGATACCAGTGTTGCTTAAAGGGTGGTTTTACCCATCAGACCACAATGCTGACCCCACAAGATATTCCGGGAACACATATGCAGCCACGTGCCTAGGCGCTGGAGGCTGGATGATGAGTAGGTGCTTCCACTCTCTGAAGCTGATACAGAGAGATCATTCAAACCTCCCCTGAGAAGCCATGAGGTTTCAGACAGACACTGGATTTCAGGAGTAAGATAACAGCTCCCTGCTGTTTTACTTTGCAGCATAATGGCTGATCATTTGTATATGCCTAGTTGCTATCCATATACCTGGTTTGAGCTGGTTTGTTTTCTCATGATTGGGTTTAGAATGTTCTTTATAAATCTGAATGTAAGTTATTTGGCAGACGTAAGCTTTATAAATATTCTCTCTCTGCATAACTCTTCACATTTCATCACCTTCACGGTGTCTTTTGAGAGGCAGAGTACATATTTTTATTAAATCTCATTTATCTACATAAAGTTCTTATACTGTCATATGTAAGAAATTGTCATGTAACACAGTCACAAAACTTTCTGTCTGTTTCCTTTTAAAGGTGACTAATTTAGGTTTGAATTTAGGTTTAGCATTCATTCTGAGCTAGTTTTTTATATAATACGCAAGATGAATCAAAGTTCATTTTTGCACATGAGTATTGAATGGTTGCAATAGCATCTGTGGCAAAAGACTAGTTTTTTCCCACTGGACTGCCTTCTTCTTAGTTGAAAATCAGTTGCCATTTTAGAAAACAGTATTTCTAAAGCTTATTCTGTTCTTCTGATCTGTTGCCCTAACTTAAGGACAATGCTACACTGTCTTAATTATCACAACTTTGCAGCAAGTCTAAAACCCAAATGCGTTCTATATTTTCAGTGTTGTCATTAATTTACTGGGTCCATTGGATTTCCAAATGATTGCTAAACTTAGATAACCATGTTTCATAAAACTACGGGCTGAGGATTTATTCAATCAGGAGATCAATGTGAGAGCAGCTAATATCCTAATAATACCAAGTACCCTACGCAATAGAATAGTTATACATTTCTTATCTGTGTCTGCATATAACTTCACCACACCAGTTCATCTCTCTTTCTCTTGTCCAACCTATTCTCAATTATTTTGTATTTTAAGATGCTACCATAGGGGCTGGCATTGTGGCATATCAGTTAAGCCACACTCCGCTAGAGAGATTTCCAGAATGCACTCTGGTTCCCTTCCTGGCTACTCCACTTCCAACTTGGTTCCCTGCTAATGTGTCTCAGAAAGTGGCACATTATGATCCCGCTCCTTGGCCCCTGCCACCCATGTGGCAGACTTGGAATGAGTTCCTGGCTTTTGAAGCACTTTGGGAAGTGAATCATATGATGTGAAATCTCTCTCTTGATGTCTCTCCTTCTCTCTCTGTCTCTTCCCCCCTCTATGTAACTCTGCATTTCAAATAAATGTATTTATAAATGTGTTTTGGGCCCGGTGGCGTGGCCTAGCAGCTAAAGTTCTAGCCTTGAACACCCTGGGATCCCATATGGGCGCCGGTTCTAATCCCGGCAGCTCTACTTCCCATCCAGCTCCCTGCTTGTGGCCTGGGAAAGCAGTCGAGGACAGCCCAAAGCTTTGGGACCCTGCACCCGTGTGGGAGACCTGGAAGAGGTTCCTGGTTCCCGGCTTCGGACCGGTGTGCACCGGCCTGTTGCGGCTCACTTGGGGAGTGAACCATCGGATGGAAAATCTTCCTCTCTGTCTCTCCTCCTCTCTGTATATCTGACTTTGTAATACTATATATATATATATATATATATAAATGTTGTGTAATAACTTTAATATTTTTATTACAAATCTGTACAAATTCAATTATATTTTTTGTATGTTTAAGATTTTTTTTTCTATTCATTTATTCATTAATTACATTGTATTACATGACACAATTTCATAGGTACTGGGATTCTCCCCTCTTCACCCCAAACCCTTCCCCCATGGTGAATTCCTTCACCTTGATGCATAACCACAGCTCAAGTTCCGTTGGGATTCCCTAATTACAAGCTCACACCATACAGAGTCCAGCATCCCACTGTCCACTCAAGTTCAACGGCCTCTTAGGGAGGCCCTCTCAGGTTTGAAGGCAGAGCCAGCACAGCGTCACCTCGATCAATTAGAAGCTCCAACATATCATCAGCAACAATCCAGGTATGATGAGACTGGTGCAGAGTCCACTGATGGACATAATCCATTTTAGAGTTTCCACTTGTCCAGTTTTTCGCTGCAAACATATAGCTGAGGTGGTTGATTGATCTACTCCATCTTCTATCTTTTCTTGGTTAATGTTTTGATTCCTCCATTTTGTTCAGGGGAATCCCCAAAGAAACTTTGAGGTGTTCCCAGTCCAGGCTCCTACATGTACTACTAGTAAGCACAGTGCCCGCCACAGTCCATCACTCCGATCAGCTGGTGGTTGTAACCCCTGGGTTGGTTCTATTCTGAGCCCCAACCTCCATTGGAACCAATGAGTATTGCAGCTCTTCCCGGCTCTGCCCATCACACACTCGTCCCTCACCTAAACCAGTGGGAGGTATGCTGGTTGGGTGCTGCATTCCCTACTGGCACAGGCCATTTCACCTTGGCATTTTGTGTTTTGTACTGTTTTTATTGCAACCAAACCTGGCCAGGCCCCCACACAGTTCCAGCGCTCGGATTTGCCAGTGGATGACGTGAACTGACTCAGCCTGGTCTGCCCCCAACCCGAGCCAAATGTATGCCAGTGGGTCACTTTCCAAAGCCTCTTCTGGGTTGTTTACCTCCATGTAGGGTCAGTGTCCTGTCAGAGGAACTGTTCAGATTCCTCCATCAGACCCCTTCCTGGAGTCAGGCTTCACACATACCAGCAAGTCCTTCGGCCAGCACTGCTCTTCAACCCATTCTGGTTCCGGCTGTTGAGAGTATCAGCCCAGCCATGGCTCGTCCATACCCACATATAGCTCATATATGGCTCAATTGGGGTTGAAACCTAGCCGAGCCCGTCCCACATCTACCCTGGTCCTCCAGAGCACCAAACTGTGTTGTGGTCTAACCTGGCATGGTACGTCAAGTCCGAATCCATATTTGTGCCAAGGGATTACAACTGTGACCCTACCAGAACTCAGCCCCCTTCCAGTTCCTGCGCCCCTTAGTGGTAAGCTCTACCCAGCCAAGGCCTCCCCCAAGTTCCCCAACAAGGCCTGTTCCCAGCCAGTGTTAAGTATGCCAGAAGTTGCTCTGGGTCAGCCCAGCACGCCCCATAGACTGTCATGCCTCCTGCATAGACTCCTCTGGCCCTTCTAAACCATCCAGTGGGGTCAGAGTTTCCACGGGGTTTGGTCCACACATACCTGACACATTCTAGCCCCAAGTATGGTTCTCGAATGCCAGACAATGTCATAGTCCTGCCTTCTGTGACCCCTCTGCTGATCCCTCCTCCTATCAGGTAATGAGGTATCCTGCTGGACAAGCCCGGAATTTTGCCTTTTGAATGAACTGGTGTTGGCAATCTGCACTATAAAGTGACTACAGGTTCTTCAGAGGAAGATTTACTGCCATTGAAAATCTTAAGGACTAATACACATTCTCAGAGAACTGTGAGTTCAGCACGGAGCGACTCATGTAGCATATCAAAGAAACCAAATTCCAGAACTTCCTGGCCGGGCGGCCAGCAGGCACAGCCTGGCGCCAAATGGCGCACTGGCCTCCCGCGAGCCGCTCACCCCATGTACGTACGTACGTGGTGGTAAGCCTGGCTGTGCTAGGCTGGAATCGTGGCGGGGAACCCAAGCCCTCCAGGCAGCATGGCTGCCCAGGGGTTGAGACACTCAGGCCTCTGCCTGGATCCTCCTAGCTCCTCCCCCACTTCAGCCGCATGGCGCACTGAAGAATTCCAGATCCGCTTCTCAGAGTCCTGGGACAATTCTCCCACTCCCAAGAGAGGGCCATCAAACCAGGATTCCAACAATCTGGAAACTGCACAGAAATTCAATTATATTTTATCCAGCAATCTAGATAAACTCATTTACTAGTTCAACAAGTTTCCTTGTATTGTATTGTATTTTGTGGTTCAATGAGTTCCCTTGTATCTTGCATTGTATTTTATAGATCAGTAATCATGTTGTTTGCAAATTAAGACTTGTTTTGTCTTCATTTATTTATTTTTACTTTTCTTTTTTGCACTATATGAGCTTCCAGCATTTTGCTTAGCAGAACTGGACATTTCTATCTTGGTCTTGTACTTGAGTGGAAGCATTCAGCCTATTGTCATAAAGAATAGTGTTGGTTGTAGTTCTCTTATTAATGCTCTTTATCAAACTGAAATAATATGCTATATTCCTTGTGACCTGACAGGGTTTTTTTTATTAGGAATGCTGGGTTTTGTCAAAATGTACTTCAAAATTATCACAAATCTTGTATTGTTTATGTATTGCTATAGTGAACTACATTGATTTTCAGATTTTTGAAAAGACCTATATATATGTCTATATATTATATAGATATATAGATACATATTTCATTTGAAAGGCAAATTTTTCAGAGATAGAGGAAGAAGGTCTTCCATCCACTGACTTACTCCCCGAATGAGCACAATGCCAGAGCTGAGCTGATCCAAAACCAGGAGCCAGGAGCTTCTCCCCAACCTCCTATGCCATTTTCCACTGCTTTCCTAGACCATAACAGAGAGCTGGATGGGAGGCAGAGCAGCCGGGACAGGAACAGGCACCCTTGTGGGATGCTGGCACTACAGGGCAGGGGATTGGTTTGCTGCGTAATCCAATTGTTCTTTTCTAGGAAAAAAAAAAAAAGAAGGAAAAAGCCTTATCTTGATCTATCACACTGTTTTATGTGTTGCTGAATTTGATTTGATAAAATTGCTAACATGGCTAAAGTTCACTTTGGACTGTTTTTGTTGCTTTTTGTTTTAGTACTTTGAATTCCAAAGTCTTATTTTCTGTCATATTGTTCTTACATAGTTTATGTTCTATCCATGCCGTCTTAGGGGAAGAGGGTCTTCTTCAACATATTCTGTGTTTCTAGTTAGCGTGCTCAGGCTCACTCTCGCTTCCCATCATCTGTAACTTCCAGGTCTGTTTCTGCTGATGAAGTCTTCCCTGCGTTGTTCAGACATGTCCTTGACCCTGTGCAGGCTGAGATGACAGCTCCTGCTACTTGTCCCAGATGGATTGCCCATCACTTCAGGGACTTGGCTCACACACACAGCCCACAGCCCTGTCCCATCTGTTCAGTGTAAAGTTCCCCCTGAATCTGCTCTCGAGGCAATGAACTTGGGTAATCTGGGATGTGATCCATTTTCTTCCCACTCAGGATTGGATCACCTCTGGTCCAAGATGTCGCCTCCTATATTTTATCTGTTGTCGCAGTACTTTTCACGGACGAAGTAGGTTGGTGCCCCTCCTGCTACTTCAGCCTGCCTGATAACATGAGTCTTCTTATGTGTAAATAACCTTATTTTTATTTTTTGTCTAAGCTCTATTTTCTTTTTTCACCTAATCTAATTCATGCTTCTCTATTTGAACATGTGATTTGTGTTTTTCTGTGCAGGGATCATATCATCTGTGCATAATGGCAGTCTGGTTTTATTGCTTCCTGATACCTTTCCTTTTTCTATTCTGTTGCACTTGCAAGGATTCCAAGACATGTAAACAAATTCAGAAAATGATCATTTTCCTCATGTTTGTGATTTTAAAGGAGGTATTTCTAGTATATTGCCATTAAGTATATTTCCTATAGTAGACTTTGGTGTGTTATCCTCACGAGTAAATGTACTTTATTTCCTCAGCTTGCTGGATTATTTATGTTTAAAAGAAGAGAAAGAAAGAGGAAAAAGAGACAGAGAACCATCTGCTGGCTTCACTTTCCAAGTGTCTGCAAACAGCCAGGTCTGGGGACAGGCCATCGCCAGGAGCCAGGAGCTGCCTCATGGTCTCCTGTATTGATGGCAGGGGCTCACGTAGGTCAGTCATCATTCCCTGCCTCCCAGAGTGTGTGTTAGCGGGAACCAGAAGTGGAAACACAGCTCAAACCCAGGCACTCTGATGCAGGATGAGGACACCCGAAGCCACTGCGTAAGCCGCCCTGACACCAATCCTACCCTAGTCTTTTACTATTTATACGACCCAGTGTTACCAAATGTTTCTTATGTGACGATGAAAATGTTCCTTGATCGCCTCCCTCGAGTGGTCAGTATATTGAATAGCACTAATATATGTTTCAATGCTTGCTCAATTTAGTCATGAAGTGGTTTTGGTTTTTTTTAAAGATTTATTTATTTTTACTGCAAAGTCAGATATACAGAGAGGAGGAGAGACAGAGAGGAATATCTTCTGTCTGTTGATTTACTCCCAAAGTGGCCACAATGGCCGGAACTGAGCCGATCTGAAGCCAGGAGACAAGAGCTTCTTCTGGGTCTCCCACATGAGTGCAGGGTCCCAAGGCTTTGGGCCATCCTCGACTGCTTTCCCAGGCCACAAGCAGGGAGCTGGATGGGAAGTGGGGCTGGCAGGATCCCAGTGCATTTAAGGTAAGGACCTTAGCTGCTAGGCTACTGCGCCGGGCCCTGAAGTATTTGAAATAAATGCTGGATTATTTGAGCAGTATTTTGCTTAATATTCCTCCATGATATTTATGAGTAAAAGCAACTGACAATTTGCTTCTCTCCTTCTGTCCTTGTCGTATTTCATTATCAGAGTTTTGTTTCTTAAACTGAATTGCAAGTTCTTTCTCTTTAATCTTCAGAAGAGTTTTTTAATAGAAATTATCTAGTCCTTCAAAGTTTTGTAAAACTTATTTCTAAAACCATTAAGACCTAATCTTTTCTTTGCAGGAAGGCATGTAACTACTCTGTCAGCTTATGTAATGGTTGTATTACTCTTCATCGATTGAAACTTGCTGAAGTTTAGACACGTATATGTTAGTTACATATATTTAATATGACATATATTTTATATAATTATATGAATTTGGTATTTCATTATATATTAATTCACATATGTAAGACTTGTCTAAATTGTCAAAGGTATTTCTATAGCGGCTTACAACACTATCTTTTGAAAAGTACTTAGCTCTATTTGCAGCCCTGGCCCCCTTTTATCTCGATCGCTATCATCAAATGTTTTAATTTAGTCTTTTAAAAATTCCAGCTTTTAACATTATTGAATCTTTCTATAGTGTCATTTCTGTTTAAGATACGTTTGAGCTCATCTTTGTCGTTTTGCCCTTCACTCTAATTTCACTTTTCCTTTATTATCTTAGTGATTAAAATGCATAACTGTCATCATTTTTCAGCATTCTTTAACAACAACATATTTCATATTACAGATTCCTTTTTAGTCATTGCATAACTGCACTCGTGAATTACTATAACGGACTTTTCAATAGCAACTAAGTCAAAATCATTTCATTTCCATTTTGTTTGGAGTCAGTTACAAGTATAGTTATTTTAATTGATCTGTAAGCTGATTCATTCTGTAACAGTTTCATTCCAATACCTTGAAATGTGTTGAGACTTTAATTATTTAGTGTTTGATCATTTTTCTAACATTTCATTTGTGTAAGAATAACATGTAATCTGTACTTTTCAATGTGAGGAGCTGCCTCTGTTATGAGAGGTTTGTTTGTTGTGCTGTGTAATCTTACAAATCCTCTACTAATCATTTTATTCCTTATCTGTCAATTAACAAGAGAGCTTTGAAATCCTCCACTAGTCATCAATCACTTCATTGTCTATGTATTTCTGTTAATTTTGCTTTCTTTGTACAGAAGTACAAACAGCTTATCTCCCAGAAAGCCAAGGGTTCTTCAATACAGATACCGAGTGGTTTTCTTTACTCCTAGTAATATCCAAGTCTTAGTAACTTTTCAGTGAGTCTTTTGTAAAATATGTTAATTGGATTTTGTTTCACATTTGACATGATAGTCTATGTCTTTTAAGGGATATTTTTGTACTTGAGACAGATCTATTTCACCCTTCTAATTTAAGCTTCCTGCTTTTCTTTCCTTTTCTGTGTATATTTCTTATTTGCACTAACTGAGGGGTGTATTATTAACAAAGAAAAATTATATATATAGATGGTGTATAGCATAGTGCTTTGAAACATGTAAAAATTGTGGAATGACTATGTATAGTTAATTACCATATGTCTTTTTTGTGAGAACACTTAAAACTGACTTTCTTAACGATTTTCAGATAAGCAATACATTGCTACTAACTATAGTGACTATGTTGTATGCAATCATCATACGTAACTGAAATGTTACTCTCTTTGACCAAAATATCCCTTCCTCCATCCTCAGCCTCTGGGAAACACCATTCTACTATTGCTATGAGCTCAATTTGTTAGATTTCATGTATTTCGTGAGATCAGGTGGTATTTATCTTTCTTTGGCCTGTTTAACTTAAAACATTCTTCAGGTTCTTCTGGGTTGCTACAGATACCGGAATTTGCCTTTTGTACGGCTGAGGAGTAACACTATGCATCTACCCTTTGTCTTTACCCAGTTGTCTGTTGGTAGATTCTTAGGTTGATTCCATATCTTGGCTGTTGTAAATAATGGACATGAGAGTGCAGATATGACTTTGGCACAGTGATTTCATAGGATTGAACAACTCCATCATATATACATGTATATACACATACACACACACACATATATATACACACATGAAATGTGAGTGTATTCTTACCACATTTTAGACATTCTGCCATTTGGAAATCAGGATTATATTACTCTTTTGACAGATTTTTTAAAAAGACTTTTTTTTTTTCCTTTTGCAAAATAGAGCTACAGAGAGAAGGGAGAGACAGAAAGATATTCCACTTGCTGGTTTACTCCTGAAAGGACAACAGCTGGGGACGGGCCAGGCCGAAGCCAGAGGCCTGGAACTCCATTCAGGACACCCGCATAGGTGGCAAGGACTCAAGTACCTGGGCACCGCCACCCACTGTTTTCCCAGATGCATTATCAGGAAGTTGATTTGGAAGCAGAGCAGCTGGGCCAAGAACAGGTACTCACACAAAAATGTTAGCATTGCAGGCAGGTGCTAAACCTGCCACACCACAGTGGCCAGCCCCATAATTCATTTTCTGATGCAATTTTCCCTATTGCAAGCTTTCGGCATTAGGCAAGAAATCTTTTTGTAAGGATTTATTTATTTGCTTGTTTGTTTGTTTTTAGAAGGCAGATATACAGAGAGAAGGAGAGTCAAAGAAAGAGCTTCCACTTGCTGGTTCACTCCCCAAATAGGCACAATGGCTAAAGCTGAGCTGATCTGAAGTCCAGAGCTTCTTCTGAGTCTCCCACTTGGGTGCAAGATTCCAAGACTTTGGCCCAACCTCCACTGTTTTCCCAGGCCACAGGCAGGGAGCTAGGTGGGAAGTGGAGCAGCCAGGACATGAATCAGCACCCACATGGGATGCTGGTGCTTGCATGCAGAGAATTAGCCAATTGATTTATCATGACAGCCCCTAGGCCAGAAATCTTACCAGAAAAACTGTTATAGGCAGAATAATTCTACCCCTCCGTGTTTAAAAAAAATAGATATCTATCTCCAAATCCTGAAATCAATGCATATATTATCAGGCAAGATAAGTTGGTTGATGTAAATACGGTTAACGCCTTTGGGATGGAGAGATGGGATTACCCAGGTAGGAAAAATCTAATGACTTTGTGCCTTAAGAGAAAGGAGTCTTGCTAAACTGAGGACAGAGAGATGGGACAACAAAGAATGATTAGAGAAATACAACATTATTGGCTTTGATGGAGGAGGAAGTGGCCAGGAGCCAGGAGTGTCTGTAATACTTAGATGATTTGAGTGAATGAGTTCTACCTTGCAGCCTTTAGGAGGGAGTTCAGTCCTGCAAACACCTGCACGTAGCCCAGCGAGACTCAGCTGGGACTCCTGACCATGACATTCATGGAAATTCGCCACAGTAGAAATAGGAAGGTAACACACACACACACACACACACATTTCCCAAAATTCAAAATCACTGGTATCAAGAGCCACGCCATACTGGGATGACCAAAAACACTGCTTTCCCCATACATGTGGCAAATCACCAAAAATGCACAGACCAGATCCAGAAACATGTTGAGAACATCTTCTAAGAAGATGCTGTTTGGGGGCTGGCACGGTAGTGTACCAGACTGAGCCTCCATTTGCGGCACCAGCATCCCGTAGGAGTGTCGGTTCAGGTCCCAGCTATTCCACTTCCAATTCAGCTCCCTGCTAATGGCCTGGGGAAGCAACAGAGAATGGCCTTGGCCCTAGGGCCCCTGTACCCGTGTAGGAGACCTGGAAGTAGCTCCTGCCTTCAGAATGGCCCAGTTCTGACCATTGCAACCATTTGGGGAGTGAACCAGCGGTTGAAAAATCTGTCTCTGCTTCTCTCTATAACTCTGCCTTTCCAATAAAGTAAATAAATATTTGTAAAAGATGCTGCATTTATATTGCTGGTCATTTCACGTTTTGCTCTCCCATATCCCTCCCTGGTCATGTTCCCTGGCACAATGCTGTGCCAACTGGAAGGAGGTCACCCCCTTCTGTTCCTCCCTTGGGATGGAAGGGCTGGAATGGAGTCCTCCTGTCTGGAGGAAGCCCCAGGGCCTAGCGTCTACTACATCCTACTCAGAGGACTGATGGCCATGGAGAGCTGAATAGACTCAGCTCGGAGGTCGCTAGTAGCAATGGTTAATGCCACAGTGCCCAGTGCTTCAGGTGGTCTGCAGACCTCAGCATTTTCAGGACAAGAGATGAAGACAAGAAAAAGACAGCAGAAACCAAAGAGCTTGGGAATAGCCCACGAGACCCCAAGGAAAATTTAGACAGTTCAGATGAGGTATGTGTGTAAGGGAACGGGTAACGGTACCCACAGACCCAGGGAGCATGTGTGCCTAGAAAAGGTCTGAAATGACATAGGGGGCTCCAAACAGACTGACTTGTGAACCAGTTTGCAAATATGGAGGGAAGAACTTTATTTGTTCTACTAAAACCTAGGTTTTTTGTTTTCTGTTTTTTAAGACTGATTTATTTACTTGAAAGACAGAGTGAGAAAGAAACGCAGAGTCTTCATCTGCTGTTTCACTCCCCATAGGGTTCCAGTAGCCAGGGCTGGGCTGAACGGAAGCCAGGAGCCTCTAACACCAACCAGTTCTCCCACATGGGTGGCAGGAGGCCAAACTGCTTCTCCCAGGTACGCGAACAGGGAGCTGGATATAGGACAGGGATGTCACAGACTGCGGTTTTACTTTCTGCACCGCAGGATTGTCTATACCACCACACTGACCCCAAAAGCCTGGTTCTGAAACAAATTATCACAAGGCAAAAAAGAAGGCAACACGATCAATGCAGAGAAAACAAAATCTCCAGAAAACAAAGAAACACAGGCTTCTGATTTACGTGGCAAGGATCGATTAAAGATTTATTGATGGATTAGTTGATTTGGAAGGCACAAAGAAGGACCAAAACACAGAGAAATCTCACATCTGCTGCCTCACTCCCCAAATTATGTTGCAAAATAAAACATGTATTAAAAATTCATAGGATTGAAACTTTGTGTTCAAATGAAAAGCAACTGGAATTCAATAGCAGAGGAAAAACTAAAAATCTATAAATACATTCAAATTAAACAACATACTGTTAACTAGTGTATCAAAGAAGAATTTACAGGGGAAGCTAGCAAAGGCCTTGAAATAGATGAAAATGAAAAGGCAACAATGAAAAACTTAAAATGTAATGACAATAGTACTAAAATGGAGGTTTATAACTGCCAATGTATTTATTGAAAATAAAGAGACAGCTCATCAATAAGGCACGTTTGTATCTAAAGAAACTAGAGAAGTGGATAAACTAAACACAGAGCTATTACAAGGAGAGAAAACAGTAAGAATGAAAACAGTGAAAAATAAAATTGAGAAGAGCAAGTCAATAGGAAGGTCAGACCTCCAAGTTAGCTCTTTGAAAAGATCAATAACACAAACAAAACTTTACATAGACTGACTGAAATAAAGAGAAAAGAATCAAATAACTAACATCAAACAAAACTGGAGGTCCCTGTAGTCAATTGTGTAGAAATAGAAAACAAGATTGCAAAAGAATATTTTGAACAATCATGTACAATTGTATAACTACCAGTTGGACAATTTGGATCAAACAGATAAATTCCCAGAAACAAACGCCTGACCAGGACCAAGATGAACTCCCAATGAAACTGTTAAATGTATCTTGACCAAAGGGTGCTGGACTCTCTGCCACTGTCCATGCCTGCAATGTCGGGATACACTTCAATAGCAGAATGATGGGTGTATGACTGTTTATGAAGGACTGTAACATTGTAATGATATAGGGAAAATCAGTGGTGGGGTGGGGAATTGAAGAGGGATTTGGGGAGGGAGTAAGGGAAATCCTGGAGCCTATGGAACTATATTATAAAATAATAAAATAAACATGTAAAAAAATAGAAACTCTGATTAGACATAGAACTGATAAAAAAAAGACATTGAGTAGTAAAAATGTAAAGTTCCCCAAAAGAAAAATTCACTTTTCATATGGTTTCAGTAGTAGATCCTACCGAACATTCTAATAATTTGCACCAATCCACCTATAACACTTTTTTAAAAGTAAAGTAGGATCAGACCCAGCACAATGGTTCAATGGCTAAATCCTTACCTTGCATGCTCCAGGATCCCATACAGATGCTGGTTCATGTCCCAGCTGCTTCATTTCCCATCCAGATCCCTACCTGGGAAAGCAATGGCCTGAGAAAGCAGGGGAGGATGTCCCCTGGGACCCTGCACCCATGTGGGAGACCCAGCAGAAGCTCCTGGCTCATGGCTTTGTTTCAGCTCAGTTCCAGCAGAGGCATCTACTTGGGGAGTGAACCAGCAACAGAAGATCTTTCTCTCTGCAAACCTGCCTTCCCAATAAAAGTATGCAAATCTTTAAAATAAAATAAGGAGGAGAAATATCAATAAAATTGGTCTGAAGCTGATGGCAAAGACATGATAACTGAAAACCACCATGCCTAGTGAAATTAGCCAGTCCCCAAAAGACTAGTGTCATGTTTTCGCTGATCTGTGATCATTAATACAGGGAATACAAAACAGTTAAAGTGTATGAATGAAATTGAAATTTTGAAATTTGATGCATGCTTGTGTCCCTTCTCTATATTCTTGAGGAATAGTGATTTTCCTACCAACTACTTGAATTCCTTATTTAGTGGAGGGTTTTGCCGCAGTTATAACAAAAGTTGAAACTATGTCATTGCAAAAGTTAAAAGTCGGGAAAGGAAGAGGGAGGATGAGAATTTGGGAGGGTAGGGCGGGAAGATTAATCATGTTCTCATAACTGTATATGAAATCTGCCCCCTTTGTATAAATCACAAGGTAAAAAAAATAAATCTTCAGACACATATTCAGTGAGTGTTAATACAAATCTTCTCTACACATGTCAGAATCTCATCGCAAACACCACCACCCTCAGCGTTGAGAAGACTGGACGCTGTTGCTCTATGAACCACACAAGACAAGGAGACTGCTTTCCCCACCTCTGTTTGGAGCAGCACTAGAAGACTTAGCCAGAGAAACTGGACCAGAAGAAGAAATAGACGCTCAAAAAACACAAAAGAAGGAAAAGTCACTCCATTCTCATATGAGAAGATCTTGCTGTCTAAGACCCTAAGAGGTGGGGGCCCTCCAGCCTGCGGAATATACGGGCTGTGCAATGATTTGGTCCCACTCTGCCATGTGGCAGCAGGCAAGACTTAAAATTCCATAAATGCAGAGCAGACTAATTTTTGACTATATAAATGAATATTTTTTATGTGTAACTTGACAACTACAAAATCACATTGCAAAGTAAACTCAAAGTGTACCTCTGTTTCTAGATTTTAGTAGTGGTTCTGAGAAATAGAAATTATGTGTCTGCTGAAATTTTTAAACTTTCATTTAATTTATCTATAAGATAGAAATAGATTATATGTAGGGCATGTACAGAATTTGAAGCATCTCATGGTTTTTCCTCCTTTGGTTTCTTGTTATTGTTCCTTTTAATTTCTGCAATAACATAGATTTAATCCTCCAATAAATAAAGAATTCAGCTAGTAGAATGTGGAAAAACTCCTATTCCAAAGGAACATGTGCAAAAGGCTATCAACAATAACTCTTATATCGCCTGCAAGAGGAAAAGTCATAAAATAACTACGAAAGATCGGAGTTAGCAGAGTTGAAGCATACAAAATCAACACTCAAAAATCAACTGCCTTAAATGCATTAAAACCATGTGAAAAGAAAATTAAGGAAATGGCTATATTTACAATAGTATCAGAACACTTTAAACACAGGTGTAAATTTAATCAACCAATGGACTTGTCCCCTGAAAACTACAAATCATTTCTGAAAGTAGTTCAATAGCACAAAAAGTTAGAAAACTTCATCTTCACAAATTAGAAGGCTAAATTCTATTAAGATGTCACTATGATCTACTTAGTTCATGCATTCCTATAAAAATCCAAGTAACTTCAGAAATAGAAAAAGTGTTTTAAAATTTGTGTGGGATCTCAAAGAACCCTGAATAGTCACACTTTTCAAAAAAAAAAAGTTGGATGTGTCACGAGTCTTGACTTCAAAACTTGTTACAAAGCTACAGTAACTAAAATAATAAGAAGAACTGATGCTGGCAGGACGAACAGCAATCAAATAGAACAGAATATGGAATAGAATTGGGAACCCAGAAACAAATCGTTGTACATATGGTTAAGATTTTTCTTTAAGTGAAATAAACCATTCAGTTGAGGACAAGATGGTCTTTTCAATCAACAATATTGAGAAAACTGAATACCCAAAGCAGAAGAATAAAGTTGAGCTCTGGATTTGCATCATCTATGAAAAAAAAAATCATCTTAAGCAGGGTCAAAATTCTACAAGAGTTAAAAATTATAAAATGCTTAGAAGAAAGTATTCATAAAAGTTTCATAAAAATATTCATAACAATGTCATAACATTCGTTTTGGCGATGATTCCATGAATACAGCACCAAAAGCATAAATTTGTTCAATGAAAAAGAGATAGAACTCCTCAAGCTTCAAAACCTCTGTACATCAAAGAACTGACAGTGAAAAGTCACTTTATAAGAGACATATTTGCAAAAAAATTAGTAAAGAACTAATATTTAGGCTAGATAAATAATTCAACTACAACAGCAACAATAAAACTCCACTAAAACGGACAAAAAAAGCAATAGGTTGGCCAAAGAATACAAACTTTTGGTTGTAAAAGTAATGAGCCCAGAGATCCAGTGGTTAGTCCAGTGATTACAGTTGATAGTGTATCATGTACTTCAATTTTCCTGAGGGTGAACCTCACTGTTCCCACCACAGAAAGCTATATTGACAAGCTAATGAACTGCATTGATTAGCTTGAGTGTGGTGATCATTTTAGCATTCCACAGTGTCCATATACCAAGGGCAGTAAAAGTTGTTATGTAATGGATAGAGTTTTAATTTTGCACTAGGCAAAGATTTCTTGAGATTTAATTGTATAAATGTAAGTGTTCGCAATAATGAGATCATACAGTTGACAATGGGGAAGATGGTCAATGTTGTTACATATGAAAGTGTTTTCACCACAGTAATGTTAGACAATGACCTAACACGTCTGATAGTGCGTCAACCCTCTCCTGTCTTACTGCTATTGAACTTGGTGACTTTTTTTTTACTATAAACTGGATGTTGTCATGGTGGGGGTTATAGTTTCACGTATTGTTTGCTTACATTTATTCCTACTGTATCCAAAATGCCTTTTTATTTTGCTTTTCTTAAGGCATTTCGAGCTCTTTGTATATTTTTCTAACTAAAATTCATCTTTCAGAATCCCATCAGTGGTTGTATATTGGTGTTTAATTCTCTAAAACTTTTTGAATGTTGAAATGCTTCTATTTCCTGCTCACTCTTTAAAATTTTTTTCGTTATTACAAAATGTTATGTTAGCAGCCCATTCTCAACAAAAGAAAAGTCATCATTCTTTGTTTCTATAGAGAAATATGCTCTAAACCAAGTTGCTCTTTTAAGTTTAATAACTTTGCCTTCCAGGTGCACGTAAGATTTTATTTTTAAATTGTTTTGTTTGCCAGGTTCACCGTGATTTATTTGGGGGGATTTATTTATCTGTGTGTTGTACGCTGGGCCATGGTATCTGTGGACTCTTTCTTTCTTCACTTCTCTAGCATTTTCAGGAATTATCTGAGGTTGCTGTCTTTCTCCACTTTCTTCTTCCTCCACCCCAGAATTCCAGTTATACTTTCTCATTCCCATTCTCCTTCATGCTTCTTAAACACTGGGTTGTATTATCGCTCAGTTTCTCCATGGTACGTTGCAGAAGACCTGCTCTGCTACATTGGAGATGTACTTTTAACCTAAGGCTCTGTGCTCTCATAACATGAACCTATTTTGAACATCCACCAGCAAATGGATTTGGCTGCTCTCAGTGTGTCTCGGAGGCTGATCGGGTGGGGTATTCCAACATAGCCTCCTCCCAGAAAGGGATCATCCTAATGGAAGGATGCCTCATGCTGTTCCCAGGGAGACACATCTCTGACCTCTGAAACTTCCTATGAAACCCACACCATTAAATCAAACCATAGCAACAATTCTCACAGTGCTAGCTTCCTTCACATAAGCTATTCCCCAGCTACAACCATTTTCTGAGGTGTTTCTATTCCCCTTTTCTCCTCCCAATCCAACCAACTCATCAACCAAAGCAGGTGGAGACATTGGGCTTGCTCTCATATCCCTGGGACTGGTGCCCTGCCTGGCGCAGAGCTGGCCGGGCAGCTGTGTCTTTCTTTATGAAGGTATGGACAGCCCCCCAGATGTTTCATTTCCATACAGGAATAGAAGCATAGAAATTACCCTAAAAGCTACCATCATCACCACTTTACATACCCAAAACCAGGTCAACCATTTGTCATTCACCATGTAAGGGTTCTCTGTTACATTTACGGATCTTGCAAACAACCATGCAGAGACATTATTTGTAGCTGCCATGTTCAGGTGATAAATCTGGCTGGCTGTATAACAACAAACTCAAACTCAGTGGCTTAGAACAACAGCTGCTTGATTACACAACTCATTTCTGTGGCTAGAATTTCAGAATTTCGGCTGGTGGGAGTGGGGTACGCTGGCGTTGTCCCACTCCTTGACAGAGGCACTGAGTGGTGGTGTTCAATTGGAAGGTGGGCAGATCTGGAGGGACTAGGACATCTCTGTGTTTGTGACTATCTGGGGCCATGGTGGAGATGACTGTGGCTGGGCTCAGCTAAGACTGAAGGCCAAGGTGTCCACAGATGGCCTCTCAGATTGGGGCCACTGTCACTCTAAGCTCCTGTTAAGGACTGGCAGCAGAGAATTTACAACCATTTTTAAACCAGCACCCAGAATGTGAGATCCATGGAGTACAGTGGCTGACCTGTCCTGAGCAGCCAGGGGAAGGCACACCTAGGAAATCAGTGGCAGCGTGCTACCAGCTCTCCACACTCTGGAGAACTACCAATTCACCTTCTAAAAGGTAACCAACTTCCTTCCCATCCCCCTTCAAGGCAGAGAGGAGAAAGGTTTCATTGAAGCCAAGAGCCATCCACTGTGCAGCTGGACTGGGCTCCCTGTTGTGCCAGCCTGGTGCTCTGGTCGGAGTCCCAGCCAGGCCTGGTTGCTAGGTTAGCAAAACTGCTGAAAGCAAAAGCTGATTTTACTCATATGAACTCAGCTCCAGGCCCCTAAACTACAGAGGCCTGGCTCCATTTGGGAAGATGTGCTTCTTTAGCACAGTCGTACAAACATCACAAGGAAAAATGTCCAAATCGGCCTTAACCTGGGCTGACATTGAGGATGAGACACTAACGTGTCGGCCGGCGAGAACATTCCCCATAGCCATCCAGGTTCTCTTGGTCGTAAGTGCTTTCAATGTTTCATCCACTCCTGGATGCTTTGAGAGCATTGGCAAGCTTCCTATCACATGGGGTGGGGTCAGAGAGAGCAACTTTTCAAACATCATTTACCTGTATTCTGGTGCTTCCCCTCCGCACCAAGACTGAATAGGAGGTTCTGGGTCCCTCCACTCTAGCTGTAGGGTTGGTAGGTAGGGGAGGAAAATTTAGTCACCCACCCTTTTCACATCACTACCCTCCTGTTTTATTTGAAATGTCTTAAGTTATTTGAGAGAGAATGAGAGAGAGAATTCCCATCCCATCTGCTGACTCATTCAATAATGCTCTCACCCAGGGTGGGGTCGGGCCAAAGATGACAGCCAGGAATCCCCTCCAGTTCTCCCGCTTGGGTGGCAGGGACCCAAGTATCAACCAACACCTACTGCTTCCCATAATCAGGAAGCCGCAACAGGATGCAGGCACTCCTGCTTCCCATCCTAGCATCTTAATCACTTATGCCAAATGTCTGCCCCACTTCGTGTAACACCCTCTATCAGCATTTACTTCTACCACCCTCCTCATCTTCTTCCAATGGGAACTTGGAGATACACATTCCAGAAAGGCCCCCCTCTCAGTGGAACTCCAATCCTATTGGCCACCGAGTGATTGAGTCGCTCTTCTCCATCTTTCCAAATCTGATTTTAGACCCGAAGGGCATTCCTCTAGAGTAAAGGATAAATGCCATGGGATCTCAGGACTACAGAGAGCCTGCCATAGCCAGAGTTCTGTAAGAGCAGAGTCATAAAAAGGCAAAGGTAGCCAAAGAATCACCTGGTCCTGGAAATGGGGGAAGTGCCTCCAGGTGGAGACACCTTTGACTGAGCTCCCTCCCATGGGCGCTGGGCCTGCAGAACAAGTGCATCAGTAGAGGGTTCGGCGAGGCCAAGGACCCAAGAAGGCCAGGCCTGGAGAGGAAAGGTTAAGGGCACTGGGATGAACTTCTGAAACAAGCACCAGCCTGGCACTGGGTTCACAGGGGCTTGGAAACAGGACACAGGGTCTGTGAGCACATGCTTTTCAGGGATTGATGAGAACTTTCTGGAAAGCCTTCACGAGTTCTGTTGTGCATAAACATTAATGCTGTAATTTGCATGTGGGTAGCCTTTGTTATTTGTTTGTTATTAATTAGCTCCCACACACTTTAGCTCCTGGCAGCCTCAGAGAATAAAACGCTCTGCGTAGACTCCACCCCCAGGTTTATATTGTTGGAACTTGAACAATGATGCCTCTTAGAGACGGGAGCCATACAGGGACCGGAGGTCAAACACTGCATGAGGGAAATCCAAAATGACCTCCACGGGGATTGCCACTGAAAAACACTCATTAACTTAACAAATGCAAGTCAGCCATTTGCGAGATTGTCCGTGGGATTTATCACTTCATTAGCATTTTATGAGGATTATTTGTTCAGGATGAGGGACCAGCCTGCCAGAATGGCCTTTTCTCCCTTTGGATTTCATGAGGAGCCCGGGAGGAAGAAATGAAGCCTTTGATGAGCAAATCAGCATCAGACTTAAGGTAAGGGTCCCCAAGGAACACTGGATCATTTCAAGAGCTGTAGGCAGCAGGACTGTCTCTGAACACAGGCGAGTCTTTGTAAGGGTCCAAGTATAGGAACCACCAGATGTCTGACACCCACCTGGGGCCCTTGAATTCCCTCAACTAAAGGATTTGCACACATTATTTCTGAAAGGAAGAAATCATAGGCAAAGAAAACAATGCCGTCCTCCTCCCAATAACTCAAAGTATGCATTCTTTCAGCAGGGATCACCAAGCACAGAATGGAACCCAGCTGCCGGCCGTCACTACATAGCCACACAGTGTCTGGGCTTTGGGGTCGAGAAAGCAGGCAGCAACTACTTAGGTCTGCGCAATCGGCAGTGAGGCACCTGCGGAGACAAAAATGGCTAGAATAGAGATAATTGGGCATGAGACAGAGACAAGGTAAGTCAGGTAGCAAGATTTAATGAGGTAGTGCAGCTGTCACAATGGATGCCCATCTCCAGGTGGATATGAGAGAGAGAGAACCCAGTCATCCAGATGGAGAGGAAACCATATTACAGAGTAATGAATAGAATACATCTGGCAGCTCAGGCAAGGCAGCTCAGCAGAGGGCTAGGAGCCGAGAGCGCTGAGAGCAATCCTGCATCCAGTCCGCATTAGGACTGGGGCTTGTAAGGGAACGGGACCCAGGTCTTCCCTCCATTCCTCCCAAACCTACCTGACCAAGGGCCTACTAAGTGTGAAATAAGTGGGATTCCTCCCAAGGTCTTCATACTCAGGGTAACAGGCCCATCCCACGGCCTGCTGGAAGAAGGTGTTGCTCTGGGCAGATGCAAAGCCAGAGCAGCACCCTTGGGCTCAGCTGCTGGGCAGCACTGCTAAGGGAGTACCCAGCTGCAGCTTCAGGTCACAGGCTCAACACAGGGGCCAATGATGTGGCACAGTGAGCTAAGCAGCCACCTGCAATGTCAACATCCCATATCAGAGTGCTAGTTCAAGTTCCAGTTGCTCTGCTGTGGTCCAGATCCTGACAATGTGCCTGGGAAAGCTACTGAAGATGATGCATGCAGAAGAGCCAGAAGGAACTCAGCTCCTGGTTTTAGCTTGGACCAACTCTGGCTTTTGTGATCATTGTAGAAATTCACCGGCAGATGAAAGATTCTCTCTCCCCTCCCCTTTCTCCTGTTTCTCTTTCTCTCTCTCTCTCTCTCTCTCTCTCTCTCTCTCTCTCTCTCTCTCTCGCAGAGAGAAAGAAAGAAAAGTTCTCTCTTTAAAATAATTCCTTTTGAAAAAGTTGATGCTGTAGGACTGGCACAGTAGTGAAGGGAGCTAATCTGCTGCCTGTGATACCAGCATCCCATTCAAGTCCTAGTTGTCCCATTTCTGATCCAGTTCTCTGCTAAAGTGCCTGATAAAGCGGCAAAAGATGGTTCAAGAAGCTCCTGGCTCCTGGTTTGGGCCAAGCCCAGCCCCAGCAGCTGCTGCTATTTAAAGAGTAAATAGCAGATAAATCTCTCTTTCTCTCTCTCTCTCTGTAACTCTGACTTTGCAATAGATAGCTAGCTAGATAGATAGATAGATCAATCTTTTTTTTTTTTTTACAAAGTTGGTGTCGTGTGAGTAGTTGCCACCTCTGGACCCGTTGGACGTCTCTCCTGGCTGCAGGTACCTGCTCCTCCATGGCTAGCCGACTACTGAGGAGTCTTGAATACAAGAGCAAAGTTATCCAACTTTATGTTTTTTAAAAAAAATTATTTACTTTTAACTCATTTGAAAAGCAGAGAGGCAGATGGAAAGAGATAAATCTATCTGCTGCTTCACCCCCAAATGACAGCAATAGCCAGGGCCAAACCATCCAAAACCAGGCGGACCTCTTTGATGCTGATGAGGCCCAGTCTCCTCTCATGGATCATAGTTATTTTTTTTTTCATGATTACTTATTTTTATTTGAGAGGCAGATTTACAGAGAGAAGGAGAAAAGCACAGAGATGGGGGAAGGAGAAAGAGAGAGAGAGAATCTTCCATCTGCTGGTTTACTACCCAAATGGCCACAATGGCCACAGCTGTGCCAGACCAAACCCTCCAGGTCTCCCATGTGGGAACAGGGGCCCAGGCACTTATGGCATCCTCCACTGCTTTCCCAGGTGCACCAGCAGGGAACTAGACTTGGAAACAAAGCAGCATAAACCAGTACCAGTATGGAATGCTGGTGTTAGCAGGCAGAGAGGGTTAGCCTGTTGTGCCAAATCACTGGCCCAGATCTTGTTTTTTTGGTGGTTTTTTTTTTTTTTTTGGTACCAAGTTTAAGAACTCTTTGCCTCATCTTGGATCGCAAAGATTTTCTGCTATTTTTCTTTTGTAAGGGTGTCATGGTCCTATGTTCTGTATTCAAGCATCTGATCCATTTGAAGTCACTTTCTGCATGAGTCATGAGACTTAGGTTGACATTTATGTTTGTATTTGCCTGTGAGAAGCTAGGAAAAGCCATCCTTCCCATGTGCGCACCTGGATTGAAAAATCAGTCAGGAGAGATGTCACAGAGAATCGTGGGAAAAGGAACAAACATGATCACATGGCAAAAGCTGTCAAGGTTGACATTCCCGGGATTTTGTGATACAATTAACACTTCCAACATCCCGGGAAATGTTCAGTGAGGGAAAGTGTTGCCATGCTTGGATGAGAGAGCACAGAAGACCTTGGCTCCTTCTTTCCCTTCTCCATGCACCTGTTCGATGGCTGTGTAAAGAGGAGAAAAAAGAAGACCAGAGGCATGAGGCAGAGTGAGAAGGATGGAGGTCCCACTGGGTTTGTGAGGGCCACAGATGCAAGATGATGGTGAGAGCAGGCTTCTAGACAAGGCTGCAGGGAATGTCCAGTAGTGGGCATGGCAAGGTCGGGGGGATGAGCCTGTGAGCTATCTGTCCTTTTCACACTCTGTGATCCTACAAGTTGATCTCCTTCTCTCCTTCATGCTCTGATGACACCCTCAGCCCCCTTGTGGCACCCCTTCCACTCCTGAGTGCCTCCCTGGGTGACCCTTCCCACCTCCGCTTTCTGCCTCTACTGCCCAACCGATGGGAAAACCCAGGTTTGTGACTTCCATCCTCAGTGGGGCTCATGAGGCCTTGCACCTGCTCACATCGCCCTCTGCATCCCTCACCTGTGTCCGTGGGCGCTCCTTGGCCATCTCCATCACCTGCCTCAGTTACAGCAGTGGGATGTTCCACTGTTTCCTTGTGCACATGAGTTCCTTCAGGTCATAGCTCTGGGAGCAGAGCTCCTGTAAACATGGAGTAGACAACCAGAGGCTTCCATAAAAAGAGTGCAGCCCTCCCTTGCTCCCTGGCTGCTGCAGCCCCAGCTGTTCTGGCCTCAAATCTCATCCAGGACCTTTTTCTGATGTCAGGACCCACTGAACCAGCCTGGGAGTCAACACCATGTGAGCCCCACATGGCAGCAGCAGGTTGGCCTTGCTGGCTTCACTGCCTGACCTCCCCTCTCCCAGTCCACATCCTTACACCTTCCATGGTGCCTGGATCCCCAGTTACACTGCCGGTAAGGGTGTCCCACATGGGATGCCTCAGAAATCATGGCAATGAAGCAATTTTAGAGCATTGGGGAGAATGAGGAAATTCAGCAGAGTGAAGTGTGACTGTGGATAGCATGATATAGATTTTTGCTCTTAGAAGTAGTATTTGGCTGAAGCAAAAACTACAGCATTGACTAACATCAAAACAAATGGTACTTAAAAGTAGGGAAGAAAGCTAACCTAAATGGAAGTGAAGTTCTTTTTTTCACACTTCAGTCACAGTAGTAAAATGCTGGTACCAATGCAGTACTGTAAGTCACAACACCATACAAAGGCCTTCAGCAACGCTATTAATAAACCAAAGTAGAAGAAAATATTTTAAATAGCCTTAGTAAGACAAGAAAAGTAGAAATTGTAATTATAGAAAACTAAAATAAGATGACAGACTGTGACATGAATAATTAGCTTCAAACTAAGCAGTTCACACACTCCAGAAATGATCCCTGGGTCAGACTGACGCACCAGCCCACATAGGAGTTCTGAGTTGGGCTTGTTAGCACAGAACATTGCTGACCACCACACACCAGTCCATGCAAAAGTTAGGGCTAGGGCCCTGTCTAGCAGGTCCAGATCCCAGGATTTGACTGAGTGTTGGAACAGGAAACAGATCACTTTAGGCACGGCCATGACACTAACCAGCATGCAAAAGAACCAAGTCCAGGTGTGGATTCTATGGGGGATTTGTGGGCGCAACCCTGTGGAAATACAAATCCCATTGGTTAGCTTAAGAACTGGGTGGTCCTGTGAAACTGTAGTCTCTGCTGGCACACCCAAGAAGTGTGGATGGGAACAACCCTGGCTGGGTAGGTAAGGGGATGCCCCAGCTGGGTTGGGATTCCCACCGATGACAACAAGAGCCGGATTGAGGACAATAGGCTGGACTGGACATGGCTATAGCCTCTCTATAGCGCAGCTGTGGACTGGGTCTGAGGAGCAACAGACTGGGCTAAACTCCAGCACCCATTGGTACTCATGAGCACAAGGGTGAATGTAGAATGGGCTGGGCTAGTTCTCGACTCCTACTGAACCATATGAAAGCTATGTCTGGGCACAGACTAGGTGTAGTTGGGCTGCAATATCCAACAATAATAACCAGAATGGGTGTGAGCTGGTTGAGCAAGGCCACTGCTCCTGCCAGGACAGGAGGTAGACAAAGCCAACCTAACCTGGTACATGTGAGATCTGCCACTGGAAGAAGATCTGACAGAGGAGTTTAGGAAACTCTTTTGTTAGGACATAGTCCCTGCAGCTGAGTACAAGAACCAAACCAAGGAGTAGCCCTGACCATGCCAGGTTACAGTACCCACCAACCTACATGTGGGTCAGGTCTGGGAACAGACATGGCTGGGCCAGTTTATAACATCTGCTGGCAGATCTGAGAACCAGAACAGGGTGCAGGAGGGGTCACAGCACCAGCCAGTTCTCACCTGGGCAATGTGATAGTGGATGCTGAGGTGAGATGAGCCATGCCAGCCTGGGGTTGGTGGATTTGTGAGCCCCAGGGGCAGAGGATCTTGTGGGATTCACTTGGCCTGCATCCTGGGGACTGCCTGAGAGGTTGGTTGCCAGATTGGTGAGCCCCGAGATGGGGGTATCTGCCAGGACTCAGGTTACCTGGCCCAGGTCCCTTCGCCTGCCTAAGTGGTAGGTGCTGGGTTTGTGAACCCCAGAAGTGGGGGAATCTGGTAGGGCTCAGGTCACCTGGCCAGGGTCCCTTGTGAGCCCTGGGTGCGGGGGATCCAGAGACGTTCATGTGGCCTGGCCCTGGTCCTTGGTCCTGCCCACGTGTGAAAAAGGCATAGTAGTGGACACAGACCCTGATGCACAAGATGAATATGGCAGCCCATTTGGGACTGTGACAGAGCAAGGAGAACAGGGCAAATTGGACAAGTATCCCAGCAAACAATGACTGCAAAAGTCTGGGTGAGTGCAGACTTGAGGTTGACTATGACAGCCGATGGACATTGGGAGGGTTGCCTCACCCTTGGACTGGCGAAATCAACAGCATTTCAGAACAATCCAAACCACTTGGTCAGAACCCTCAGAACATGCACTATGGCGGGACCCAGGTCAATATCAGGTGGCAGTTCCCCATCTCTTGGCACTGGGACATTTGGGAGGCTGGGTGTGGCTTCCCCCTCTATCTTTCCCCTTCCCCCAGAGATAAGAATAAAGAATTAGGAAACAATGATTTCATCCACTTTTCCCTGATCCTTGATCCTTCCCTCCCTGCTCAACCTTGCAATCACCATCAAGTAAATAAAATAAATTTAATTTTTTAAAAAGTAAGTGGTTTGGGCCTGGTGGCATGGCCTAGCAGCTAAAGTCCTCTCC
Source organism: Ochotona princeps (assembly GCF_030435755.1). NCBI lineage: Eukaryota > Metazoa > Chordata > Mammalia > Lagomorpha > Ochotonidae > Ochotona > Ochotona princeps. The sequence goes on along the minus strand of NC_080836.1, from coordinate 9,695,955 downwards.
TTGACAGTGCCGAGATCCCATATGGGCGCTGGTACTAATACTGGCTGCTCCACTTCCCATCCAGCTCCCTGCTTGTGGCCTGGGAAAGCAGTCGAGGACGGCCCAAAGCCTTGGGACCCTGCACCCACATGGGAGACCTGGAAGAAGTTCCTGGCTCCTGGCTTCCTATCGACGCAGCACTGGCTATTGAGGTCACTTGGGGAGTGAATTATCAGAGAGAAGATCTTCTCTGTCTCTCCTCCTCTTTGCAATAAAAAATAAATCTTTGAAAAAAAAGTAAGCAGTTCAAATATGTCAATCAAAAATGCAGATATTGACTATTGCAAATAATATGATAGGAAACGATATATCATGGAAGTGTAATCAAAGTAAAGCAGGGCAAGGATGATTTACATTAAGATCTGATTGGGCCAGCATGCTAACATATCAGGCTAATCCTTGGCTTGTGGTGCCAGCATCCCATATGGACACCATTTCTGATCCAGCTCACTGCTTACGACCTGGGAAAACACCAGAGGCTGGCTCAAATCCTTGGACCCCTGCACTCATGTGGGAGACCTGGAGGAAGCTCCTGGCTTCAGACCCTCCTAGTTCCTGTTGTTGGGGCCATTCTCTCTGCTTCTCTCAGTAAGTCTGCCTTTCAAATAAAAAAAAAATCCTTTTTGAAAAAAAATAAATAAAAGAATAAAAAGTCTAACAAAGCCAAATTTGGGGCCAAAATAAATTGCTGGAGACAAAGAGGAACATTGCATAGCGATAGTGGGTCACTGCTCCTGGGAGACACAACATTCCAAGAGCTGCACATCTAATGTGGGATCGGGAGGGTGGCATTTCCTCTGCCATGGGCCATTTGAGTAATTACAGCATCCTTCATGAGGCATATAAAACAATCAGCTTAACAATGCTGTGGATTTACGAAATTTTGAGTTCTACCTATGATCGCGTTGGCAGGGCCAGACCAGATGATTTTCAGACCTGGTATGCCCCACGGGATGAATATTTCCCATCCCTGCTAGAGATAAAAAGGGAAACAGACAAAAGCATTTCAGACAAAAGCATTTCAGACTCAGGTCCTTTACAACAAGTACCAGACAAAAAGCCGGAAAGTTCAGAGTGTTCTTACTAAACGAAAAGCAGATTATACGTTTCTTCACATGATCACAGAATATTCACAGGTAAAGATCAAATCCTAGGTCACAGAGCAAACATTAACATATTTAAAAATCATTGAAATCAGCCGGCGCAGGGATATACATAGTAGCCTAAGCTGCCTGCAGCACCAGCCTCCCATCTGGGCGCCGGTTCATGTCCCAGCCGCTCCACTTCTGATTTAGCACCTTCTTAATGACCTGGGAAAACAATGGAAGATGGTTCAAGTCTTCAAGCCCTTGCATCCACATGGGAACATGGAAGGAAGGTACTAGGTCCTGGCTTTGGATCAACTCAGCTATTGTAGCTATTTGGGAAACGAGCCAGTAGATGGAATATCTCACTCTCTCTCTCTCTCTTTCTCTCTCTCTCTCTCTCTCTTTCTCTCTCTCTCTCTCTCTCTGCCTTTCAAATAAAAATAAAATATATCTTTAAAAAAAAATCATTGACATCACACAAAATATGCTCTCTAACCACAAGGGGATTGATAACACAAAATCTCTGAGCAAATTAAAATTAAGCAACACACTTCTAATTAATTTGTGAGTGAAGTCCCAGGTGTAAAAAAAATATTTAGAGTTTAATAAAAGTTAAAACATAATATCTAAATATTTCTGGTTACCAATAAAGCCAAACTAACAGGAAAATTTACAGAAGTAAAATGTGAATGTTAGAAAGGGGCAAACCATGAGCTTGCATTGCAACATGGTGGATAAAGTGGACACCTGTGACATCAGCATTTCAAATGGGTGTTAGCCCAAGACCCAGCTGCTCCATTTACACTCCAGCTCCCTTTCAGCATTCCTGGAAAAGCATCAGAGGATGGCCCAAGAGCTTGGGCTCCTGCAGCCACGTGGGAGACCCAGAAGAAGCTCCTGGCTCCAGTCTTTGGTCTGGCACAGCTTTGACTGTAGCAGACATTTGGGGAATGAGCTAGTGAATGCAAGATCACACACTCTCTCTCTCTGTTTCTCCTTCTGTCTATAACTTTGACTTTCAAAAAAAAAAAAAAAAGACAAGTCTTAACGAAAAAATAAAGGAAGTAGAAAGATCTCAGTAATCTAAGTTGCTACCTGAAAAAATTGGTAGAAGAGCAATATAAAGAAGTCACACAAAATAAAATTACAGATAAGGGCATAAATCAATGGAAGTTAAAAAAGTGTGTGTGTGTGTGTGTGTACGTGTGTGTGTGTTGAGAAGTCTCCAAGCCCACCCCTTGATTTGACTCTTCCCTATGGAAGCACACAGTCATTAGTCGTACCTCTTAACCTGTGGCAGTGGAGGACTAAGAAGCTATGTATGACGACAGAAAGGCAGAGGCCAGAGGAGATCAGGCTGTGTTCCCAAGAGTCCTCTCCCATGAGGTCACACAGGACTCCACTCCCTCAAGAACAAGTGTGAAGTGTAGCACCGCAGGGAAGCACCCCAAGACTGAGTGTCCTCACATTTTTACAGGAGCTGATCACTCAGGCATGCTCGCATCCAAATTCCAGACTCCCAAAAAGAAGACAGATGTTTGGCATACACCACATTGCCTGTACAGTTTGTACGGAGAGAGCCACTTCATCACAGCTGGGAACAGCGGAGCCCTCCTGAAATCCACCTTCTCGGGCCCAGCCTGGCAAAGCAGCCTTTCAAAAGACCGCCATCTCAGCTGCTTCATTAACTCTTCTCTCTGCAGAAAACAATAAAGGAAACCGTGGGTGCACATAGCTGGTTTGAAAAAAAAATCAGTAAAATGTATGAGCTCTACTGGGAATGGAAAAAAGAAAGTTAGAAGGAACAAAAGCCCACAACAGAAATGAACAGATCCTACAGACATCAGGAGAACTCATAAGGGCATGACCACTGGGGACAGCTTCATACTCAAACTCTCCTGATGCTGAAGAAATAACTCACTTCCCTGGAAATCAGACCAAGACTCAACTGAAACTAGCCCCGATTATCTGAATAGCACTGTAATCACTAAAGAAATTGATTTTGTCATTAAAACCCCCAGCAAGCAAAACCCTCAGGCTTGAAGAGTTTCTCTGGGTAATTATACCAAATAATTAAAGAATTAAACAATCTCTTACAGAATATAGAATAAGAGAAAAGACTTCCTAATCCATTTTACGGAAATGATTATACTCTGATATAAAACTGAGCAGAGTTCTAAAGACCAATGTCTTCCATCAAGTTAGACCCCAAAACTGTGAGTGCGATATTTGCAAACTGAATTTATCAATGTATAAAAAGAATGTTAACTTGCCAGGTGGGATTTATTTCAGGAATGCTTCATTGGTTTGGTGGTCAAGAATTAACCCAAAAAGTCACAATGTCAAGAATATGAGAATAATGAACATATCAATTTAATAGAAAAGCACTTGGCACAATTCATCTTAAATTACTGTTTTTGAATAAGAAGAAAATACTGAAAAGGCAACAATCATATGTTCTCTCTGATATAAACAACCTTTGTGCATAATATAAGATCAGCAGTCATTTAGGTAAACATGCGTGTGTGTATAGCCATCTAGAGCAACTGTATAATAGAGCCTATCATTTCAAGCAGTAAAGATACAATGCAGTATGCGTCTCTACTTCCAAATCAAAGATGGACTGCCAGTGAAGCTGTTAACATATGTCTTGATCATAGGATGCTGGACTCTGCCATTGTCTGTATCTGCAATATCATTACATAGCAGAATGATGGACTTAGGACTGTTTTTGAAGGACTATAATAATATAGGAGAAATCAGCAGAGAGAGGGGATTTGAGGATGAGGGTAGGGAAAATCCCAGAGCCTATGGAATTATATCATAAAATAAATTAATTAAGGCCCAGCACGGTAGCCTAGTGGCTAAAGTCTTCACTTTGCACATGTTGGGATCCCATATGGCCGCTGGTTATAACCCCGCAGGCCTGCTTCCCGTCCAGCTCCCTGCTTGGGGCCTGGGAACGCAGTCGAGGACGGCCCAAAGCCTTGGGAGCCTGCACCCATGTGGGAGACCCAGAAGAGGCTCGTGGCTCCTGGCTTCGAATCAGCTCAGCTCCGGTTGTTGTGGCCACTTGGGGAGTGAATTAGTGGACAGAAGATCTTCCTGTCTGTCTCTCCTCTTCTCTGTGTATCTGTATATCCAATAAAAATAAATAAATCTTTTAAAAAATTTATTCACTTAAGAGAAATCAAAAATAATAAGGTTTTCATAAAGAAAGAGAAGTTCCTGCAGTAAATGAGTCACAGAAGGAGATTACCTCAAGTTGAGGAATAAAACAAACGTGACTACAACCAACTTCACACTTGGCGTTCAGAGTGATTTCTTTTTTCCCCTGAGACTTCTTGGAAGGCAAATGTGAGCACTTCTATGCCAAGTGGTGTGTGAATCAAAACACACATAATGGAAAGGAAGAAATACAATTATTTTTGTTTGCAGACAACTTAATTATCTATTTGCAAACTCTTGAGGACTAGACAAGCAAAGGTAGGAAGTGACAGATACATTCAGCAAGGTTGCAAGACGTAAGAGCAACATTGGGATATTAATTGCATTTGCATGGAGTAACCATGGACTGCAGTCATCAAAATGCTAAGTGCTGATGGAAGACACCAATGAAGCCCTAATACATGAAGAGGCACACAGTGTTCCTGGAATGGGAGATCCAACAGGTGCAAATCTCCACCAATTACTGTCTAAGTTTACTGCACTTCCAACAAAAAAAATAATCAAAGTTTTTGATAGACACAGACTTCCTTCTACCAAAATTTATATATAAAGACACAGTCCCTGGAGTAGTTAAAAACAATATGAAATGAAAGGAGGGCTCAGGAAGAATCACCATCGCACATACTAAGACTTGGTAGTAGATGACACAGAATCAAGACAACGGGCAGAGGCTGAAGGGGAGACACGCAGATCAACGGAGCACATCAGAGCACCCAGAAACAGGCATCCATGGCAATGCTCCTCCAGTGTTTGACAAAGGTACAAAACCAGTTCTATAGAGAAAAATCAGCAGCCTTCTGAGAAACGGCTCTAAGGCCAGCATTGTAGCACAGCACGTTCAGCCCCCACTTGTGATGCCCACACCATGCAGCACAGTGCCAGTTCAAGTCCTGTCCCCCCTGAATACACCTGTAAAGGTGGCAGAAGATGGCCCAAGAACTTTGGCCCCTGCAACCTGGATGGAGCTCCAGGTTCCTGACTTCCAACCATTTGAGGACTGAACCAGCAGATGGAAGACCTCTCTGTCTCTACCCCTGTCTCCCTCGTGAAAAATGTCACAGTCAGGATAGAGATTGTGACATGAAAATGGAAGAAAGGGAGAAGGGGGATTTATTGATCTAAATCTCATACAAAGTAACTCAAAGTAGAGGCATGCTTAAATATAAAATGCAAAAAAAAAATAAAATGCAAAAATAGAAAGATTTGGGGGAACAATAGGAGAAAAGCTTCAGGATCTAGAGAAAGAATATTTATATCTGACATCAAAAACAATCCACAAAAGGGAAACATATTATCCATCATCAAAAATTTTTAAATTATTCTATAAAGATTGTGTTGAGAAGATAAACTGAAAAAGGAGAGAAATTGTAGAAATAACATACCTGACAAAGGACTAGTATCCTGAATGTGCCATGAATCCCTAAAAATCAAACCAGTGGGCCCAGTGCAGTAGCCAAGCAGCTAAAGTCCTCACTTTGCATGTGCCATGATCCCGTGGGCACTGGTTCTAATTCCAGAAGCCCCGCTTCCCATCCAGCTTCCTGTTGAAAGCAGTCGAGGACAGCCCAAAGCCTTGGGACCCTGCACCTGCGTGGGATACCAGGAAGAGGCTCCTGGCTTCAAATCAGCTCAGTTCCAACCACTGCGGCCACTTGGGAAGTGAATCAACGGACTGCCTCTCTGTCTCTCTTCCTCTCCTTATCTCTGACTTTCCAACTTACAAAAAAAAAAAAAAAAAAAAAAAAAAAAAACCTCAACAACCTGTGTGAGGTCCTCAAGACCCATCACAGGCTATCCTGCTGGTGTTTGAATTCTGTGCCTTGACTGTGATGATCCGTCTACGCAGGAGCTAACAGTCTGTGCAGTTTAGTACAGCCACATCCACAAAAAAGGAGCAGAGGCAAACCTGGAAAATTCTGGGTCAGATAGCTTGAGCTGTATGCAGACCTCTATCCTGACTGTGACATTTTGCTCTAGTTTTGTAAAATGTCACTACTGGGGAGATGGAGCAGAGGGTCCAGGGATCTCTCTGTATTTATCTCAAGATATTAAATCACAAACCAAAAGGAGTGCCATGGGCTCCCAGGCTAGCTGCTTCCGGCAACATCTCCCTTCCACTGACACGAATGAGTTAAACTTTCTGTCTGGATCAGGTGTGTGGGGAAACAGGCTACAGCTCCTGGCTTCGGTAGACTTCACCTCGGCTAGTGCAGTTATTTGCAGATCTCTCCCCTGCATCCTGTCTTGGCATCACACTTTGGATGAGTTCTTAGTTAGGGGAGGTCTGCCAGGGGTAAAAGAGTGATTCTTCCTCCTTCTGCTGCTGTGGGGTCTGGAGCACAGTTAGGGAACAAAGGCGAGGAGGGGACCGGGACACCCCCTTCCTGTCCCCAGATCCTACCGACACATCCACATCGGCCGTGGCAGCTGCACCCCAGTCCTGTGGGCCTTTGCTGTTCCAGGCAGGAAATACCGTGCCCTACTCCCTGAGTGGCACCCGGGATCCCTCACAGCCAAGAAAGAACATGTCACCAACTTAACAGCCCTGCCATCGCTCCCTCCCCTTCATCCTCCCAGCCCTAAGCACAGCGGCTGCCACCTGCAGCCACCTAGGAATTTGTGTTATCATACTGTTCTTGTTCTCGCAACCTCCCAGTGCCTGTGAATCCAGTGCCTCGGTTTGCAATGTCCTGTGTGTGCTGTCTCTGCTTTCCTGCCTGGATCTCTTGTGGAAAATGCCCAGGTTGCCACAAGGCGTTGTTGGCTGGTATAGCCCCAAGGCGTCAAAGCACCAAGTCCAGCCTTCACCTTACAAACAAAGGAGATGACTTACCTAAGGCCGCAGACACAGCACACACTAACGCTGCACGTCAGCTGCCTACCCACGTCCGTCATCAGCACAGCACTGCTTGGGAATCCACAGATGCTGTTGACGTGGAGCCCACAGCCAGGGAGCCCAGCAGACACTTGAGGATGGCAAAGTGTGGCAGGCTGTCCCTCCATCCCTTGGTGAGGAAGGAAGCCACACCCCTGGCGGTGATCCCAGTCAGAAAAGCAACTTGCACTTCAGCATTTAACTGCAGCCCTGGCTGGGGAAGAAAAGCTAGGAACCAACGTGGAAGTGTGAGTGGGAGACACAAGAATTGTAACTGGAGTGCAGATTTTCCAGATGGTCTCAGAGAAGCCAGCGATTCTGCTTTTGCTGTGAGAGGTAGAAGCATGCCTTTCGCGATGTTTAGGAGAGTGATTTCGTTTTCATAAATGTGAGGTTAAGTTTGGAAAGGTCCATTGTCAAGGTCCTAAAGATCATCTGGAGGTCAGAAGCAAGGCAAGAACCAGATCTCTGTGTCTTCAGATGTGGCTGGAACCCAACCCTTGAACCATCACTGCTGCACTGACAGCAAGCTAGACTTGGGAGCCAGCACTGGGTGTCAAACCCAGACACTCTGACAGCTAGTTCATCTAGACCTGACTCAAGGAGTGTACCCACTCTGTGAGAATAAATGTAAAGCCTGCCACCAAACTTTAGAGAGCAACTCATTCAGGCTGCTCCAGCCTCAAGTCCTTTGTTTAATTTGCTGATTCAACTCTCACTTTCACTCTCCAGCTAGGATCTGATCTTTTCAGCCAAGGATCTAAAGCAGTAGATGCTCAGTTAAGTAGAGCACCCTCAGCATGTGGTAGTCCCCATTCAAACCACTGAAGCCAGTAAGAGCAAGGTGAAAGTTTCCCAAAGAAGATGGAATGTAAATTCAAGACTTCACCTTAACTCTGACTTGAGTCTCCAGCTCGCTGCTGCTGGTTTGCCACACAGACCCCAGACCTGCCAGCCCTCACTTTCACAGGAGCCAATTCTTTTCTTCTTTTCTTTCTTTCTTTTTTTTTTTTTTGACTTATTTTTATTGGAGAGGCAAATCAGATTTACAAAGAGAAGGCAAGACAGATAGAAAGATCTTCCATCCACTGGTTCACTGCAAGTACCCACAGTGGCTGGAGCTGAGCCAATCTGAAGCCAGGAGTTTCTTCCAGGTCTCCCATATGGATACAGCATTCCCCGGGCTTGACGTTGTCCTTGACTGCTTTTCCAGACCACAAGCAGGGAGGTGGAAAGGAAGTGGAACAGCCAGGACATGATCCTGTGCCCACATGGGATCCTGGCACTTGTTAGGTAAGGATTTAGCCACTGAGCATCACACCATGCCCAGGAACCAATTCTTAATCCCTCTCACTCCTTTTCTCTTTTTCTTTCTCTCCCTCTCTCCTTCTTTCCCTCCCTCCCTCCCTCCTAGTATCTGATACTCACATGGATAGAATTCTCAGCTCCTGGTTTCAGCCCTCACAGCCACGTGGGCATTTGAGGAGTGACTCAGCAGATGGGAGTTGTTCTCTTTCTCTTTCTTTCTCTCCAACAAGTAATTGTTTTAAAGTTGCATTTCTTCCTTCCTTCTTTTCTATATGCACAGTTTGCGCTCCGTTGTTGTATCATGTTACTATATTTAGCCAGACACTCCTAATGATAATTGAGCTCCATCGACATAATACCAGCAGTATGTACAAGTGACCAGTACAAGTGACCCTAGCGGTGGATAAGGCATCAATGCAATGTATCATTGCACCACAAAACTTGAGGATAAAAGAGATGCCATTAATAATTGATGCATGGCGACTGCCTTAAGCCAACACTATTCCCCCTAAAATGAGACCTGGAGGTACTCCAGCTGTGACTGAGTGTGCTTGCATACAGACAATGACAATCCCATCACAACCTCTGCCTGCTGGATACACTAATGTGAGCCCAAAGCAATGTGAGAGGCACCCCACCTGAGCACAGAGACACTGGCAGGTAAGAAAACCGTACATCTCAGCAGCGCTGCAATGTCATTCCACGGGGCCTCTGCCTACCTGCGTGGACTTGGTCCTCTCTGTCTTTCTGGATCTGCTGTGACCACTTCCCATCTGTTTGCAAACATGCTGGGACATTGTAGGAGGCCAGGTCTAATCATCACATCCCTTCTATTTGGGTGGCATCATAGCAGCCCCCTTCCTTCTCCCTTCATCAATATCCCAGCCAAAGCCTCATTCAAGGATAGTTGTAACATTAAGAACCTCCCCATGTAACATCTCCCTCCCTTCCAGTGCAGACCACAGAGCAAGCTCTCCTGTGGCCAGAGCAGGCAGCAGAGAGATGACAGCAGGGGCATTAGACCAAGGTCCTTGTCATATAGCCTCACTGGCTAACCCATCTCTTGCCGTAATTGGGCTTGGGATGCCCTGACTCAGGGTGCTTTGGCAGGAACACAGCACCCTCTACTTCTCTGCCTGGAAGGCCCCCATGACCCCTTCTCAACCCAACAGATAGATACACCCGTGGCAGCTATCCTCAAGTCTCTTTGAGGACTCGCTGTGCAGGCACTGCAGAGCGGTTCTCGGTCACTGCTTCCTGGACACAGGGTTCTTCCAGTGCACTGCATGAACACAGACTCACACAGGAGCAAGACATGCAAGAGCCCCTCTCCAAGGTCCATCTCCATCTGCATGGGGAGCACAGCTCACTCGCATCCTCTGAGTGCATCCTGAGACCACATATGGACTCAATGAGGACTCATTCCCCAAAGGCGCTCCCTCCCACCTTGGCTGCTGCTCACTCCTGGCCCTGCAAACACAGAGAATGCAGCAGGAGGGAGGTCAATCCACAGCTGTGCCGGGCAATGGGCCCGGGAATCACTATTCACAGCACCCTTCAGGTTAAGACCCACCTGGGTTAGGGCTGTGGTAGCATGGAAGGGAGGCGCTGTGACATGGAAACACCATGAGCAAAACAGCCAGAGAGCTGGGTTCATCAAGGAGTTCACACGGGTGGATCAAGAACAAATGAGAATCATGGAAAAGAAGGAGGGAGGGGGCTGTTTAGCAGTTAGAGGGCATCCTCACGCCATCTCAGAGAGTGCCTGGGTGCCATACCTAGCTCTGCCTCCCAACTCCAGCTTCCTGACATTGCAGACCTGGAGGAAGCAGATGGCTCAAGGGGTTGGATGTTTGTTACCTGTAGGGAGAGACCCAGACTGAGTTCCTGGTTTCTCATGTGGGACCACTGCCAGCATTTAGGAGTGAGGCAATCCATGGAAGCATGGTTCCTCCTCTTGTTGCCTCTAAAATAAATAAATAAGTATCTTAAAAAAAAAGAAGCAGCTAAATCTCTAGTGGCAGGTGCATATAGAATAAGGAGATCACAACACCACACACAGACACACACAAACACAGGCACACATACATGCATAGATGCACACAAATGCATTTAGATCTGTCTATGTAAGCAAATATAGGTCTAGGTCTGCATGGAAAATTCTGGAAGTTTGTGTAACCTGCTGTGTGATTCCAATTACAGGAAGGGCTTGGGACCTTGCAGGTGATCCCTGACACCTCCCTCTGCGTGTCACTGGCTCTCCTGGGCTCCCACCTTGGGACCTGTTCATCACTTCATACAGAATCTGTCTCTTAGCCTTCCAAATACACTCATTCCGTAAAAGGTGACAAGTTGTGTTATAGGTGTCTGACCCCAATCTTTAATATGCTGATTTTAAAAAGATCAAATCGAAGATGGACTCCCAAGGAAACTGTTAAATATATATTGACAATAGGATGCTGGATTTTCTGTCATTGTCTATCCCATTGTAATAATACAGGGAAATCAGTGGAGAGGAGGGGAGTTAGAGAGCAGGAAAGAGGAAATCCCTGAGCCTATGAATATGCATCATCAAATAAGTGAATGAGTGAATAAACAAATAAATATTTTAAAAAGAGCACTGTGTCTAAACAGGCTAATCTACCTGCAGCACCAGCCTCCCATTTGTGTGTTAACTGTAGTCCCAGCAGCTCTTCTTCCCACCCAGCTCCCTGCATATGGACGGGGAGAGCAGAAGAGGACAGTCCCAGGCCTTAAATCCCCACACCCATGTGAGAGACCTAGAAGAACCTCTTGGCTTTGGATCAGCTCAGCTCTCACCACTGAGGCCATTGGGGGAGTGAACTAGCAGACAGAAGATTTTTCTCTGTCCTTCTCTCTGTAAATCTGCCTTTCCAACAAAAATAAACATATTTTAAAAGATAGCAAACATGAGCGGCATTGATCATGCCAGCACTTCTCTACATACAGTGCCCACCAATGGGCCTTGGAGCCCCAACTTCCCCTTCAGCCTAGAGATGCAACCGGCTTAGCACTACTGCTGCCCTCCAGGGGCCTCGCCAGTGCTGCAAAATCCCTGCAACCCTGCCTTGTACTTCACTCTTCCCTTAGCTATTTTCAACTGGGCCCAGTGCCATAGCCTATCAGCTAAAGTCCTCACCTTGCACGTGCCAGGATCCCATATGAGCACTGGTTTTAATCCCAGTGGTCCTGCTTCCCATCCAGCTCCCTGCTTGTGGTCTGGAAAAGCAGTTGAGGGTGACCCAAGGCCTTGGAACCCATGTGGGAGACTTGGACGAGACTCTGGGCTCCTGGCTTCAGATCAGTGCAGCTCCAGACGTTGTAGACACTTGGGGAGTGGATCATCAGACAAAAGATCTTCCTCTCTGTCTGTCCTCCTCTTTTGCATATCTGACTTTCCAATAAAAATGAAATAAACCTTTTTTTAAAAAGTTATTTTCAACTAGAAGGAAGGAAGGAAGGAGGGAGGGAAGGAAGGAAGGAAGGAAGGAAGGAAGGAAGGAAGGAAGGAAGGAAGGAAGGAAGGAAGGAAGGAAGGAAGGAAGGAAGGAAGGAAGAGACGGCTAAGGTGCCAGCGACAAACCCATGGGACGGTGATACATCCTCCTCCTGAAGTCCACAGTGTCGGTTCCATGTCTGCAGCAGGGGCTGGGCTTGAGACGGTGCAGTCCCCTGATCAGTGCAGAGCATCTGTCACTGCGTGTAAGTCTTGCCCAATCCCTGGAACACGTTCCTGCAATGAATCTGGCGCTTTGCTGGATAATCCTCCCAACTGAGAAAGCTCTAAATCCTCATGACTGTGGATGTGATAACGACATGGCACTTCGGGCCTACCGTGAGCTATGGCGCTCCGTCTCAGAGCAGTATAGCCACATGACTTGGCAATGGCAGGTTGGCAAGCGAACAGAATAATGACAGAGTGCGGGAGGAGTTCCCGCGTGGAGACTGTAAGTCCAGCACCTGCAGAACAGATACTAGATGAGCTCCTGGTCCTTGTGAGCTTGGGCAGATGCTGTCCACCTTGAATGTGCAGCCTAAACCAACAGGTGGAGAATGGGCTCACGCGTACCTGCATCCCTCTGCCCCATCTTACAGCACAGACTGCCTTCTCCACCACATGGACTGCCCACATCTGGATCCTGGCTGCTCCCTTAACACAGCCTGCTGCTGTGTGCCCTGCATGCCCTGCCCTTGTGCCTTGGTCTCCGTCTTCCTGACCCCCACCTCGACAGACACCTGTGCATTCTCTGAAAGCTACCTAGTGAGAGCTGCTGTCCCAGACACACAGCTCCTCCACACACCTGCCTCCCACTGTCCTAGACCCTGCCCCAGACTGCTCACCAGCAGGTGCCTGTGGTCTTGCAGCTCAGCCTGGGACTCCTTATAGCAGAGGGCATGCACATATTGTTAGGTTTTAAATGCAGTTAAAATTCCTAACGTTCTTACGTTATTACATGCAGCTAATTCCCTCAGCCAAGCCCTCTTTTACAAGATTGATTCGTTTACTGCAAGCCAAAATCCCAGACGCAGCAATGTACTGGGTAGGTCCTTTATTTCAGCAGGGTAGAAACAGAAGCAGGGGTGGAGGGGGAGAAAACTGAAGGGACACATCTCTTTCCATGGTGGCAGGACAGGGGCTGCCAGAGCAAGGGAAAGGGACAGGATGCAGGGGATAGGGACGAGCCAGGAGAATGGGTAGGTAAGAGAGAGAAAGAAAGAGAATGGAGGGGCTGTGCGGGCTGTGTGCTGGCCCCAAGGACTGCTGACTGAGAATCTCTGAGCCACAGGCAAGTGGGTGGAGACTGGGGGAAGGGCCTGAGAGATCCAGGGTTGGGATTCTCAGGTAAGGCTCCAGGTTACATCTGATTGGTGGATAACCAGAATGGAGCCCATTTCAGGAGCCATGGGGAAGGAGAAGCAGGAAACGGCACAGGATCCAAGATGGAATGTTCAAATCACTCCTCGCACATATGACTCCTTTTGCCCAGAGCCCATGAAGTCCTTGGGAATCTGTGATGCCCGGAGACTGCTGGGAGGCCTTGAGGGGCTTTGAGATATGCCCAGATGTGTATTCCTAGGCCTTCTCCTACTCTACTCATGGTGTCTTCTCCCAGGGAACTGAAACAAGTTCCCCTGGAGCCTCCAGCCCATTCCATGACATTCACATACACAGCAAAGGTGCTCAGAGGAGAAGCCATGCTTCCTGCAGGGACTTCAGGGGAGGGAACAGCACTGCCTTCTGCCCAGCGGTTTTGCTAAGAGCCGTCCGGCACCCCTAGACAGCACTAGGCAATTACCTTCGGCACAATAAAAGGAAGGCAGCACCATCTTTGGAGTAGCGGCGCATCCCTCAGTCCCTTTGCAAACCAGCAGGTTAGTCAGCATCCGGTTCCTGAATGTGAGCAGCGTGTGTCATCCCTGTGGCACAGGTGACTGTGTGCTTTTTATTAAAAAAAGATTTATTTATTTTTATTGGAAAGGTGGATATACAGAGAGAAGGAGCGACAGAGATGAAGATTTTCCATCCGATGGTTCACTCCCCAAGTGACCGCAATGGCTGGAGCTGAGCCAATCCGAAGCCAGGAGCCAGGAGCTATTCTGGATCTCCCACGCAGATGCAGGGTCTCAAGACTTTGGGCCATCCTCAACTGCTTTCCCAGGCCACAAGCAGGGAGCTGGATGGGAAGCAGCGCCGCTGGGATTAGAACCGGCGACCATATGGGATCCTGGCACTTTCAAAGCGAGGACTTTAACCACTATGCTATCATGCCAGGCCCGACTGTATGCTCTTAAGTAGGTAGACTGGGGTGATGTTAGGGCAGGGTAATTCTAGGAAAATGCTTCTGGAATGTTCTCTGGGAAGAGCTCTTGACTGAGGTCCAAACTGAACAGTTGGTGGACTGGAATGCTGGAGGCTGCGTTCAGAGAAGGATCACATTCTTATGCCTCCAGAACTTTAAGGAGAGGGTGTGATTGGCAGGACAAGACACAGTAGAGAGACTGGGGAGCTTCCACAGAGCACAAAGGGCTGTGAGCAGCATCACACTTGAGAGCAGGTCCTCCCTCAGCCACGTGGGAGTGGGGTCCTGGTGGGAGTTACAGAGGGAAGTGATTGTGTGACCTGGGCCGGCAGCAGGAAGAACAGGACCCTCAGAGCATGCCCCATACCAGGGTCCTGGGATGAGCAGGAGGGCGGGTGGGGCTTCTCCATTTATCTCTCTCCTTACCCCAGAAACAGAAAATAATAACAATAATAATGTAGAAACAATAGTAGTACCCACTTTCCTGTAGCCCTTGACCTTTTGTGCCCTGATCAACTATGTAAAAATTATCAAAATAAAATAATTACCAAAAAAATGAGAGTAGTAACAGTGACCTCGAGAGGTACAGATGTAGTGAGGTAGTCAGCTAGTCCAGGGTCATGAGCTTGGAAGTCACTCCCCACCACCTAGGTGTTCCCTCCTGCTCACCTGTGACTCTCACCTGTCACCTGGGAGGGGGATGTATCACATTGTGGTGTAACCCCTCCCCTCACAAGCCCCTATAAAGGCTCATGATAAGGGGGGGCTCGCTCTCTTGGTCATGTGCTCCCATTGCTCTGGCACTCCAACTCTTGGTCTCCCCAGTACCTGTGAGGACAGGTCTTCCCTGAGCATGGCCCCTGTGTGTCTATTCCTCACCCTCTGTTCACTGCTTGGGTGGGACAATGGAGATAGCAATGCTAAGATGCTTTGTATTTCTAATTTGTGTACTATCAGGAGTTCCAGGAGAGGTGAGGCCTAGCAGTGATGGAATGTGGGCAGAGAAGCCAGGGAAAGGTGAATGTCTGCAGCTGTGTAAGTGTGCCCAGGTTACTCATTGCGTGTCTCTTAGGATAACTTACATTGCTGGGGAAGCTGGGACATAGGTCTTCAGCTTAATGGATGGACTTGAGGGTAAAGATCATTTGTTCTTCTTGGAGTTATAATTGGTTGGATGGCCATATGGACTTGTGATTTGCTATTTCTAGTGGACCCTGTTATCACCAAACTTGGTTAATAAAAACTCCTTAATAAACCTTAGACATGTCTGGTGTGATCTCGCTCACACCCCACAACACAGGGAGCTTTGGGAAAGTGACCTTTCTAACTAGTGGATGCCCCAGCAGGCCTTCCAGTGGCAGGGTCCCTCAGGGAGCCATAGGCCACCGTCCCTCTCCCCTCCCATGATGTGGCTTTTTCAGGTGGACTCTGTTCCCATATCCAATCCTTCCCTCCATCTAGCTCTGTGTCTTCTCACTCCAACCAGGGCACACTAACAGTCTGTCCTACTTCTGCCACCCACTACCCCCCCACCCAGGGCCTTGCACCTGCTGGCTGCCTCCCCGCAATTTCCTCCTGGATCTTGTGAAATTTCACCTTCCCTAGTACAAAATAACACACCACAGACACACGTTCTATTCTTCTTCATCTTTAATGGTACTCAGCATAATTGTGTTTGTCTTATCCTTGAGACTACAGGAGCGCCTGACACACAGTAGGTTCCCCCTTGGTATACTTAAAAAAAAAAATGTAAGACTAAATCAGAGTTGCCAGTATTCCATGGCTCCCTCCCTGCAGACGGAGCTCCTCTCACACCTTTCCTACCCTGGACCCTCCTCAGTAGCTCTGCCAGGTGCACCTGTCAGTTCTCTGGGTCATCTCAGGCTCGTTATCTGCCCTTGCATCTCAGGCAGGTGAGCGCGCCAACCACCAGCCAGCCAGTGTTATCCATGCCCAGAGCCTTCCTGGGTGGGGTCTGTCACCCAGCAGTGTGGCACTCAGGCTCTCCTCTGCATTTTCCTTCCTCTGCTCCAGGAAGGCCAGGGAAGGGCTCAGCACAGAAGGTGCTCAGCAGGGCTCCCCCCAGGGGAGCCGGATTCCTGGGCTCTGCAGCAGAACAGATGCAGAGTAATTGGAAAATGCCAGAGATTAGCCTGGAAGAGAGAATGGCAAGAGCTGTGAAATTCATATCCAGTCGACTTTAATCACAATGCGCATTTTAAGCACCCCAGGTGGCTTGAGAAATGCAGTATTTGATGCATTTCTTTAACAGCCTGCTGGGGGCCCTGGGGGTGTGTGAGGCTGGAATAAGAATGGAGACACAGGGGCCCCACCTTGCCCAGTCTTCCCTGCAGAGAACACCAGGGACAGCTGGCCTCTGTCTGCCTCAGTTTCTCCCACCCTCCAGCCCTGGCCTCCTTCTCACTCCTTACTGCTGGACGGAAGTCAGAAGCCGCTTGCCTGGTGGGGTGAATCCTCTTGGACATGGATTCATAAAGTTTTGGATGTGTTTCCCTCTAAGACATATTTCTTTTCTCATAGTAAAATATCCCAGTGATTGCTGAAATCTAGCAATGGCCTCTTTCGCATCACCAGATGGATGCAGTGGGTGTGTGAAGAAATGCCAGAATTCTGAAACAGTGGAACATCCCTCGATCTAGGGACCACCAGCACTGACATGCCATGATACCATGCCAGGCCATCCATCCTGCCTCTCACGGACCTGGCACGGATGCTCTCCCACACGATGCTGCAAGGATGTAAATCCTCTCCCAACGAAGGCCTGAGGAGTTGGGTAGAACAGAGCTGACCCTTCCTCTTATTATGGGGTGCAGCCAATGATAGCCAGCACCCACTGACAGTGGGCAAATGAAATGTGGCTGTGCCCCCCACCCTCTGTCCTGAAGATGGGTCCTAACAGCAATGGAATGGCAATTCCATCCTCAGCCACTCCCCCCCTGCCACCAACACCTAGGTATTCGCTCCTGTCCACCTGTGACTCACCTATCAACTGAGAGGGGACAGTATTGTCATGTAGCCACTCCCCTCACGAGCCCCTTTAAAGGGCCCGTGAAGTGGGTGTTTGTTCTCTTTCCCGTCAGGTGCTTCCATTGCTCTGGGACCTCAACTCTTGACTGACCCAGGACAGGTAATCCCCTGAGCATGGTCCCTGTGTACTGCTTGGATAGGACAATGGAGACAGCAATGTTATTTCTGGTCTGTGTACTATCAGGAGTTCCAGGAGAGGTGAGGCCTAGCAGTGATGGAATGTGGGCAGAGAAGCCAGGGAAAGGTAGATGTCTGCAGCTGTGTAGTGTGTCCAGGTTATTCATCGCATGTCTCTTAGGATAACTCACATAGCTGGGGAAGTTGGGATATAGGTCTTCATTTTAACGGATGGACTTGAGGGTAATGACCATTTGTTCCTGTTTGGATTATGTTTGGTTGGATTATGATTGGTTGGATTGCCATACGTACTTGCGATTTGCTATTTCTAGTGTGCTCTATTATCACCAAGCTTGGTTAGTAAAGACTCCTTAATAAACCTTAGACATGTCTGGGGTGATCTTGCTCACACCCTGTAACACTCTGTGTCCTCACAGCTTTTCTCTAACTTCCTGACAGCTATATTTGTATTCATCTCTAACACAGAGTAGGTGCTCCACTAACCAAAAGGAAGATGACAGAAGGGAAGAATAGATGTTGAGGGTCAGAGACGAGCACAAACTCAGGCGGGCTGTGGAAGCTCAGAGCAGGGACAAGCTCTAACTCGCGAGAGCACAGGTGTCTTTCTCGAGGGCACGAGGCCTGAGATGGCCTTACCTTGTGGTTGGAAAGAAACGGGCAGCATACGCTGTGTTGGCCAAGACAGCAAGTATGGAGGCAGTCCTGGTGTAGGGAGCACAAGGAACCCAGGAGAACAGGGCATAAGGTGAGGGGCAGTCTCCAAACATGGAAGTCTCAGAGCATGGCTCCACAACCACCAGGATTCACCACACATCCCTCTGTTTGCTAGATCTGGAGCTGCCCAACCAACAGGTGATCTCAGCACTAAGACCCAAGTTGTCTAGCTGTGGCCAGGATGGAGACACAACTGGGTCCCCTCCTGTGTCTGCAGGAATCAGTGCTCCTGTTGCAACACAGGAGCTGGCTCTGCAGGACTGTGGCCCGTCTGCAGCCTCAAATACATAACCCCTGTGTGAGGAGTAATTCAAACATTCCATCTTGGATCCGGCGCCAATTCCTGCTTCCCCCTTCCCACGGCTAGCGAAATTCGCACTCTTCCAGTTATCCACCAAAGAAATATAATGTCATGGCGTCTCACCTGAGAATCCCACCCCCAATCTCTTGCGGCCCATCCCCCTAGTCCCCATCCACCTACCTGTCACTCAGCTAATCTGTCACCAGTCCATTGGGGCTTACCCACAGCTCCTCCTCCCAACCAATTCCCCATGCCCTCCACACCTTGCAGGCTCACCTGATTTGTAAAAATGAGCCTCCTCATGTGCCCCCTTCTCCTTTCTTCCCGCTCTCCCCTCGTTCCCCTTCTCCTGGCTCTCCCCGGCCCCCTTCCATCTTGTTCCTTTCCCCTGCCCTGACAGTGCCCCCATTCTGCCACCATACTTCCCTTCTAGTTTTCTCTCCCTCCGCCCATGCTCCCATTTCTACCTTGTTGGAATAAAAGGCTTCCTAAGCATCTCACTGCATTTAGGATTTTGGCTTGCAGTAAACTAATCATGAAAAAGGGACTTGGCTGTGGGAAGTAGCCACACGTAAGAACTTACGTGCATTTAAAACCTAACACCCTATTCCTCTGTTTACTAAGAAACCTTCTGGATGGGCATAACGTAAAGGAAATAGGAGTTTACAAACACACACGCACGAACAGAGATGTGTGCTTGCCACTGGTTCCTACAGAGACACAGGGAGCCAAGGACGGGGATGCAGGATGGGGTGGGGGTGCAGCTTATGCTCCATGTGAAGGATCTGGGACTTGACCTCTCAAGCCAGCTCAGCCCCACCCACAAGGGTCATGAACTGAACATCAACAAGGTCAGGTGTAAGCTTTGCAAAGATTATTCGGGAAAGCATGTAGAGGGTGAGTTGAGAGCAGAAGTACCCTCCTAGGAGCCGGTGATGTTGGATGGTGAGGCCCATTCTCCCGATTGGGAAATGCGCGGGAAGAAGCTACCAGAGAGAAGGCGAAGGATTAGACAGGTGGGGTGCCATTCAGACAACTATGGTCTATAGCTCCAATGTAGATGGGATGTCAGGACTGAGTGAGCTGCAATTCCAGGGCGAAGAAGGCTGGGTGCAGGTCAGCCTCCTTGAATGGGTTCAGCAATGCAGAGCTTCCTGAATATTAGCAAAGGGTGCTGCATCAGAGGCAGTAGGACCCTGGGGCTGTTCCATGGTTGAGTCTGTTGTCCAGCTCTGTCTCCTGATTCCAGCTTCCTATGATTGCAGACCCCAGGGGGAAGACACCCATGATAGCTCCCATGATCATTATGTTCAGTAAAATAAGTCAATCCTCAATGGACAAATATCATATGCTCTCTGAGATACAAGGCAACCTTCATGCAAAATACAAGATCAGTAGGTATATAGGTACATATATTTGTATATATATTCATCTAGAGGAACTGTATGATGGAGACTTACATCCTGAGGAGTGACAATACAGTGGAATATGCAGCTCTACTTCCAGTGAATACCAAGGATGGACTCCCAATGAAACTGTCAAATATATCTTGACAATAGGATGCTGGACTGTCTGCCATTGTCTGTACCAGCAATGTCAGGATACACTTAAATGCAAAAATGATAGACTTGTGACCGTTGTTGAAGGACTATACTATTACAATAATACAGGGGATATCAGTGGGGGAAGGGAGTTGAGTTGTAGGTAAGGGGGAGTCCCTGAGCCTATGGAACTGTATCATGAAAAAGAAAAAAAAAAAACCAGAACAGGCTTCAAAAGATAACAGAAAAGTGCATTTTAGGAGAGTTTGTCATCTGTAGAAATTTTGGTCTGTGGTCTGCATGTGTTTTTTAAGGACTACACAAGCACAAGAAGCAGCGGGAAAGAGGAACAGTGTCACCCCCGGACATGCTCCCCACACTCTGACTGACACCTGCGTTGCCATAGGCTCCCCTCAATGAGGAATAGGTTTCCTGCTGAACCCGTAACTCCTACTACAAAGCTCCAAGTGTTTGACAATGCATTCTCTGCTCCCTTCCAACCTCGCAACCCATAGAACCCATGTCCCAGTTCACCTGCCTCAATTCACACATTACCCCAGAGTAAGTATCATTGTAGAAATGTCCCAGTATGGGCAACTCCTTGCATGGTCTCCATACCTACAAATAGATGTGTGACCAACAGAAATCAAGCTCTGCCCCCTACCCTCTAAAGCTGATGCAGGACCCAGGCCTGCAACAAGCAAAGCCCAGCTTGTAGTGGAGTGACCCTGGGGGGCTATGGGCACCCCTTCAGCTGTTGCCTTCAGGCTTTGGCTCCACACCCCCTCTAGGGCTATCTATGCACTCCTCATTGTTACTTGTTCATAACCAGTAGCCTGTCACCGGGCAGCTGATCCTGTCTTATGGTGTGAGTACAGGGCAGCTCCACCTGTGCTGGGAGACTGATACATGTCCATCAAGGGGTAGGGAAAGACATGGTGATGGTATTGGGGTTCAGGCTCCACCCCAGGTCCAAGAAATGGGGTCGCAGAAAGGAATGTGTTGTCTGGAGTCCTCTGCTATAGTTCTTAGATTGGGGGTGTGTAAGACATTCAGAATTTTTGCTATTGTGGGAGACAGCCAGTTGAATCTCCTGGTTCACCTGAGAGCCCCACACAGAAAAGGTTGAGGGGCAGTGTCATCATAGGGGAGCATATTACATTCAAATTGCAAATAACCTGAATAATCTACCACTCTGTCCTAAATGGAAATGTCATATGCAATCTATAGAAATCTTTATTGCACAGAATGTGGGTGAAAACAAAGACTTTTTCTGTTTGAATGTCTAGGTTTGAATTCAGATTAAATGATACCTTTACTGAGCAGCCTTGGTCAAGTCACCTACCTTCTATGAGTTAAAAAAAAAAGATTTTCCTGTTTCAGGATTGCCAGGGGTTAGTCAGAGCCAACATATATACCTTCAACCTGCGCTGAGCAGTCTCTTGCCCCAAAAGTGTCTACCCTCCTAATCCTGCTTTGAGATTCTTAGCAATTTCTGAACAAGGGACTCTGCTTGTCATTTTGCACTGGACTCTGAAAAGGATGGGGCTGAGGCTAGATTAAGCCCTTATACAAGTAGGTTCTCAACAAGCATCCCTTCCCTCTCTTTTATCTGCACATGTTGAGGATTCAGTCACCCACTGCAGAGTGATGCATTGGTCCATCACGGAGCACATATGAGACACTGGTCCCCTAAGGTATAAAAGAACTGAAAAATCCCTCTTGCCTTCTGGCATCACACCATTGAAGCATCTTCACTAGTTGTTTTTGGTGATGCTGACATTAATAAGCCTACTGCACTATTCATCCTATAAAAGTATAGCACATATTTGCTTAATAGTATACAGTATATAACATTTGGCTATACCACCCAGGCTTGCATACACATACTATGAGATGTTTGCACAACCCTAAAACTGCCTAACAACGCATTGCTCAGAATGCACCCTCTACCACTATTGCTGCAATTTGTACCCACCTCGTTAACAGGCATTCTGCAATCGAAACATGAAACAACAGAAAAGATGTGATTCCTGGACAGCTTTGTGTTACTTGTCTAAGCAGTAAGTGGCAAATTACCAGGTTCAAAGACTTACATCACTCACTAGGTGAGCACAGTGGCCTCCTTGGACAGTTACTGTCAGCAGGATCGGAGCTCAGTAGGACAGTCTGAAGCGGAGTGAGAGCTGTGGTCTGAGCAGGGAGGCCTCCATGGGAAGTGACACTTGAGCCTGCAGCAGGTGGCCAAGTATGCAAAGGGATGGTTTAAGAGGCAGGAAGTGGAGACAAGCAAAATTCGCACATGCGTTACCTCTTTTCCTTTCTCATGCTTGCCATGAAAAACTGAAGCTGAAGTTGATAAACTGTAGCATAACAGCACATTCTCCTACTGGTCCTCTCCCTGGACACAGCCTCTGTGAGCAGCCTCATCATGTGACTACAAGCACTTGTTGGTAAGAAACTCAAAATTTCTATCCTCAGCTGAGGGTATTTTCCCCATGTCACACTCCATGTCTCCAAGGGCTTTCGGGACGTTTCTGTTTAATATACTGACCCATGTTCAAAGTCAAACACAAGCCATGCCCCTCAGCTCTTCAACATTGCATCCCCCTCAGGACCAAGGCCAGTGTGTTGACTTGTCCTGCCAGGAGTACCATGTCCTCGCTGTTGACCCCACTGTGGGTCCAGTCTTTGCCCACAGTCCTCCACTGTTACTCTTACTCTAGTGCATGCTGTAGAGTCTCTCCCATGAACTTCTGCACACATTCAATGCTCTGTCCAGTCAGAGCACCCACAGCTTTGTGGGATTGCCTTCCTTTCCCATACAGTAGGCCACTGGTTCCTGGAGGTACCTTAGTATCCTGACATCCCACACAGACATGGAAGAGACATTGCTGAACGCATCTGCCATTGTCTTCACTGTCCCTACGTTTCTCCTGGTGCCTGATCTTGATACTTGGTGCCACCCACCCAGCTGTCCAATAGGGAGCTGTAGTTCTAGCTTTGTCTTTCTGCTTAACATCGAATCAACTGCCATCTCATGATTTGTTTTTCTGTTCTAACCTTTCACTATCCCATACTGTTGCCTAAGCCAGTTCTGGGTCCTGCTGGTATAAGCTATACCCTCCATCCAGTTCTGCCTTGCACTGTTTCTGGAATGACAATTCCAGAGTGTACCTTGACCTTGTCACATATTCTGTCTGTGACTTTCAAAGACTCACAGTGGTTCAAACTGCTCTGCATGGTGGCCTGGGTCTCTGCAACGTGACTTTCAGAACCTCATTGAACTCTCTGCCCAGTCATCCTGTGATAGTACTGGGAGTCTGGTCCCAGTGTCACCAGGGTCCAGTTTCACCACTTTCCATACCCAGCTCCAACTCATTACTCCTCCTTGCTCTTCAAGCATAAATGCAAAACCTCCCTACCCCAGATCCAGGGTCCTGCCCACAAACCTGCAATATACCCCTCTCTTTTAGCCTGCTCCCACACACCGTTGCTTTGATAACTGCCTTCTTATCAGGCCTAAATAACCTCCTTGCTGATCTTTCTGAATCTCCAGCAGACGTAGTGTCCAGTCCCTGTTCAGTAGCCAAAAGAATCAATACATGTGAGACCTTAGGATGTTGCAGACTTTGTCACATTGTCAAGTATTCCTGGTCTATCACTTTGATCATCGCACCATGTCATGTTTTTCCTAAAGCTTTTTATAAATAGAAAATGATGGGCAAATTGCCCCCATCTCCAGAGCGCTGCCAGTTCTTCACTATGAAGTATGGGACTTTCCATAAAGATTAATCGAAGCAAGCCATGGTACTAACGTAGAATACACTGTGTCAAGACCCCTTTGCTTAGTTCATTCCATGTAATTCTCCTGAAAATTCCCCTAAATAACTCCCAGAATCTGATACAGTTGTGGGATGGCTTCCTGCTCTTCTCCTTCGTGTCTTTCTTGCCTTTATTTTTTTTTTTTTTTTTTTTTTAATTTAATTTAATTTTATTTATTTTTTTTTTTTTTTTTTATATTTAAAGAAAGAAAAAAGAAAAGAAAAAAAAACAGGTTCAGGGGGATAGGGAAGTGGGTAATACTATTATGTCCACATTGTTTCCATCTTGTATCTGAGGTAAAGGGGGATATTGAGGGGGAAGCCCCACCCGGTTTCCCGCCCACCCCGAGTCCCGGATGTGGGGCATGCTCTGAGATATGTGCTCGAGTGGTGTTAATAGTTCTCCAGTTATGGATCGCTGCCAGTTTCGCTCGATGAGGTCGTCCACTGATTGATATGGTCCATCATAAAGTCTCCGTTTGCCCCATATATCGCTGCCAACATATAGCTGAGATGAATGATTGATCTGCTCTGTCTTCTGTCTTTTCTTGATTAGAGTTCTGAGTCCAGCAGTTCGATTAGGGAGATCTCCAAAGAAACTTTGAGGTATTCCCAGACTAGTTTCTTGTATGCTCTAGCAAGCACAGGGCCCGGCACAGTCCATCACCACGATCAGCTGGTGGTTGCAATTGCTGGGTTGGTTCTGTTTTCAGTCCCGAGTTGCACTGGAACCAATGGGTGTTGCAGTCCAGTCTGGTTCTGCCCAGCACGTACTCGGCCCTCACACAAACCAGTGGGAGATGCAGCCTAGTCGGGGCGACCCACAATAACCCCCACCAGGCCCGCCCCCTACCCTGGTTTGCCAGTATATGTAGCAGAAGACCAGTCTGTCCCCCATCCCATTTGGCTCTTGTACTTGTCAATGGGTATTAAAGCTTAGTTCCATCTAACCAACTCAACCATCCAGCCCTCACGGGTGTTGTTGAGTGCCTCTCTATCTAGCCATCCCAGCCCCCGTCCCAGTCTTCATGCCCTCCCACGGGAATAGTGACCCAAGAAGGGGGAACCCACTTTTTCCCTCCCAGGTCTCTCTGTCCCGGTTTATGCACTCTTTAGGTGGTTCTGTGATTTGACTTGACAGAATTAGTCCCCAGTGCCAGCTTCTGCGGCTATGCCCAAACATCCCTCACCCACTCTAATTTATGCTTGTACCAGCAGGAATAATCAGCCCTGCCTGGCTTTTCCCTGATCTAGTCCACATGCAGCGCACAGGTGTTGTAGCCTTGCATAGTCTAGTCTGTCTCTATCCCAGCCCACGCTCTCCAGTGGGAGTAGCTGTCCGGCGAGGGAACCAGCCCCTTAATCCCCCCGCCAGTTCTGCCCCTCCCTTCCTTCCTGGACCTCATGTGTGCTGGTTGGGTGCTGCATTCATATCCAGTACAGGCAACCACGCCCTGGCATTCCATAATGTGTACTGGTTTTGTCGCGACCAAACCCGGCTCATCCCACACTCTGATCTGGTGATCGGATTTGCCAGTGGGTGATACGGACTGATTCAGCCTGGTCTGCTCCTGACCCATGCTGAATGTGTGCCAGTGGGAAGCTTTCCATGGCCTATTCTGGACTGTTTCCTATCATGCTTCTTGCGCTTACCTGCAGGGACTGTGTCCTGCCAGAGGAGTTGCCCAGGCTCCTCCATCAGATCCCCTCCCAAAGGCAGGTTTTGCGCATGCCAGGGGGTCCTTGAGCCAACCCAACTCAGTTCACCTCCTGCCCTAGCAGGAACAGTGGCTTTTCCTGGCTGGCTTTCACCCCATTCTGGTTCTTGTTGTTGGATGTTTCAGCCCAGCCATGGCTCGTCCATACCCACATACAGCTCACGCATGGCTCAGTAGGGGGTTGAGACCCAGCCTAGTCAGTCCCACATCTACTCCCTGGTTCTCCATGCCACCAGATGGTGTTGGGGTCTGAACTGGCCTGGTGCATCCAATCCCAGCCCACACTAGTGCCTCGGGTGACTGCAACTGTTTCCTAGATAGAACGCAGCTCCCATTCTAGCACATATGCCCCTTGGTGGGAACCTCAACCTAGTTAGGGTGTCCCGTTACCTCCCCGATTGGGCTTGTTCCTAGCTGTAAATCATGCACCTGCCTGTGGTTGCTCTGGGGACCAGTAGGTGCAAGAGCCTAGCTCGGTATGATCTGTGTTCCATGCTGGTTTCTAGTTTTGCTTGTAAACAAAGGTTTATTCAGTCCTGCCCAGTACATTACGGTCCATTACCAAGTTACACATTTTGGAGCTACTATGCCCTGCTAGTCTGACCCCCAGATTTGGACGGCATGTTCACCAGTGAGAGCTATGACTCGCCAGGGGAGCTTCCCAAGTACCTCCACTTGATCCACTCCCAAACCCAGTTTACATACATGCCATTGGTTTTTAGGCCAGTGCCCGGTGTACTCTGGCCTCCCATTTGGCCTTGTATGAGCTGGTGAATGTTGCAGCCCGGCCCACCCCACAGCCTATTCAGGATGCACATTTGGGTGCTGCTGCCTTGCCCAGTCCAGTCTATGGTGGATCCCTTTACCTGTGATTGATGGCAGGCTCCTTGGTCACACCTACCTTAGTCCATAACCACCTAAAATTTAGGTTTACCAGTGGGGCCAAACTTTCTACAGGGTGTGGCCCACACATCCTGCACAGAGTCCACCCCAGTATAAGGTTCTAGAGTGCTAGTTAAAATTATGGACCTGCCTAATGTGACCAGTCTCCTGAACCAACATCATGTCAGGCAAAAAAATATCCTGCTAGACAATCCGGGGTTTATCTTTTGCATTATAGGTGTTCAAAGCTCAGCATTATTGAGTGATTAGAAGTTCTCCAAAAGAAGAGTTACTGACGTTGGGAATCTTTAGGATTGACTCAGAACCCAGAAACCGTGGGGTCACCCTAGAGCTATCTAAGCAGCAATTCGGACATCCATTACCCCAGAGCTTCCCGGCCGGGCGGCCAGCAGGCAAAGCCTGGCACCACATGGTGCACTGGCCGCCCTGGTTGAGGCCGAGGACTCGTTCACTGCCTTGCGGCAGTGTCTTTGGCGTGAGCCCCCAGCATTGGGTCCGACCCGGCAGGGGCACCCCCCACAGCCGCCACACTGTGAGGAGCGGCAGTTGCCCCCGAATCCCAAGGCCCGAACCCCTCCCAAACTCACCTAGCTGCCAGATATTAGCAGCTGGGTGGAGCCAGGAATTTTAAGCCAGTTCCCAAGTTCCCACATGGTGCACTTACCCGAGGAATGAGCTCTCTTGGGTCCTGGTTGAGGCCGAGGACTCGTTCACTGCCTTGCGGCAGTGTCTTTGGCGTGAGCCCCCAGCATTGGGTCCGACCCGGCAGGGGCACCCCCCACAGCCGCCACACTGTGAGGAGCGGCAGTTGCCCCCGAATCCCAAGGCCCGAACCCCTCCCAAACTCACCTAGCTGCCAGATATTAGCAGCTGGGTGGAGCCAGGAATTTTAAGCCAGTTCCCAAGTTCCCACATGGTGCACTTACCCGAGGAATGAGCTCTCTTGGGTCCTGGTTGAGGCCGAGGACTCGTTCACTGCCTTGCGGCAGTGTCTTTGGCGTGAGCCCCCAGCATTGGGTCCGACCCGGCAGGGGCACCCCCCACAGCCGCCACACTGTGAGGAGCGGCAGTTGCCCCCGAATCCCAAGGCCCGAACCCCTCCCAAACTCACCTAGCTGCCAGATATTAGCAGCTGGGTGGAGCCAGGAATTTTAAGCCAGTTCCCAAGTTCCCACATGGTGCACTTACCCGAGGAATGAGCTCTCTTGGGTCCTGGTTGAGGCCGAGGACTCGTTCACTGCCTTGCGGCAGTGTCTTTGGCGTGAGCCCCCAGCATTGGGTCCGACCCGGCAGGGGCACCCCCCACAGCCGCCACACTGTGAGGAGCGGCAGTTGCCCCCGAATCCCAAGGCCCGAACCCCTCCCAAACTCACCTAGCTGCCAGATATTAGCAGCTGGGTGGAGCCAGGAATTTTAAGCCAGTTCCCAAGTTCCCACATGGTGCACTTACCCGAGGAATGAGCTCTCTTGGGTCCTGGTTGAGGCCGAGGACTCGTTCACTGCCTTGCGGCAGTGTCTTTGGCGTGAGCCCCCAGCATTGGGTCCGACCCGGCAGGGGCACCCCCCACAGCCGCCACACTGTGAGGAGCGGCAGTTGCCCCCGAATCCCAAGGCCCGAACCCCTCCCAAACTCACCTAGCTGCCAGATATTAGCAGCTGGGTGGAGCCAGGAATTTTAAGCCAGTTCCCAAGTTCCCACATGGTGCACTTACCCGAGGAATGAGCTCTCTTGGGTCCTGGTTGAGGCCGAGGACTCGTTCACTGCCTTGCGGCAGTGTCTTTGGCGTGAGCCCCCAGCATTGGGTCCGACCCGGCAGGGGCACCCCCCACAGCCGCCACACTGTGAGGAGCGGCAGTTGCCCCCGAATCCCAAGGCCCGAACCCCTCCCAAACTCACCTAGCTGCCAGATATTAGCAGCTGGGTGGAGCCAGGAATTTTAAGCCAGTTCCCAAGTTCCCACATGGTGCACTTACCCGAGGAATGAGCTCTCTTGGGTCCTGGTTGAGGCCGAGGACTCGTTCACTGCCTTGCGGCAGTGTCTTTGGCGTGAGCCCCCAGCATTGGGTCCGACCCGGCAGGGGCACCCCCCACAGCCGCCACACTGTGAGGAGCGGCAGTTGCCCCCGAATCCCAAGGCCCGAACCCCTCCCAAACTCACCTAGCTGCCAGATATTAGCAGCTGGGTGGAGCCAGGAATTTTAAGCCAGTTCCCAAGTTCCCACATGGTGCACTTACCCGAGGAATGAGCTCTCTTGGGTCCTGGTTGAGGCCGAGGACTCGTTCACTGCCTTGCGGCAGTGTCTTTGGCGTGAGCCCCCAGCATTGGGTCCGACCCGGCAGGGGCACCCCCCACAGCCGCCACACTGTGAGGAGCGGCAGTTGCCCCCGAATCCCAAGGCCCGAACCCCTCCCAAACTCACCTAGCTGCCAGATATTAGCAGCTGGGTGGAGCCAGGAATTTTAAGCCAGTTCCCAAGTTCCCACATGGTGCACTTACCCGAGGAATGAGCTCTCTTGGGTCCTGGTTGAGGCCGAGGACTCGTTCACTGCCTTGCGGCAGTGTCTTTGGCGTGAGCCCCCAGCATTGGGTCCGACCCGGCAGGGGCACCCCCCACAGCCGCCACACTGTGAGGAGCGGCAGTTGCCCCCGAATCCCAAGGCCCGAACCCCTCCCAAACTCACCTAGCTGCCAGATATTAGCAGCTGGGTGGAGCCAGGAATTTTAAGCCAGTTCCCAAGTTCCCACATGGTGCACTTACCCGAGGAATGAGCTCTCTTGGGTCCTGGTTGAGGCCGAGGACTCGTTCACTGCCTTGCGGCAGTGTCTTTGGCGTGAGCCCCCAGCATTGGGTCCGACCCGGCAGGGGCACCCCCCACAGCCGCCACACTGTGAGGAGCGGCAGTTGCCCCCGAATCCCAAGGCCCGAACCCCTCCCAAACTCACCTAGCTGCCAGATATTAGCAGCTGGGTGGAGCCAGGAATTTTAAGCCAGTTCCCAAGTTCCCACATGGTGCACTTACCCGAGGAATGAGCTCTCTTGGGTCCTGGTTGAGGCCGAGGACTCGTTCACTGCCTTGCGGCAGTGTCTTTGGCGTGAGCCCCCAGCATTGGGTCCGACCCGGCAGGGGCACCCCCCACAGCCGCCACACTGTGAGGAGCGGCAGTTGCCCCCGAATCCCAAGGCCCGAACCCCTCCCAAACTCACCTAGCTGCCAGATATTAGCAGCTGGGTGGAGCCAGGAATTTTAAGCCAGTTCCCAAGTTCCCACATGGTGCACTTACCCGAGGAATGAGCTCTCTTGGGTCCTGGTTGAGGCCGAGGACTCGTTCACTGCCTTGCGGCAGTGTCTTTGGCGTGAGCCCCCAGCATTGGGTCCGACCCGGCAGGGGCACCCCCCACAGCCGCCACACTGTGAGGAGCGGCAGTTGCCCCCGAATCCCAAGGCCCGAACCCCTCCCAAACTCACCTAGCTGCCAGATATTAGCAGCTGGGTGGAGCCAGGAATTTTAAGCCAGTTCCCAAGTTCCCACATGGTGCACTTACCCGAGGAATGAGCTCTCTTGGGTCCTGGTTGAGGCCGAGGACTCGTTCACTGCCTTGCGGCAGTGTCTTTGGCGTGAGCCCCCAGCATTGGGTCCGACCCGGCAGGGGCACCCCCCACAGCCGCCACACTGTGAGGAGCGGCAGTTGCCCCCGAATCCCAAGGCCCGAACCCCTCCCAAACTCACCTAGCTGCCAGATATTAGCAGCTGGGTGGAGCCAGGAATTTTAAGCCAGTTCCCAAGTTCCCACATGGTGCACTTACCCGAGGAATGAGCTCTCTTGGGTCCTGGTTGAGGCCGAGGACTCGTTCACTGCCTTGCGGCAGTGTCTTTGGCGTGAGCCCCCAGCATTGGGTCCGACCCGGCAGGGGCACCCCCCACAGCCGCCACACTGTGAGGAGCGGCAGTTGCCCCCGAATCCCAAGGCCCGAACCCCTCCCAAACTCACCTAGCTGCCAGATATTAGCAGCTGGGTGGAGCCAGGAATTTTAAGCCAGTTCCCAAGTTCCCACATGGTGCACTTACCCGAGGAATGAGCTCTCTTGGGTCCTGGTTGAGGCCGAGGACTCGTTCACTGCCTTGCGGCAGTGTCTTTGGCGTGAGCCCCCAGCATTGGGTCCGACCCGGCAGGGGCACCCCCCACAGCCGCCACACTGTGAGGAGCGGCAGTTGCCCCCGAATCCCAAGGCCCGAACCCCTCCCAAACTCACCTAGCTGCCAGATATTAGCAGCTGGGTGGAGCCAGGAATTTTAAGCCAGTTCCCAAGTTCCCACATGGTGCACTTACCCGAGGAATGAGCTCTCTTGGGTCCTGGTTGAGGCCGAGGACTCGTTCACTGCCTTGCGGCAGTGTCTTTGGCGTGAGCCCCCAGCATTGGGTCCGACCCGGCAGGGGCACCCCCCACAGCCGCCACACTGTGAGGAGCGGCAGTTGCCCCCGAATCCCAAGGCCCGAACCCCTCCCAAACTCACCTAGCTGCCAGATATTAGCAGCTGGGTGGAGCCAGGAATTTTAAGCCAGTTCCCAAGTTCCCACATGGTGCACTTACCCGAGGAATGAGCTCTCTTGGGTCCTGGTTGAGGCCGAGGACTCGTTCACTGCCTTGCGGCAGTGTCTTTGGCGTGAGCCCCCAGCATTGGGTCCGACCCGGCAGGGGCACCCCCCACAGCCGCCACACTGTGAGGAGCGGCAGTTGCCCCCGAATCCCAAGGCCCGAACCCCTCCCAAACTCACCTAGCTGCCAGATATTAGCAGCTGGGTGGAGCCAGGAATTTTAAGCCAGTTCCCAAGTTCCCACATGGTGCACTTACCCGAGGAATGAGCTCTCTTGGGTCCTGGTTGAGGCCGAGGACTCGTTCACTGCCTTGCGGCAGTGTCTTTGGCGTGAGCCCCCAGCATTGGGTCCGACCCGGCAGGGGCACCCCCCACAGCCGCCACACTGTGAGGAGCGGCAGTTGCCCCCGAATCCCAAGGCCCGAACCCCTCCCAAACTCACCTAGCTGCCAGATATTAGCAGCTGGGTGGAGCCAGGAATTTTAAGCCAGTTCCCAAGTTCCCACATGGTGCACTTACCCGAGGAATGAGCTCTCTTGGGTCCTGGTTGAGGCCGAGGACTCGTTCACTGCCTTGCGGCAGTGTCTTTGGCGTGAGCCCCCAGCATTGGGTCCGACCCGGCAGGGGCACCCCCCACAGCCGCCACACTGTGAGGAGCGGCAGTTGCCCCCGAATCCCAAGGCCCGAACCTCTTGCCTTTATTAAAAAGGAAAATTCCTCAGGCCAACTAAGTGAACTGGATTGTACATGAGCCAAGCAAAACAAAAATAGTGCAGGAACCAGAGCAGGTTCAGAGAATTCAGCCGAAAACCTGATCAGACAACATTCATAGGAAAGTGGAGAAAAGACACAGACAACGGCTTAATTGGCTACAACTTAGCCAACCAATCGATCAAAGAAGCAGTTGAGTGGCTGATTGACTAAACTAGTTAGTTGTTTATTGCTTCATTAGTTAATTGGCCTCGAGATTTTCTTCCACCAATACAAGCTCAGTCACCACGATTAAGCTCTGCGTTGGTCTGTTCTATTGGACCCAGTGTAGATGCTCAGTTATGTGGAACACCCTCCACTTCTTCCTACTTCTTTCTTTGCATAACCTTGAGCTTTCTTTGCCTGATTCCAGTCTCGTGAAGAGATTCAAAAGCCCAGAGGTCCGACAAAGATCTAAAAACATCAGCACTGAATCAAAATATATCTCTTTCTAAAATACTTGAGTGTTCCATCTTTCCAGGGAAATGCAGCTTGCATACTGAAGACCATTAAATTTAGGCAACCAATTGGCTCTCAGAGCAGAAAGAGATTATCTGATATAACAGAGAACAGGATGCTTAACTCAGAGGCCTGGAAGATTTTCCTAGAACGTACCAGCATAGTTAGCATTGATTTTATAAAAGTGCAACAGGGAGCTTTCAGAACGGCAGAAAGGAGGGGGAGAGAGAGAAAATGAATCCTGAAACCAACTTCTTCATGAAAGCAACAAGAATGCTGGCAAAACCATGTTTTCCCCAGAATTCTTGAAATTAACCAAAGACTCAGTTTTGTTCAAGGAGAAAGTTGTTGAGCAAAGCAACAGTGTTTCAGTAAGAACAGCCAGTTTTGTGATATTTCAACTTTCCCTATTATCAAACCCCTCTCCCCAATCCCTCTGTAGTCTCAAAACACAGCAGTCTAGCAAAATCAGCAGTTGTAAAACCTGGCCTCCTACAAGCAGTTAGATTTCAAGAAGCCCCCACCTGGAACAGGTGTTTGGCACAGCAGCTGAGGCTGCGCTTCTAACTCTCCTGGGATGGCAGCCTCCCGCTTTGAAGTGCCTGCAGTCAAGTCCCAGTTCTGCTCCTGATTTCACACCCTAGAAGACAACAGGTGGTGGCTCAGGCTGTTGGACCCCTGATACCCTTGTAGAAGACCCAGATTAAGCATCTGGCTCCCGACTTTAACCTGAAAATGCCCTGGCTGTTTTTGGGCAATTGAAGAGTAAACCAGTAGAGACCTGGATAGATATCTGGATTAATAGATATGTAGGTAGATAGATAGGGAGAGAAAGAGAGAGAGAGAGAGAGAGAGAGAGAGAGAGAGAATCTCCCTTTCAAATAAAAACTGATGGTATTAGTCAGGATTACAAGTAGAAAATCAACAATCAACCAGATTGAAAAACAAAAAAGTAAATTCCCCTTTGAAGGAATTAGTGCAGAACAACTAAGCCTGGGTTTGCTCTCTTGACATGGAAAAAGCCAATCACTAACACTGGGGTGTTGGAAGAAAATAAGCGCTTATCACAGAGTGAGAAACTGAGCAGCTATTGCTTAATTCCTGGGATCCCCAAACAGAAGCAAAGGCTCTTGGAGGTGGAGGATTAGTCAGTTGAGCGAATGTCCCAGCTTCAGTCTCAGCCCAGATCTGGCTGTTGTTTGAGTTTGGAATATAATCCAGATGATCAAGATATGTCTCTGTCTATCTCTCCTTTTCTGACTCTCTGCCTTTCAGGTAGAAATCAATTAATGTACATACTTACCACACCTAAAATATTAAGCATAAAAACCCCAAAAGTAGAAACAACCCAAATGACAAATGGATGGAGCTCATATGGGATCCATATGAGCCATGGAATGCTATTGATCAGTAAGAAGGGAAGTGCTGCTACCTGCTATGACACTGCTGAGCCACCCAGATGCATGGAGCCGGACACAGGGGACGACAGACTGCACAAGTCCTTATTCGGCTGCCTATGTTTACTCAGGGGATCCCATGTGCCAGGTGCTGTTTACAGCCCTGAACACAACAGATTTGATAGGTATCCTCCCGAGGCTTCCATGCAAGACAGATCTGAGCAGCACTGAGTGTGCTCTGAAAGAACCCAGGGTAATCAATTACAGTTGTGATGGGTGCTGTGGAGAAGAGGTGTAAGGTGCCATGTCCTCACCTGGAAGGTCAGGGCAGATAGCACTGAGGAAGCAATTCAATTGCACTCCCTGCTCCCACCTGCACTTCCTATCATGCTGTAAGCATTTGTACATCCATAAGAACTCTTCCTATACACGCTTTCCTGCTAGGCACCTTGTGGTTCTTCATCCTCATGCCCTGGACAACGGTCAGGTAGTTACTTTCCTTTTCTCTCATTTTATGTGTGCCTGTAAATAACAGCTTTATGTGATAATGCTTCTTCATGTTCCTAAGCAGATACTAAGGGCAAGTAATTCCTAAAATAATGGCCAAGGCAAAAACTAAGGAAAGATAGCTTTCTAAAAAAATTTTTTTTTTTTACAGAGAAAGAACGAGAGGTAAGGAGAGGTCTCCCACCTACTGGTTCACTCTGCAAATGACCACAGTAGCCAGAGATAAGAAGATCCAAAGCCAGGAGCCGGGAGCTTTTCCGAGTCTCCCACATGGAGCTACTTGGAATCAAGCACTTGAGCCATTGTGCTCTGTTTTCCCAGGCTGTAAGCAGGGAGCTGGATCAGAGGTGAGCAGCCAGGATATGAACTGACTCCCCCTACACTGGCATAGCAGGTGGAGAAATAGCCTACTGTGCCACTTCACTGGCCCCCAAAGAGAGCTTTTTTTATTTCACTGATTTATTATTATTTTTGTCATTTTTATGATACAGTTCCATAGACCCTGGGATTTCCCTATCCTTTCCCCAATCCCCTCAACCCTCACTGAGTTCCCCTATATCATTACTATAGTAAGGTTCTTCATACACAGTCATATGTCCATCATTGTGGGCATGGACAATGGCAGAGAGTCCAGTATCCTATTGTCAAGATAGAGCAAACCGTCGCATTGGGAGTTCATCTTTGTCTGGAAGTAAAGATGCATACTGCATTATATCCTCACATCTGGATATGATAGTCTCCATCACACAGTTACTGTACATCCCCTTAAATGAAAAGGAGCTTTTTAAAACTCTCCACACACATCACCAACACATTTTCGGCCAAAATCATGGCTTTCTAAACCCACCCATCCTCATCCTCCCCCTTGGGAGGGTGGCATAAATTGGGGGTTGCTTCCCGTCTCTGTCTCCATCCCTTGTCAATCCTCCTGTCAGTCATCCCTTGATTACAGCAGGTGTGGGAGGGAGAACTCACTCTGTCCTTAACAGATTTGGTTCTCCCCTGAAGAGTGAGAAAGTGAACGTCTGACTGCCGTGGCACCTGCCAGCTCTTCATTTTGCTCTAACTGGAGCTCCTATCAGACCTCCACATACCCAGCTGTCCTCAGCTGAACCAGTTTGTCCATTGTTTCTTCTGCTTTTGTTTCTGCTGTCATCAGCTTATTATTCCTATTGCAGAGAGATTGTGGTGAGTTTTCACATATTATTTGCTAAAATTCTGCTAGAACAGTTCGGATTTAGAGAAACGAGGGTGCAGGTATCAATTTCAGAGCTGACCCACTTCATTTTTTTCTAGCCTCAAAGACTGCAATTGGGGGATTGGGGCACTGGCACCCTATTTTCAGAGGACTTGTTCCAGTCCTAGTTGCTCCATTTTCCCTTCCAGCCAATTCACCTGGTAAGGCTGCAAAGGTTAGCCCACACACTCAAACCCCTGATAGCCACATTGGGAGACCTGGATGGAATCCCTGGATTCCAGCTTCTGTGTGGCCCATCCCCAGTCATTGTGGCCATGTAGGGATGTGAAGCAGCAGATGGAAGATTGCTCTCTCTCTCTTTCATAAATATCATATGTGTGTGTGTGTGTATATATATATATATATATATATATATATATATATATATATATAAAATATGAATACCAGTAGACAGGCTCAATAGTTTTACAGCCTGGGGCATGAGTTCCTTTTACCTCTTGGGTTTCTGAAGAAAGCAGTGAATCCCTGCTTAGCTAGCCATGGGAAGAGCCCATCAGAGATCTGATGTAGATGTGACTCAGCTCCTTCTCAGGCTTTCCCTGCAGAAGCCCCACAGCCCAAAAGAAGGGGCACCCCCGAGCCTTGCACCTTGAACACCAATACCCAGGTGATGCCCCTCAGCTAGTGTCCGTTGAATGACAGAATAACTGAGACAGTGGGGGAAGCAGGAAGAGGCCTTTGTATGTGGGTTTGGAGTTGGGGTACAGGACTCCCTGCTCCCCAGGGCTTCTTGGCACTGAGTGACAGACCCTGAGGAGAGTGGCTCTGAGCCCCCACAAACCTGCACCCACATGGTCCATTTAAGCTGACCCATTAGCAGCTCCCTGGAACCCTCATGGGCAGAGCTGCCCAGACCTTCCTGGGGTCATGGTCTACCTCGCTACTGAGGAGCCTATAGAAATGTCCTAGGTCCTCTTGTCTCTGAGTTTCCAGTGAGACAAGGAATCTAACTCTTCATATGTGCTGGATTTCAGACATAGACTTGGGGAAACATCCTGACTCCTTCACTCACTTAATTTTGTATTCCCCCTGTGGCAGCTTCTTCCATTTCCTTAGGAGTATGGTAAGGTCAGCTCCCAGGAACACAATGTCAACCCAACACACGGCATGGCCCTGACCCCACTGCATCCTCCTAGACAGTAAATCCCTCCTAGACAGCAATCACAGGGCTGGCAGTGTTGGTGCTGTCTTTGCCTTAGGGCTCCAGGGAGATTTCTGGTGACCTTATGACTTGTCCCATGTGTGGGTGCAGTCCAGACAGAGGCAGTCTGTCCTCAGACCTTCCACGGCATTCCATAGGGTTTTAGGGAGCAGACACTCATGGCAGCTGGCCTGAGAAGACTGCAGATAAAGAATGAGAAGCCAATGGTTACCAGCTGTAACTATTTGTACTTTCCATGGGTTTCTGTTTCACTGTCAGTCATTTCTCTTGGCAGCTTCCACTGATGACAGAAACACGCTCTCATGCACATCTCTCCCCTTTGCCACTCACCACTCTCAGGGCCTTAGACTCCATGGAGGACCTGACAGTCCAGACTCTACTGCTGCCCACATGCTGCAACTAACCCAGGAGGAGGTGGAAGACCTGCGCTGGCTGACACACCTACCAGGGCTCCTCCTTGTTCCTCTGTTGCCTGTGCACATGATCAAAGCCACATCAATATCCACGCCATGTCTCTAATTTCTTGAGCCAAAAAAGTCCAGACCTCACACCTATGCAGGATCCTGGCTCCAAATGACATGTTAATAGATAGGGTGGGGAGTGCGGGAAGATATTGTCCTGGAAGGAAGAGAGGACCTGTTGGATACACACTGCATGCAGCCCAAATCTGGCTGCTGTGAGCTTTGCTATGAAGCCAAATCAAATCAGGATGAGAGAATACTGATGGAGATCACAGATCTTCCCTACAGAAAAGGACAAAAGCCAGTGAGACTCCTACCACCTGCCTCCACACAGGAGAAGGGGACATTATTTCCATCGCTGACAAAGGGAGGGCAGGTTTAAAACTTAGAGAATCCTACCTGGGCAAGTCAATTCCTCTCCTTTACCAAGCAGAAAAGTCAAACGGGACAAAAAAGATAAGGTGGAGGGAGTTCAAAGAATTTTCTCCATAGCTCCAAATTTGGGAATTAGAGGGCAAGTACGCCACCATGGACAATACACAAAGCAGAAGGGAGCCAACCAGACTTCCCTCTGCTTCTCAGGGAGACAGGAAGAAATTCATGGCTGCTGTTTTTGAGGGGCTTCCCCCTGGACCTTCCAAGAAAGAAAATACTGACAGTATCGAGAGAAAATATTGAGAGCAATAGAACATTGTAAGAATATTATACCCAGCTACACTACCTTTTACAAATAGCCATCACATGTAAATATGGCAAAAACTGAGCCATAATCAAGAGATCTTTTTTAAACAAAAAAAAAACAAAACTTCAGCCCACTGTCAACAGGAACATAGAAGGCACAGGCCTGGAGCAAAGACTTCAAACAAATGGTGAAAATAGTGAACTCTATATGATGCAAAGCTTACCACCATAAAGAAAGGCATTTCAGGAAGAAAATCTAACGGGCTATGGGCAAAAACATTAGAAAGGAAAGTAAAAATGATTTACTCAGCCATGTTTCTGATGGTAAGGGTGGCAGACGATCTTGGGCTTGCGGGAGCTTAGGAACAGAATCTCAGACAGGGGAGAGAAGAACACAAGCAAAGATAGCAAAATAACAACTCTGTTGGGAGAAAGAAAACTTCTCTATATAAACATTCTCCACTGGAATAGAGAAGAACAGGGGAAAACCAGAGGAATGACGGATATCTAAGAGACAGCAAATGTTATTTTAACCTTGGCAAAGTAAATAGCACAAATATCCAGGGAAAAAAGTCAAGAGAAGCAGTCCAGGAGAAAGTGCAAGAAAGATGACGTTCTCATCTTTCGCAAGAGAATGTAATTAAGGTTTTCTGAAATTGAAACAGAGTTAAAAACAAAGGCTTTAACTTTTCCATGTTTTTCATTTTCTTATTCTTAACCTGACTGGGCTGTTTCACAAAATCATATCTTTTGTGGCAAGACAACATGTATTTGAAGATCAGTAGTTCCCTTCGTTTAAATACCACTTGATTTCATTTTCTTCTCTTAAATTGAAGTAAAATTTAATAAAGTACCCTGTGTTGAAAATCATCTG
The DNA here is from genome assembly GCF_030435755.1 of Ochotona princeps. Taxonomy (NCBI): domain Eukaryota; kingdom Metazoa; phylum Chordata; class Mammalia; order Lagomorpha; family Ochotonidae; genus Ochotona; species Ochotona princeps. The sequence continues at coordinate 9,657,260 of NC_080836.1, read as the reverse complement.
GGTTGCTAATCCCAGTTTTATTGAAGGGAATTTCTTGGTTTAGCACTTTATATAGTGGCTCCATCTGAGGTGAGAGCCACCTGCAGCTAGGATGGTGGCTGGGAGCAGGTCAATCGGGATATTTGGAAAACTTGTGGAGGTTTTTATTATCATTACTATTATTTGAATTTAGTATCATGATCAAGCTTCATGTTAACCCAATCAATATAACTTGAGAAAGATGACTACATAAAAATTAAATCAAGTTGCTTAGAAATTAGGACAGTTTTCTATAATATGGTCATCTGTATACCTGCGTCTTTTCCCCATGTTTTGTCATGAAAATGTTTGCATTGTCCTGGTAGATGTGGGGACCTTTCCCTTTTTAATCTTCTGTATCTGCTGTGACTCCCTTCTCACACTTTCGTGAGGCATCTATGAGTTCTTCTCGCATCAAATCCTGGGAGGTGATAACGTTATGACCAGTGTTCCACAGCTAGCATGAGCCAGAGCAAAAACCCAAGTTTTGGTCTCCAAACAAATGTCCTTCAGAACTGATGGACCAGTTTTCTCCATAGTCATGCTACCCTACAATTCCCCAACCTTCAGACTGCATGTCTCTTTTGGGTCTGTAGTCATCAGATAGGGCCTGGCTCAAGATCTGGGGCTTGCTGACATTGGACACCATGGCTGGGACAACTGGGAAGACTGAATCTCAATCCCATGTGTCACTCACCAGGGACCCTCCCCACATGCATACACACAGTAGAAGTATGTCAGTATATAGGTGATCAACAGAGAGTACCTGAAGCCCTTTTATTCCCACACTAGGTTGCCCTGTTTAGAATTGCAGAGGCACTGGTAGACAATTGCTAAGGCACAAGTATATGAGCATTGGGGTCTATTGTAATCTGGGAACTTATGAAGAGGACCCACAAACTAACACTGTTCCAGGGCCTGGCTCTAATCTCTGAGTTGTCTTTCCAGGAATGGTTATGAGAGCGTTACAATGGACTCCCATGATAGCTACATCTGTTTGCAACAGGTGTTTCCCAGCAGGTGCAGGTGTTCCATACATCATTTCCCAAAATCCCTCCTGCTGGCTTATTCCTGCCTAGACCTCACCTTGGCCAAGGTTTCCTAGCTGGACATCTTTCCCTGGGAGCACCAATGAGTCTATATAGGCGAATGCTGGGCCAACATATATAGATGGAGAGGATATATACTTTCATAGGGAACAGTATCACTGCCACACAGGACAAGGTTAGCAAGAGATGTGGCGTTTAGTTGCCTGATCCAAGGGACAGAGATTTCATCCGAGAAGCCAGGGCACTAAAAGTAACAGCAATGAGAAAATTTGATTCAATGATAGCCATAGGAGCAGAGGAACAAACTGAGCTGCCATGTCCTCACTAAAGATGGGTGTGGCACATCCAACAGGCAATCAGATTGTTTCCTTCAGTGCACTTGTGAGAAATTCTGATAACGAGGCTGGCTTGCCAGAGGTTGTCCACAGCAGTAACCAGAAGGCTTAATAGACAGGCCAGAATCATGCCCACTGTAGACCCAGCAAGGGCCAAAGTTTAGAAAAACAACAGAAAAGAAGCATGAAAAAATAGAAGCTGTGCCCACCACATTACTTAGCTGAGCTTTTCCTGAAGCAAGTGGTCAGCCCACCAAGCGCTATAGTGGGGCTTCAAATGAGATGTGTTTTTAGTGAGAGAGGTGAGCCCTCTGGGGCCTCCTTAGAGTTTTACTGCAGTGAGGATGGCCAAGATTGTTCAGAAGGTTCATTTTTCATTTCTCAAGGAACCCTTCTTTATAAACCCTAAGTAGAAGTTGGTCTGCCAGTTGAACTGGGCATGGGAAGATAATTCTCTTTTTAAATATTTACTTATTTATGTCTACTGGAAAGGCAAAGTTATACAGAAGAGAGACAAAAAGTTCTTCCCTGCAAGTTTACTGTCCAAATGGTTGCAACTGCCAGAGCTAAGCAGATCCAAAACCAGGAGCCAGGAACTTCTTACAAGCCTTCCACATGTGTACAGGGTCCCAAAGCTTTGGGCCATCCTCCACTACTTTCCCAGGCCACCAGCAGAGATCTGGATTGGAGGTAGAGTAGCCAGGACACAAATAGGCACACATAGAGGATACCAGTGCTGCAAAGTGGAAGATTAGCCAGTTGAGCCACGGCAACTGGCTCCGGGAAGATATCTTTTTATTGGGTGCTGACAAAACAAAACCTGATTTCTATGTCCAAGAAGAGCTCTCTGGACCTGTTCCAGGCTAATCACATACTTGAGAATACAGTTAGTTTTCCCATCTGGGATGAGTTCTGTGAATAGGAAGGATCTTGCACAGATCCTTTCCAAGGAGGTGAGTCCTATGTTTCCCTTCTGTCAGTGCAGACCCCAAGGAGTGCTCTGAGAAGCATTGTGGTCTATGGCTTGCTTCTCAACAAAACTTAGCTCTAGTCTTCTTGGGGTGTCGGCGGGGGGACATGATTCACCTTTTCAGCCTTTCCAAAGTTGAGAAGGGATTCAAAAAGGTGTGTGACTCACAGTGTATTCCTGAGGAGATCTGGGCAACATTTGCTACAAGGGGACATATATCATCATTCTGGAGAGACGTAAGAAGTCCAAAAGCAGGGATTGCCTCCCTTAAGAGGAGCTTGCAAACCACTACTACCTTAGTATCAGCAGGAAAGGCCTCTTCCCACCCTGTGAATAGCAATAACACCAGGGGAGTGCTTGGATCCTGCTCTGGGGGTCATCTGAATTAAATCCACCTGCCAGTCTTCACCTGTGTATATCCCTTTACGTTGGATTGGTATGTAGCAACAAAGGTGGGATAGGATTTGTTTGGGGCATCGTTGTGGGCATACCTTTTACAGGAGGGGGATCCTCTCCTCTATGGGCTTTCTGAGGTCTTTCCAGCAAAGACCCTGTGGCTTAATTTCCACAGGGTGCGACTCCCCCAGTAAGTGACATCATAGAGGTGCTGAATGAGCTTCCATTCTCTGCTCCTGAGATAAAGACTTGATCATTGTGGTCAACCATCCAGTACCCTACTGTCCCCATATCTGTGTCTTTTAGTCTCAAATTCTTATTGGGAATACATGGGACAGACAACATGCTTTGAAGAATAGTCCACTGAAGAATAGTCCACCTGCTTTGTGGCCTTGTCTGTTCTATTGTTCTCATGGCTTATGATAGAGCCATCCTTCTGGTGACCTTTAGAGTGGGTGAATGCCACCTGCTGAGGAGGTAGAACTGCCTCTGAAAGAGCCAAGATTAGGTCTCTATATTTTATAGGGTTTTTTTTTTTTTTTTTTTTTTGGCTGTTAGCATTCCCCTTTTCTTCCATATAGTGTGATGTGCATGACAACAGAAAATCATAGCTTGGTTTTCAGTGTAAGTTTTGAGCATTATATATGTTCCCAATCATAAGGCCCAAATGAATGCAACCAGTTCTGACTTGGGGGCTAAAGTTTGAAACTGAGGCTCTGTTCTCCAGGGTGTCAGTTAAAATCATCATGTATTCTTCCCTCTACTGAACTAATGTGGCCAATATATTATTTACACCTGAGTTTTCATGGAGCTCACTCCAGGGGTCAGGCCTGCTGGACTAGGTTTTGACTCCAGTGTCAGCACACTAATGTTGTAAGGCCTCCTCTGTAACTGGAGGAAAGTGACCGCGTGTAGGCGCTGGCAGTTTCTTAAAGTAGTGTTGAGGGTTTCTTAGAGAAGAACTTGGTCTTCAGTTCTTCCGCTTGTATCCTGATGATGTCCTTGGACCTCTTAACACTGACTGCTCCTGATGAAGTATCTAGACTACTCTGGGTTGCCTGAGTCACAGCATCTAACTATTCCGAGAAATGGGCCACCAGTTTCGTCACAGACCCCAGCCTTTGAGCCAGAACTCCTAAGGCAATTCCACCTTTCACAGATATACAGAGTGAATGTCTTCTCTAAGTCTGGGAGTTCCAGAGTTGGGGCTCAAAGTTCCACGAAAGCCCCAAATTCCTGTATAGGATTTCTCTTTCTTCACCCTCTAGTGGCTCACATAGGAGTCTTGCCATTAACCCATACTTCAGAATACAGATGCAGCCAAGACCTATTATTTCCAGAAATTCTCAAACTTATTTCTTGGCTTTTAAACTCACTGTGGGAAATAGTTTGCTTCTTTTTGAATCAATACTGAGGGCACAGAATCCCAGGGCCAACATAAAACCCAGAAATTGGACTCCGAATAGGGATAATCTGGGCTTTGGGGAGAGAGACTACACTCGTGTTCAGCTAGGAAATGTCATGTTTTTATGGTATTGTAATTGAAATATCACCAAGAGGAGCTGGTGATTAACAATTTATCTGTGTAGTGTAAGAAGAAACTGTTGTTAAGGTCTAGCTCCATTCTGCTTCTGCCAACACTTTCCCAGGAAGATCAGGGCTGCCTCTGAAAGCCGAAGGGAGCACCATGCATGTTCTTGAGTATCTGGGTAAAGGGGAATTCAAAACAAGCATCCTTCAACTATGGGTTTGGGTTTCTGCAAGTATCTAAATATGTACAGTGCACAGGCTTAGGACCATGGGATAAATGGGGATGGATGCTTATTTATTATCCACGGATCCTGCATAAATTGATACCCACCATCTGGCCTTTTGACTGGGGGAATCAGATATAATATGGACACTGAAAAGCCTCAATCAGCTTTTGCTCCAAGAACTATTAGGTCTGGGATTGAATTCCTCTTCAGGCCTGTGGCATAATGGGCACTGTCTCTTCCATGAATATCCCTCCCCAACCTTAAACTTATTTCAATATGGAGCACTTCCACCTCATGACTAACCCATAGTATTTCCCATATTGAAATAAGTTTAAGGTTGGGGAGTGAAATACTATGGGCTAGTCATGAGGTGGGAGTGCTCGCAGGACCAAGAATGAAGTACCAGCTTGGCTTGCCTCATGGCAGAAGTGACCCACCCCATAAGCAGTGATGCAACACATGGAAGGGTCTCTGCTATGACAAGGGGTATTAGAGTATTGAGGACATCAGGAGGAAAGACCCCAAAGCTCCTTTTGTGTACTCCTATATGGCTTGGGAGTAATCCTTGCCATTTCTTCAGTGATAGCTTCTGGTTGATATCTACCAGACATCTGCATCTGTGCAGTTTGAAAGCCACTTCCTGCCATCCCTGTGACAAGAGGGGGCCACAGCTAGGGAGGGGAGTGGGGAATTCTGTCTTGGGTAGCAAGACTGCAGACTGGACATATGATCACTGGGAGGAGTTTCCAGAAAGAATTAAACCAGAACTGAAACAATCCTGTAATCCCAGGAGACAGTCATTTCAATCTGACACTAAATGATATCTGTTGAGATGACTAGCATCCATCACAATCATTAGAGGTTGGTCGAGAGGCACCACCTGGGTGCCACCTGCCAGATGGGTCAAGCCCAGACGCCATCATTTTTACCCTATCTCTCTCAGATATCTATTGAAATGGCTCGGTCCGGAAAAGCAAAGCTAAAGTGAAAAACCTTCATCTGGCACGTTAAGAAAGAAAAGGGTTGACAGTAACTAGAAAAGAAAAAGAGAAGCTCACCGGGGCAGAGTCATTGAAGCAAACATGCAGGTGGCTGCTCAGTCACAGAGAGAAGGGTCCCATCTATTAGTTCCATTGGTCCTTGCCCTTGCCAAAGAGAAATACTCCCCTTTTTTCAAGTTCCATCATGGGCTCTGGTATATGACATGCACCCAAGGTTCTTTGAGTCATTTGCAAAAGAAATTGACAAAAGGCTAATGTTCAGCCCAGACAAGGTTTGTTAGGGACCTAGGCTTGAGTGGTAGGGAGAAAACCCAGCAGTGTTTCCACTCTCTGGCTCCCGAAAAGAAGTGGAACAGAGCATTTTACGGGGTTGAGGAGGCTTGGTTGTGCCCTCTGCCTCTGTCTCATCGTCTTCAGCACCAGCCTGGGTGTTCTATGCAAGTGCCATTGCTCTTTGTGCACACAGCACACTCACAATAGCACTGTTGTTCTCCACTGCTTCCCCAACAAGGTCGTGCATGAGTCACACCGGGCAGAGCTGGGCCTGTGTGTAGACTAGGAAAACACCTCTGGGGTAATAGAGTGCTGCCTGTAGTTAGGGTCTAGATATCCCCTTCTATGGATGGGTTTGGAGCTGGGTGGAGCTGCCTGTGGTTGGTGTTAGTTATTTTTAAAAGTATAAGTTCTAGTTTTCCGTTATTAAGCGCAGCTAATTCCCGCAACCTGGTTCTTTACGTGAGCTGAAAACACCAGACGCAACAAGGTGTCTTAGGAGGTTTAATTCAGCCAGGCAGGAACGCAACGGGGTGGTGGGGAGGCGAGAAGGAAGGGGGAGGAAGAGGTGGAAAAAGAGGGAGGAAGAAGTGGGGGAGGCTGGAAGGAGAAGAGAGAGGCATAGACGCACCTGGGGGCCTTTTTGTCGCTCAGGTGAGCCTGCAACGTGTGGAGGGTGGCATTGGGAGGGATTGAGGGCAGGTCCCAGGAGATTCGTGCCTGAGACTGTCACAAGCGATTGCCTAAGAATGATTGGTAAGTGGGAGGAGTTGGGGAAGGGGCTGGAAGATTGGGGGGTGGGATTCTCAGGTGAAATGCCGGGTTATACCTGATTGGCGGATGGCTGGACTGGTGTGAATTTCGTGAGCTGTGAGGAAGATGAAATGGCGCCAGGTCCAGGGTGGGGTATTCTAATAACTCCTTAAATTCCTCCCTTTTGTTATATATAAAGGAAGAGAGGCATTGTTCCATATGGCTTCTTCAAGCTGAGTTTTCTCTTGGCAGTGGTTGCAGCCTAGGGGGAGGAATGGGAGATGGAGGGACACTCTTAGTTCTGCAAATGGGAATTAGCTATGCGTAATAATATCGTAAGAACCAGAACTCTAACTTTTTCAAATAACTAACAGTTGGAGATGGATGCATGGTCGGCAGGGGCAAGCTTGATTTTGTGAATCTTTCTTTTTCTATCCCATCTCAGAAGCAGCTACACCAGGACATGAACATCAAATCACATCAAGGCTTTGCCTTGTCTCTGACAACATTCCATTAGCCCCAAAAAGCCAGGAAGGCAAAGTTTGCAGTGAAGTGATAGGGACATAGACATTGATATGTGATTAAAAAAAAATCAGGCAGATAGGAGGACTGGGTAACTGGCTTCAGCGTATGTCTAAAACTATTTTGTGCTGCTACTACAGAACTCCACTGGCTGGTGAATTGTCATGAGTAGAAATATTTTTTTGCCTTCAGGGTGAAGGCCGGGAAGTCCCAGGCTGCACCTGATGAAGGGCTTTGTTCTGAGTCACAGTACAAAGCTGACACAGGACAAAAGAGCAAGGGGTGGGAAAATGCAGCCTGGACACCTTGCCTTATCGTTGTTAATGCCCTACATGAGGATGGTGCCCTCGTGGCCTAAATACCTCCAACCAGGTCCCACCTCCCAACACTGAGGCATTAGGATTATGTTTCTAACACATGAACTCTGGGGAATGCCAGTAAGCCACAGCAGCCTGTCCACCTGAGTAGGCAGTTTAGAAGTATTGCATCTATACAACCGCACGAAGTCTGTTGATCCAGTCCTTTTCCCTCTCTTCCTTGGCGCCTTCTCAATTTGGGGATGGAATACCAATGCCTCCCAGACCTGTCCTGTTTGCTCAAGAAAAGGAAACTTAGAGCTGTTTTGCAAAAAGTTGAGCAAGAAGCTACTTGCTACTTTCTGTCAGGATAAACAGATTGTAGATGCATTTCCCAGGAAGATGTGGAGTTAGCAAAAAGGACAGGACAAATTCCAATGCAGAGAAAGGTGTCAAGCTCCCAAGGTGGCTCCTGGTGAAGGCTGCAGGCATCAGGAAGCTCAGAGGGAGGCAGGGGCAGTCTCCAGCTGGGATTTCCATTTCGAGGGGAAAATACAAAGCTTACTGTCCAGAATAACCAGAAGGCTGCTTTGAACCCCTGTGTTTGCATACCAGTGGGAAGCTGGATGCGAGAGAGTGAATGCCGATCAACTGAGACTGAATAGTAGACATAACCCCTTGGGGCTGCAAGGATCAAGGCTGGCTTCTCTGAAGAGTACACACACACACACACACACACACACATAGGTCATAGAAGATGGAGAGAACTTCAGATATTAGTTCAAATTTGGGGAGAGTCTGAGCACCTTTGCAACACACACACACACACACACACACACACAAGTTCTAGGCTGAATTTCATTTCCAGCTTTGCTCTTTGCCTGCCAAAGAACCTTGGACCCATCATTCAACTCTTCCAAACCTAAATTTCATGGTCCATAAAATGGGAATGACACGAGATCTACTGCTTCATGGGATTACTACACAAAGTCTAATTGGAATGCTGCCTTTGACCAATGGTTAACCCTCCAATATGGACACAACCATAAATATTACACTACCAGACAAGAAGAGCAAATGGCAAATTTGGGAAGGATGTTATGTGTTACTGTAACCACTCATTTCAGATCTGACTGTCAAGTCGACTCAAGGTCTACATGCACAATTCTCAGACAAGCTAAGTGGATTTCTCACTGTCTTCTTCAACCTCTGCTGTATCCTGACGCATTTAAGGACAATTAGACTGTGACAACTCCCTGATGAATAACTGTGCTCCGTGCTAATCTTGTCATGTTGGGTGCTGGCAGGAGACACAATTACCACAACATGGTTGAAGAGCTTACACATTAATAACTTGCCCCACTTAAGGTGACAGAGTCCTGCAGCATCTTAATCCCCAGCTTCTGGGGGGGGGAGGTCTTTTCCTGTGAAATCAACATAAATCAGCATAAATCAACTCTCAAGGAATTTTCATATATTTTCATTTATTTGAAAGAGAAGCAAACCGAAATCCTCCATCTACTTGTTCACTCCCCAGCTGCCTATAAGAGCCAGGGCAATGTCATGTTGAAGTCAAGGTTTCAGAACTCAGTCCAGGTCTCCCTGTGGGCGGTAGAGACCCAAGTACTTGAAGTATCATTTACTGCCTTCCAGGGTATGCATGCGTGGAAGCTGGAATGGAAATACAGGTGCCTGACTCTTCAACCAGGCACTCTAGTGTGGGAGATGCAAGTGCCCCAGGTGACAACCTACCATCCACCCCAGCACAAAGTGATGCCAGGCCTCCGCCTTTCTCTGACAGATCTCAGTCCTCAGCATCCCTCACTCTTCATTACTGGAGCGGGGCTCCAGCTGCTGGCTTGCAGTGGTTTGCAGCTTTCCAGGATGATGGGCTGGAGCTGAAGCTCAGTGGATGAAATAGTGTGATTCAGAATGTCCAGCACATTGAGCTTCACCCTAATCTATGACAGGACGTTTCTTCTGCATAATAACAGGATCTGTAACAGGTGCTTCAGCAGCGTTAGCTCAGCCAAGGCTCCCAATCTGCACTATCATTGTAGGGCTTCAATCAGCTCAGCCATCAGGACCCTCCCTTGCCCAGCCTCTGGGCTCAGCTGGGAGGACTAACCACCTGACCCTTTCCTACACCCACACTCACAGTCTTTCTCTCTCTTTCTCTTCACACACACACACACACACACACACACACACACCTTATTGTTCAAACATGCATCACTGTAAAAGTCTTTCAATTTTTACACAACAAAATCATATTGCACATGGTTTCTTATTTATTTATGTATTTTTGGAAATTCACATAGGTCTGGATCTCATGGCTGCCTCACACTTCAGGAAGAGGTAGATTTCTACGGCTTCCGGTTTTTCCTTTGTAAAAAATGTTAGAATGAACATCGTTATGCATTCATCCTCAGATGCATGCAAAAGCTTTTCTTTAAGGCTGATATCGAGGAGGTGAAATGTCTTCAAGAAGCATGTGTGTGCCTTTTACAATAGCATTTCCAGGAAGCTTCACAGCCTACTCTTCCAGCACTATAAACAGAAAGCCCTGGATTTTTTTCATGTTCTTGCAAGCAGTGGATATAATTAGTCCTTTTTGTTTTGCAAACCAGAGAGAAAAAACAAAACACAGCATTGTGCCTTTAATTCACCTTCCCGTTCACAAGGATAGATTCATATGTTGTTCATAATCTGTGAACTTTCTGTTCATTTCTCTGCCCACATTTTTCTTTTGCTTATTTACCTTTTTGTATTTTTATTGTTATTTTCCATTATTTGATTTTGTAGGTATATTCTCCCCTCCAGTGCCCATTTCCCCCTCCCCGTTCTTCACTCCACCAGCATCATTTCCCCCACATTATCACAATAGTACAGTCCTTCAGCAACAGACACAAGTCCATCATTTTGCTATTTAACTGCATCATGGCATTGCACGTGTTGTGCCCAGATTCTGAGATCCATAAGAATCACCAGGAGTCTGAAGTCGATCCAAGTGCACAAGGATGGTTTATTCAAGCTCAGCACATTCAAGCCTGGGTTCTTGGTTGAAAGCAGGCAGCTGGCTGACCAATTGGCCAACCGGTCTCCCATTGGAATCATTTTGTTGCAAATGGTAGAATTCCATTCTTTTTAATGGCTGAACAGCATTCCATGAAGTAGTTATACACAGCTTCTTTATTTATTCCTCTTTTGATAGGCATCAGGATTCTGTGCCTGTTTTCTAACTCGATTATTTGCATTTTGCTTATTGATTTAAGAACAGTTTCCATAGAAGTAGTGGAGAACACTCCTTAAACTTTCCGATATTGTTTTCCAGAATATTTTGTTTATCAATTTATTAAAGCTATTTTTCCCTTCAAGAAATGATTTTTAGTTTTGGGTCAAATTCTCATGAATGTTTTATTTTGAGAGGTCTAAATTATATGTGTTTTTCTAATGTATTTGTATTTATTATCTTCTATTTCCTCTTATTACTTGCTTCTGTGCTTCTTAAAATGTGGCTCTTTCACACAGTTGATTTATTTATTGCATAGTGTCTTATCTTATTTTTCCAAATGTGGAGTCAATTGTTTCAACAGCATCTGTTCGGATCACTTATTTCCCCACAGATGTGAAATATTACTATAATCACAAAAACGGGCAGAAAAGATCATAAATCCTTGAATCTACTGTGAAAAAAACGTGTACATTCAGGTAGTGTCAGTGGAGTGCAATTCATGTACTTCAATAAACTTCAATAATTCATTAGTTAATTTTTATATCTCACATGATTTGCTCATATTTGTCAAATGCCTTCCGTCTCCCTTGTGCGTTTGCTCTTCTGTTAGAATGCCCATAAAAAACCTGGGAGACACGTTGCTGAGATGTTTCACAAGTTCATGGTAAGAGGGTTCACATCTCCCAATACTGAATTTACCAACTGGACAGTGTCTCAGTACTTAGATTTTCTTAATAGGCACTCGCCTATGCTTTATAATGTTGTTATAATGTTGTCATTCTCTTGTTCTGTATTCATCGTCAAGTTTACCCTTAATTGTTTTATATCTTGAGTTGCTGAAGGCATTACTTTTCCTTTTCCTTTTCTCATTGAGTATCGATGATGCTAGACATCAGCAGACATTTCATGGAAAATGCATATGATAAAAAAAATTTTTAACTATGGGGTCAGGCATTTGGTGTAGGGGTTCAATCATGGATTAGGACACCTGGGTCCAAGACTCGACTCCTTCTTGCTGATGCAAATCCTGTAAGGCAGCAAGAAATAGCTCAAGCTCTGGACATCTCTGTGAGAGACCTGGAGGAAGGGCCTGGATTTCCATGTTAACCCAGACCAGTCCCGGTTATTCTGATCATTTGGGGAGTGACAAGGTAGACAGGAACTCTCTCTCTCAATCTCTCTCTCTAGATATCTAGAGATACAGATATAGATATATAGATACAGATGTAGATATAGATATAGATATAGATCTCCCCTCCCTCAATAAATACCATATATGAATTTTAAAATCATTTATACCAAAATAAACTTCGTTTTAAGTTTTTTATTTGAAAGGCAGAGTTATGGAGAGACAAAGAGAGTGAGAGAGAATCTTCCTTCTATCAGATCCCTTTCCAAATGGCCTCAATGGCCCATGGTTGGGCCAGGTCAAAGCCAGGAATCTGTAGCTTCTTCTAGGTTTCCCACATGGGTGTTTGGGCCATCCTCTGCTGCTTTCCCAGTGCATGAGCAGGGAGCTGGATCAGAAGGAGGGCAGCCAGGATTCAAACCAGCACTCCAATGAGATGCTGGCATTCCCAGCAGAGGCCTGATTCACTATACCACAGTGTTGACTCCAATAAACTTATCTTTTTCCTCAACTTTCAGGAGCACTCTAAATCTACTCCATTATTTTTATTTTCTTGGACATTCTTAGTATACAGATGCGTGTAAATATGATTTCCTCCTTCAAATACCACAATTTATTCCAGTTTCTTCCTGTGTTCTTTTGATCACATTTGGTAGAATGATGACAGAAAAGATAGCATCTCATGCCCCCTCTTGCCCTTAACATGTTTTGCCATCAGAAGCCGTCCTAGGGCCCCCCTCGTTCTTAATTTCTGGGTGCCAAGCACTCTGGTTGTCTGCACATCTTTCCCTACAGGCTTGCGTCCAGTGAGGTTTTCCAGGGCACTGAGGAAGTTATTCAGATTGTTGTCCCAAACACCAAATAGTTAAGCTTATTGGTAAGCAAATATAAGTAGTCCCAACCCTGAGCCAAATCCATCAAACTCTTCTAGAAGCTTCATTAACTGATCCTTCAGTTGGGGACATAACTAGATCACATATCTCTTTCACTATCATTGGGACCTTGGAGTATATAACTTTCTCTAAATACTGAATGTGTTATGCTGGTCACTCCAGCATATAATGTTTCTTGTTTTGTGATCCCAATATTTTAGCCAATGAATAGGCAATGAAATGATAGTTTTTCCATTAAGCACTAGCAGAGCAAATTATGTAAAAATTATTTGTATCAGAGTACCATGTATTCAGAATTAGATACTACTATCTAATGTTATCGTATATTATGTACCAGGGATTGTCATGAATTTCACGTATACATCAGCTCTTTTATCTCCTTCTATAACATAATGTACTTTAATGCACTGGGATCTAATTTACTAGTACGCTATTGGGGACTTTTTTCTCTAGTTTATTTATCGTTCCATAGCCATGGAACTCTTTTTTTTTTTTTTTTTAGGCAGAGACTTCATTTCCCAAATACACTCAAATGGCCAGGACTCAGATGGAGAAGTTAGAGATTCAATGCAGGTGTCCCATGTGGGTGGCAGGAACCCAGCTAACTGGGCCATCACTGATGCCTTACGGACTCTACTTTGGCAGGAAACCAAATCAGAACCTGGACTCAGGCCCTGCCCCAGGAACCCTGACAAGGGAGGTGGGCACCTCAGCTGGCATTGCAGGTGCTGGGTCCCTGTCTCCATGTTTTAACACTACTCTTCTTTCCCCTCTCCTCTGACCCCTGGGGAACTTTCCTAGCCTCAGAGACTCAATTGAGAAACTTATCAATCATTTTCTATCCTCTGAGACATTTTATGAATAGACAGTTTGGGATTTTATTGAAAATCTGCTTTTTTGAATCCCCTATAAAGCCGTCTAGACATATTGAATTTTTTTAGGGTCACCTTTTTTTTTTTTTTACTGCTTTCAAAATTTCATAAATGAGTTTTCTGTTATTTTCAAATTGAATTTTGGTCATTACTTGTTCCCAGCAAACATTTATGGTATCGATTATTTTCAAGTTAATACAAACACTTACGTGCTTCAAATTTTTTAAATCTCCCTGTCTGTAGCCTGCACTCTCTCTCATGTATAAAACAAATTATTTGAAATGGGAATTTCTCTTTTTGCCATAATCAGGCCCAAGAAACTGGCCTATTTTTTTTTTTTTACTGCTGTTTTCAAATATCAGCTTTAGAGGGGTTTCGCATTAGAATTTGTATTTGTTTTCATTTCATTCACATCTATTTTAAAATTCTTTTTTATCCTACTATAATCCATTGCATCGTTATTCATTTTTCAAGTGTTTTTGTTTCAAGTAAGTATATAACGCCTTTCAATCGCATCTCCTACTAACTACAACTAGCCATGTGTTTTTCCTGAGTTTCTCTTTAGTAAGATTCCATGAGTTTTCTTTTGAGCCTTCCTCCACATTTGGTTTATAACCACAATTTTGATGTCTTCCATCATGTAGTGGTAGATATTTTTCTGGACATTTTCTGCAGACAATTTTAAATTCTATTAAATTGTGGTTAAAAACAAGATGTTCTATAGGAGAAAAATGGGGAAATTATTGGGATCTTTTTCAGCATTTGGTGTTCTGGCATGACAAATGGCTGACGGGTTCAGAAAAGGCTGTGTGTTTTCTATTGGACATAAATATAGGTATAAACACATCCTGTGTTTTACACATCACAAAACAGTGTATGTTGTCATTTTATTTCTTTTTTTTTCTCTTTGTTTTCTGAGTGCAATACGTGCTTGCCTCGCATGGTAACTACGGATGTACAGTTTGTGTTCGCATCTCACTCAGCTGTGTCTCTGGAAGTTGTGCTTTTCACTATGAAGTGCTTTGTGTTTTTTTGCAGTGTTTTCACCCTGGAATGAGTTAAGACAGGAGGTGAAAGAGCTGGGCATCTGGGTGGCCTCTGCATGTCATACGTCTGTTGGCTCCTGCAGCAATGGCAGCCTCGATCACAGTCCTCGCCCCCGCTGTTACTTGAGCACAGATCCAGTAGGGAGCTCCAAGTCAAGCTGTAGGACTCGAATTATTTTTTGTTCAGTCTTGCTATACCGCCTTAATTGTTGTTACTATCTCCCTGCTGTTATTTTAGGTCTCCTTATACACTTCAGCCTCATGGTCTATATCCTTTAATCAAGAATTTGCCATGTTCCCAATTACGATAAACCATATGCTTGCATTTATTCATAATGTTTCCACTTCCTTTCCTTGTATTTGTTGGATTGCTCCCATTTTCCTTATGAAATCCCTCTTCTTTGTGCAATTCAGAAATTATTCATTTGATTTCTGTTTTCTAAAGGTCACACTTAAATTTTTAAAGAAGATTCATTTTGCTCTCTTAGTGTTTAAAAAAAGGCCATTGCTTTCAGTTTTAGGTGGAACTATTTTACAAGCAATTTTTTTTTTCACTCGGCTCTCTAAAATGTGATAGTTTCTTTGTTTGACCATTCTTCCTTCGTTGTCATTTCTTTCTCTGTGATACCAACCCAGGTTGTTCTAAGGAATCTATTCTGGCAATTCTCAGATAATGGACTGCAAGGTACTTACCTTTCTGCGTAGTTGCATGACGAAGTGTTGTTGTTTTATCCTCGCAATGGAATGAGAGTTTGGCCAGGGATAAAACTCTGGGATTAAAATTACAAGTGCTCCCGTGGCCTTCTCAGATGCACCATTCCCAGTGACCAGTTGGATACCCCTATGCATTCCTTGTTCCTTAGAGGTTGTTTTCTGAGCATAATTTTTAAACATTCATAAAAAGATTTACTTATTTTTATTGGATAGACAGGTACACAGAGAGAAGGAGATACAGAGAAACAGGTCCTCTGTCCTCTGGCCCACTCCCCAAATGGCTGCAAATGCCAGAGCTGAGCCGATCCAAAGCCAAAAGCCAGGAACTTCTTCCAGGTCTTCCCTGTGGATGCAGGGTCCCAGAGCTTTGGGCCGTCCTCGACAGCTTTCCCAGGCCACAAGCAGGGAGCTGGATGGGAAGTAGAGTTCCCGGAATTAGAACCGGCGCCCATATGGGATCCCCATGCATGCAAGACCACTAGGCCATCATGCCACGCACAAGCACTTTTTGTATTTTTGCAATTCATCATGAATGTGTACATGTGTTTGGGTTTTTCCACTTGACTTGTGTTTCTTGCACACTTCTTCACAAAGAGCTCTTCTCCTAATATCTCCATTTATTCTGTTTGATTTTAAGCTAGTATTGGGAAATGAATATCTACCCTCTTTATCTCTTCAGTCCCCTTTCACTGTCATTTTCCATTGCCTGAAAACATTCTTACACTGACTCTCTGGGCTATTAAGATGGTCTTTGGTAGTATCCATTCTGCTATCTAACATATCAACTGATTTTTCATCACCAGAACCACTGGTTTATCATTTAATTTTCACCCTGTCCCATTCTTACTTCATGGAAGCAGTGTTCTGTCTTACCTAAGGATATTAACTGAAAGTTTGGCATCTGACGTTTTGTGCCCTGTTTATGCTTTTCATTGTGCCAGTGCTCTTGGTTGAGTACCATGGTCGGTGCTGAAGAATGACACTGTGGTATGGATGTGCTGGTGGCTTGACTTTTAGCATGGAGATGTTTGGATGGAGCCAAACTGGAAGAGGATTATGTCAAACTGTTACCCTTGGATGCGATTCTGATGATTTCAGAGTGAGTTAGTCCTTGCAAGAGCAAGTTGCTAGAGAGCAAGGCCCTTTCACACACACGTGGTCCCTCCGGATGCAGTCATTTCCCTTTCTGCTCCTCCACCAGGTAGCAACATAGCCAAGGGGGAAAGGGGTTATCATTAGATGCCAACAGTGGGATTTGCTCCATCTTGGACTTTCAAATTGTGAGATCTCATTGTTTCATAAAGCACCTAGCTTTGGGTACTTTGTTGATAGCAACAGAAGACTAGGAAAGATCAATGAGGATGGAGCCAAAAGCCACAGGGGCTCCTCTCCTACACTGGAAGCTCCTCACTCTTCCCAGATGCTACCAGAGAAGTCCCTGACTCTTAAGACCATACCTCCACAGCCAGGGAGGATAGCAAATGATTACTTCCTTGTGAAAACTGGTGGCATAAAGAATTGTCTGCCCCAAGCATTTCTTCATGTTCCCCTCAACCACTCATAATGGTTCGTTATGCCAGGGTTTCTCCTGCTGCTCGTATTGGCTGTGCTTGAGATGATTAATTTCCTAGTAGTTCTCTAGTCCAGACCTCACAGTTATGCCTTTGGACTCTAGTTTTTCATTAATCTGGTTCTATCCATATTCTATGCCAGAGAAATCCCCACCACAACTACCACCAAATATCTACATCACAGATGGCATTATCTTGGTATTCAACAACACAGTGTATGGAATCTTTGTAGCTGTTTCATTATTTCTTGGGATTCGGACTAGTAAGGGAAGATTTTTGCCTCGAGAAGTAGAAAACAAAGAATAAAGAATGCTTGCATTTTGCTCAAGATCTCACCACCTGGAACACGCATGTCTTTCGATTTCAGAATGCATGTTTTTCCCATTGCACGGTGTGTGGGCTATGCTACCGGCACTGGAGAGCATTCTTGGGTGCATAAAAATGTGGGTGATTTCAGTGTAGTTGTTATTCTTGGAAAGTACACTTGGTGACTAATAGTAGTTGCAGAGCTGACTTTTGAGAACAGGTGCAGAAAAGAAGCCATGCCCAGAATTAGAAGCAATCTGCTGAGTTAGGACCACAGGTGTCCTGGGCAGACAGTGGGAAATACACACACACGTAGCTTCAGAAAGAAGCTATTGGACAGACCAACATGAAATCATCACTAAGCCCTTGCAAATCTTTTTCTAGACTTCCAAATCTCTCAGCCTGTCTTGAAATCCCAGAGACTATCCTGACTTACCTATAGAAATGCTAGCACATACGTCTGTCTGTTTGCATAAAAACTACAGTTTTTTAGAATGCATCCAACACTGGTTCCTTTCCTTCCCTTAAAAAGAAGAGGATTTATCATGTAATTGCTTATTTATTTTTATTTATTTATTTTAAAGGCAGAATGACAAAGAAAAGGGAAGAGAGATATCTGCCATCCTTTGATTCATTCCCCAATGGGGTGCAACAGCTGGGACCAGTTCAGGCTGAAGACAGGAGTCCAGAAGAACTTCATCTGACTCTCCCATGTGAGTGGCAGGTGCTTAAATGTTTGGGTCATTCTCCACAGCTTTCTCAAGAGCATTAGCAGAGAGCTGGATCAAAAGAGGATCAGCTAGAACTCAAAGTCATCCTCCAATATGGTGTAGGTGTCACCAAACAGTGACATAAGCCACAGGGATACAACACAGGCCCTTCTCTTCTTCTTTTTTGGACTATATTCCTGGTAGATAGCACCTTTTTTAGAACCTGTTCGCCAACTGCCAATCAGCCCACAGCAACCACTCTGTAAGCTACAGGACGCAAAGCAGGCTATTGGCTAAAATAGCTGAACTGTGAAGTCCAACATAGAAGGAGCAGGTGGAGGGTGCAGGACTGCTACGAAGTGAAGCTCCCAGGCCATCTGAGCTGCTCCTGAATCTTGAATAATAGAACCGGCACCCAGGTGACCTCTAACACAGCATCCCTGATCCATTACCATAAACTCTTTAAGTTCATACCTACCACGGTGTCACTTATCAGACACAACAGCTTTTCTGCCGGTTGTATAGGAGACAGTTGACAGTTCGAGTGAGGTATCGGACATTTTGCTGATGGCCAACCTCACCCACAAAGAGGATGAGGCTTCTGTCCAATGCCAAATCCTGCTCTCTAAACCACAGTCAGGTATTTCCTTGGGTCTCTCTTGCCAACACAAGCAGAGAATCCCAATGACTTTTTTTCCAGCTAGCTCCATGTCATGTTCTCTCCTGAAACCATCTGAGACCAACCCAGTCCACACTCACATGCCTGAATTTCTGAAATATCCACAAAGAATTTCCTGCTACATGTATCCTTACTTGTGTGCTAGAAATCCCTACCATGAAAGAGTGACTTCCTGCCAGTCCATTTCCTTTCTGCAAATCCAGCATTACTTTCATAGTTTTCACCTGGGGATATGGGTGTCCATGACAGAGAATATATTCAAAGCAAAACTAGGACGTGGGACTAGTGTTATGACAAAAGTGGTTAAGCTGTCACCTGGAACACTGGTATCTCATATGGGTGTTGTTTCCACTGCCCCACTTCTGATCCAGCTCCCTGCTAAGTGGGCTGGGAAAGCTGCAGAAAATGGCCCAAGAGCTTGGGCCCCTGTAATCCATATGGGAGATTAAGTTGAAGCTACTATCTTTAGGTTTCAGCCTGGCCTGCCCTGGCACTTGTGGTCATCTGCAGAGTAGATCAGCAGTTAGAATATCTCCTTCTAGGGCTGACCTGTGGATAAACAGACTAGTTCTCAGCCTGCAAGTGCTGGCACACCTTATGTCCTGACCGCTCCACGTTTGATCCACTTCTAAACTTATGGACTTGGAGAAGTAGTAGGAGACCCAGAAAAAGCTCCTGGCTCCTGGCTTTGGACTGGCTCCGTTCTGGCCATTGTAGTCATCTGGGAAATGAACTAGTGGAAAGAAGATCTTTGTCTCTGTTTCCCTCTGTAAGTCTACCTTCCCAATAAAAACAAATGAATCTTTTAAAACATATTCTGTCTGTTTCCCTTTGTTTCTGTAATTCTGACTTTCAGGTAAATGGATAAATCTTCTACATTAAAAAAAAGAAATCCTTTTAGCAGTTGTGGGGGAAATGGAGCAAACACCAAAGCGATCTATCAAAGTCAGGGGTCTGTTGCTGAAGCCAAGTCCAGGAAACACATAAGCCTAGACCAAAATGAGTCTGTGGGCAGGCATCTGATCCAGTAGCTAAACTGCCACGTGGAATGTCCTAATCCCAACGCCTGAGCTGGAACCTCAGCTCTGCTTCTGGTCCAGCATCCTGCTGACGCACCCTGGGAAGAAGCAGGAGGCCTCAGGTAGATTCCTGCTGTCCATGTAGAAGACCTAGATTGAGTTTCTGAATCCTTGAATCCTTTTCAGCCTTTACAAGATGCAGCCATTGTGGGCATTCTCTTCTCTTCCCTTCCCTTCTCTCCCTCCCTCACTGTATCTTTCCCTCCCTGTCTCTCTCTTTCCATCCCTCCCTCCCTTTCTCTCTCCCTCTCCCCCTTCCCTCTCTCCCTACCTCCCTCCTTCATTGTCTCTCTCTTTTTCTCTCCCCTCTCTCCCTATCTCTTTCTCCCCCTCCCTCCCTCCCTCCCTGTCTCTCTCTCCTTTCTCTCTCTCTCCCTCTTTCCATCTCCCTCTCTCATTCTCTCCTCCCCTCCCTCCTTATCCCTCTCTCTTTTTACGCTTCTCTCCTCTCTCATTCCTTTCTCTCTCCTTTTCCTAGCCTCTCTCTCTCTTTCCCTTTTACTTCCCTATCTCTTTTTCCCTCATCCTCGCTCCCTCCCCAGTAGATGAATATCCTTTTTAAACATTTAAAATGATAGACAAAGATGCACTGGCCAGGGAGGCTGCTCTTCAGCCCTCTGACATACTTACAGATTCCCCACTCGTGTCCTGAACTTCTCTCTAGCCTTTGCTCCTACCCCCAATCAAAGCTCACACCCTGGCATGTTCTCACCACAGGAGCTAACGCTGGACTAAGCCTCCTATTCCAGCCCCTGAGAGTTACCACTCACTGCTGAAATTATCTTCCCAGGTGCACAGAGCTGTCAGATTTCTGTGGTTCTTGCAATGCCCTGTCCCGCCAAGGCCCTTCATGGACCCAAAGGAAGCACCTGAGGCATGTTGGACGCACTGCTGCCAGGACTGAGCCAATGCCTGAACTCCCTCCAGCTTGGGAGCAATGCGAAGGCACTGAACGACAACATCTGTTCTCTCTCCACCCCACGCCCACCGCCACTCGGAGCACAGCTGGTGGCAGGTCGAACGCCTGGAATAGCACTGCACTAAACAAGGGTCCTGTTGATGGAGAGACACAAGTCATGCAACACAGTCATTCTCAGAAGACACATTTGGAATCTCCTCGCCTACTTTCATCTCCAGAAACGCTAAAAATAATCTCTTTCCTTCACCCACTCCCACACTGGTCAGGCCTTCCAGCTTGCTCCCTCCAGGCTCTCATGCCCACACTAGAGATGAGTCGGGCAGTTGGAAGAGGGTGGTGAGGTGGATGTCTACATGGGCACAGTGAGGGTAACAGGGTCCCAGGACAGAGATGATCAGGGAGCAGTCAGAGGCACTGAACCAGGCTGGAGGCGGGGCAGGGCAGAGAGAGGATGGGACTCACCAACATGCTGTAAAATTCAGTTTTTGCTGGAAGTCAATAAAGACTGCCAAAGAGTGAGCTAAGCGTGGCCAGTAAGGGGGAAAAACCAGAACAGGAGCTGTGCTTTGACTTAAACGCTCACATCCCCCAAATTCATGTGTGCAAAGCTTAGTCCTCATTGAGATGGTATCCAGAGGTGAGACGTTTGGGAGGTGATTTATCAGCACTGGGACCCATGAATAGCATCAGTACCCTTATAAACAATACAAGGGGTAGGTGCAATGGCTCACTTGGCTAATCCTCTGCCTGCAAGCACCAGCAACGCACATGGACTCTTTGTGTCCTGGTGGCTTCATTTCCTATCCAGCTCCCTGCTTGTGGCCTGCGAAAACAACATAGAATGGCCTTGGGACCCTGTACTCACACGAGAAACACAGAAGAGTCTGGTGGTTTCTGGCTTCAGATTGGCTCAGCTCCAAGCATTACAGCCATTTGGGGAGTGAACCAAGAGGTGGAAAATCTCTCCATCTCTGCTTCTCCCCTGTGTAAGTATGCCCTACCAATAAAGATAAAATCTTTTTTTAAAAAAGATTGAGAAGTGAAAGCAATGGTCTTTCTTTCCATCGTGGGAAGGCACAGAGAGAAGGTGGCCATCCACAAGCCAGGAAGAGTGTGCACACACACACACACACACACAAGCAGATGTTCGCACTCACATACACCCACCAAGAATGTGAACCCTACATTAAAGTAAATGTTTAGAAACCACACTGAGTGGGTAGCATATTCCAGGAAGTGGACTCTGAGGTCAGCAGAGGAACGCAGAACACATCTGGTGGGCTGGCTTGGAAGCTGAGACCTGAATCCCACCCTGGGTGCTCCAAACAGTCAGGGTCTTTCACCGCTCGGTTCACGGGCCATAAAATGCAGAACACTGCCTCATGCAAAGAAGTATGCGAGCAATGGTCAAGCACACAGGGAGGAAGGGCTCCAGCCATTGCACAGTGAGCCCAAGAGCTGGGCATTTAACGTGTAATTCCAGTAACGCACTGAAAGACTAATCTAATGTCTAGCAGATGAAGAAGCTGACAGCAAGAGTTGACAAGGGCTTTGTCCACAGCAGCTCTGAAACAGACCATAGCCTGAGCATCGCAAGGCCTGGTTGTCCTCTCCGTCCATGCAGGTACATCCCATGGTTGCGTGTGTCAGCACGGAAGGTCATGTATCCCACTCTTTGAATTAGAAGTGACTTTGGTATGGGTTTCTTGTTCATTTTTTGAAAAGCTCCCAGCCACAAATCAAAGGTGGCATTCAGTGGAAATGTTGTTAGAGAAATTTTGACCTTCAATAATGAAACAAAAGTTTATGCAAGTAGCACAACAGAGGGTCCTCCACTTGAGTGACCATTTGCCTGTTGTTCCACGGGCAGAGCTCAGAAGGGGAGCAGAGTAACCCCCCTCTTTGCTCCCCTGCTGTATTTCAGTGCTGTTCATCATCAGGGGGCAAATTTAAGCAGGCAGGATCTCACACTTCTTTTTAGTGAACCAGGAAATGCCTACTCCACACACAGCTGGGGTTCCAGGAAGTCCAGAAGCACCAGCCACATCTGGCACGTCCCTTCCAGAGGGTTCCCTTCTTCCTGCATAAAGCGTGCAGTAAATTGTGCCAATGCACAATCCCTGACACAGGTAAAGGAGCAGTCAGGAAGGCAAGTGCTGTCGTGGGGCTGGGGGTTCAGGGAGGGTCCATGCAGCCCTTTAACTGAAGATGACAGACGTTCTATCTCCAAGGTAGCTCACAGTCTGACCCTGCTCCCCATTAGGAACCTTCCGGAGACTCTGTCCTGTCCTTAGAATTCATGTCGCTCATGCTCCAGACATCACACACCAACAACATAACCAAGCCCACCTCCGTTTCCTGTCCACCCTGTGACCACTGCATCCCAAAATCTGTCCACGTGCTGCCCGCCTTTCCTCCCCCACCCCTTTTGCTCCCTACTCCTGCTTGGCTAATCCTGGTGCCAAGATCATCAACAGACAACCCTGTGCCTGTTGTTCCTGACTGATGTGACATCACACTCGGTCTCTGCCACGGAAACACCTTGGACGGCCACACGCGGCTGATACAGGTCTCTGTAACACAGCTCTCCAGCCAGACTCTGCCGCGCAGTCTTGCAGGACTGGCCAGAGCCCATACACGAAGCCTTATCCTGCAGGCACAGCTGCCTGAGCATCCCATTCCACAGCCAGCATCCCTGGGTCCTGGTCCCTGGGGTGTGCCGAGACATCTCTCCTTGCAACTTGGCCACGTAGTTTGTGTTAGATCCTGATTCCATCAGTTAAGAGTTGGGCTACCTGGGCAAGCTGCTTCCTCGCTCCTCATTTTCTCTGTAAAACAGGAATGAGGGAACCAAATGCCTTTCTAAGGGTGTGCCAAGGACATGCTAAGCACCCGGTCTGTACCCAAAAACTTTGCTTCTCTCTGGCCAAGAACCTCATGGGCAACCTCCCAAAGGAGCCATCTCCTACGTCAAGTCTTTCAGCGGCTCTGGGGTGTGATTTCCAGAGGCCTTTCTCCATCTTTTCCAACTCCATCCTCCTGAGGTTCCACCTGGCACCATCTTGTGGCATCGATGGGAACTGCAGGTGGCTAGCTCCAGCTGGCTTGCTGTATTTTGTGCTCTGGGTAATGATGGCCACAGGAGATTAAAGCAATGGCTAATGGCAGAACTGTTGTTCTATTGTTTGCCACGGAGTGAACTTGGTCCTAGGCACTCCAGGTTGCAAACGCTGCAAAATGAGAGAGCCAGTCAAGCTACCTCGTCCCCCACTCCAGGTCAGATGAAAATGTCACAGTTTGCTGGAGTATCCACTGCGTGTCATTCTCAAGAGCAGTGGCTCAGCAAGCCACATGAGAGGCAGCAGGCCCTCTCAACGACAGACAAGGCTAACTATAATTTTTTTGCCACTTCGTATGCATTAATACCATTACAAATGAGTGCTGGGGTGAGTGTTTGGATCAACAGTGAAGACATTGGGAGGGAGACCTGAACCCCAGGCCAGAGGGCCCAGGTTTGAGCTCTGCCTCTGCCCCTCATTCCAGCTCCCTGCTCAATCCTGGAGCAACAGGTGCTCACCTGCATACCTGGTGTCCGCTGCCCTCCTGGGAAAGCTGCGTGATGGCTTCAGCCTGGCCCAGCCCTGGCTGTTGGCGGGCATTTACAGAGCGAATGAGCAGATGAAAAAAACCTCTCATCCCTTTTCACATAAATAAAATATATAATTGTAAGTTATGCCCTTAAAGATTGATTTGTTGATTTGTTGTTAATGCAGTTCCTGAGAGCAAGAGAGAGATTCTTTTCATCTACTAGTTTAATGACAGTAACAGCCAGGGTTACTGAGGCAGAGCCAAGGCCAGGAGCTGAATTCCACATGAGCCTTCCAAGGCACGGCAAGACCCCGAGCAGTTAGGCCATCTTGCCCTGCTTTCCCAGGCGCATTGGTAGGGAGGTAGATGGGCCACAGAGCAGAGGAGACTGAGAAGGGAGACTGATATCACAGGCGGTGACTTAACCAGGAAGAAAAGAAGGAAGGAAGGAAGGAAGGAAGGAAGGAAGGAAGGAAGGAAGGAAGGAAGGAAGGAAGGAAGGAAGGAAGAAAGGAAGGAAGAAAGGAAGGATGGAAGGAAGACAAGCTCGCACGGTGGCACAGTGAGTTCAGCAGCCACCTGTGAGGTAGACATCCCATTTAGATGCCAGTTTGAATTCTGACTGCTCTACTTTCAGTCCAGCTCCTTGACAGCAGGCATGACAAAGCAGTAGAAGATGACCCAAATGCTCGGACCCCTGTCACCCGCATGGGAGACCCGGAAGGTGTGTTCCATGCTCTTGGATTTGGCCAAGCAGTGAGCCATTTGAGGAGTGAACAAACAGGTAGGGAATTCTCAATCTCATCTCTCTCATCTGCCTTTCAAATAAACAGATCTTTCCAAAGGAAGGAAGGAAGAAATTAGTTCTGACATGTGTGAGTTTGTCTAAGGAATCCCACCACAGGTCATCTTGTTTTAGCACTGAGTCATAGCACTCCCTTCCAGAACCTTCTTCCTGTAGCAAACAAGTAAGGTGGGACAGGGAGGAACCCAGAGCAACACAGGCTTGGAAGGGTAATATACTCAGGCCATTGTTGAAGTGAAAATACAGAATGTCCCACTTCATGGGTCCCCTACATCTCTGTTGGTGAACATTGTTTATAGGAAACCAAAGGGCCTTGTTAACAGCTCCAGCTGGGATGAGAGGAATACCTCCAGGAAATAACAGGAATGGAGCACCCAGTGCTGCTGATGGGAGAATCACAGTCTTCATGCAAGCCAGTTTCTCCATGCTGAGGGTCAAGGCGCTGCATGGATGAGTGGAGACCTGTTCCAATTAGCTCAGTGTTGTGTGCTTCAGGTTAGTCATCTCTTCTGCAGAAATCACATGTCTTATTGTGTCTGGCAAACACTCAATAGTCCTTTGCGCGTTCTTCAAGGGCAGCCTTTTGATGGGGTTGTCTGTTTCTTCCCAAGCTCCTGCCAGGGTTGACAGTGACAGTGAGTTGTTCCGTCTCTGCTTTTGACTCACTGTCACCAGGCGCTACCTCAGAAGATTCCATCAGCTCACTTCAAAATGACAGACCTGGTGACTGCTCAACTTCCTCTTGGCACCAGACTTCATTCAGCACCAGGCTACTAAGTGTCTGCGTGGTTGGCACTGGCAGATTCAGCTCGCTCCTGGAGAGAACAAAGCCACCAGGCTTGGTAGCCGGCACCTGCTTTCTTCTTTGCACGTTGGACTGGTGTAAAACAGCACCCTCCCTGCCACACCCCTCATCAACTTGACAAGATGACTGAAGATGACTTGGTGAGCATGCTACAATAACAGAGCCTCCTCTATCTCGGTGGCTCCACACAACAAAGGGTTATTTCTTTGTTGCATATGCCCCAGCCATCCAAGCAAAAGAAGAAGCTGAAGCCGCATGCCCCCTCCAGCTCAACCCTAGACTTTTGTCTTTGTGGCCGGCGGGAAGGGAGAGGTGGAGCAATGCATGGGCTTTTCCAGTCCCTCAGTCAGGCACAGCACCTGTCATGTCTGCCCATTTTTCACCGGTGAGAAGTAATTGCATGATCCCAGTTAACTGCAGGATTTTTACGCGCGCAGGAAGGAGAACTTATGACTCAGAATTTGTGTGAAAGGGCAGTTTTTGGCAAACATAGTGACTGGGCTGTGTCAAGTTGTAGATTCCACAGGGAGTGATCTGTCTCAAGAGCTGAGAGGCAAGCACAGAGGGAAACCCAGTGAGAGGCAGGGACTTTCGAAGATTAGGTTGTTAGAGTGCGGCCTTCAGAGAAAGAATCAGT
This sequence comes from Ochotona princeps, assembly GCF_030435755.1. Taxonomy (NCBI): domain Eukaryota; kingdom Metazoa; phylum Chordata; class Mammalia; order Lagomorpha; family Ochotonidae; genus Ochotona; species Ochotona princeps. Next base: position 9,630,902 of record NC_080836.1, on the reverse strand, counting down.
CCTTGTGAAAGAGACCTTGAAAGTAGTCATTGGGGCATAAGCTACTGCGCTGGGTTCAAGTCCTGGCTCCTCAGTTTACAGCCCAGCTTTCTGTTCTTGCGTCTGGGAGGCAGCAGGGGATGGCCCAACGTTCTGAGTCCCCACCCCCCACATGGGAGTCTCAGATGGAGTTTCTGACTCCTAGCTTTGGCATTGCCCAGTTCTGGGTAATGTAGATATTTGAGGAGTAAGCCAGTAGGTCTACTGGCTCTCCTTCATGGTTTTGTGTTTTTCCAATCTGCTTATATGCCTGAGTGGTTTCTTCTTGCATCAATGCTTGGCTTTTTTTTTTTTAATCATTATTTATTGTTTCAGTTCGACTTTCTTGGCTAAACAAGCTCAAACTTCTGATCAACATGGGTAAGCACCATCTCAAGTTGGGTGCCTATCAATTTCTCTCTCAATCCCAACCTTGGCTGTTTCAGTCTTTTCTGTTTCAGCAAATGCCACTGAAAGCCAGGCAGTTGCTTGAGAAAGAGGCAGGAGAAATGCTAACTCCATTGGGCCCAGTTCCTTGGGCATAAGTCTGAACGCAGTCCACAGTGATGGACTCCCTGAAGTGTGCTGTGTCAGTCCTCGCTCCTCCGTCCCCATACTTTGTCCCACCCCTGCACTGGGGGTAACACTGGAATCTCCTCTTCCAACAGCCTAAAATGAATGTTCAGAGAAAGCATCAAAATTAATCTGATGTTCCTTAATTTATGAGATTCCTATTGATTTCTAAGAGGATTGCTCATGGGTATCATCTTTCAAAAAGCCACCAAGCTCTCTGATCTATGATTCCCAAAATCTTTTTTTTTGTTGGGGGGGCTGTTAAAGATTTTCACACTATGAACTCATCTGGCACCTTCTAGAAATTTCCCATGGCTCGAGGCTTCGCCACAGATGAACAACAGTGGTTTTACAATCCTCTTGGCATTGCATGCAGGGCTCTGATTTGGCTGGCCCCACACCCTGCTTCTTGACTTCCCACTGAGGCTGGAGCCCTGTCTCTTAATCTACCTTTCCAATTTTCAAGCTTTGCTTTATATATATATGTGTGTGTGTGTGTGTGTGTGTGTATATTACTATCAAGGCAGTAAAACAGGAAATGAGACATTGAGCTTCACTGTCCCCTTCCAGCATGACACCATATGCCATCAACAGTTGGGCTCGCAACAAGTTTTAAGAAGTCTTTTTTTTTTTTTAATCTCCCTAAATATGGCTTACGTTTAAGAGCCCCTTATGATCTTTGGCCTTCTTCAAATCTTCTTGCAGATTTCCATCACGATTTGGCATTTATCTTTGATTATGCTCATTACTTTCCAGTCTACATGACTCAGTCTCGGATACGCTCCTTCCTACCCCTGCTCCTTCCAAGTCGCCTTTCTCAGTTTCGCATCCTCACCTAGGTGCCTGAACTAAGAGTATTACAGGGTTCAACTGTTGGTATCTTTTCTCTTGCATAGTTTTTCTCTATAGATGCTTACCTCAACTTGTATAGCCTTTAACATTGGATCTGCAAGGCCCAGCACTATGGCTCAATTGGCTACTCCTCCCCTCTTGCAAGCGCCAAGATCCCCCGTGGGCACCTATTCGTGTCCTGGCTGCTCCACTTCCCATCCAACTCCCACTTGTGGCCTGGGAAAGCAGCAGAGGATGGCCCAAAAACCTTGGAACCCTGCACCTGGATGGGAGACCCGGAAGAGGCTCCTGGTTCCAGACAAGGATCAGCTCAACTCCAGCCATTCTAATCACTTTGAGAGTGAACCAGGGGATGGAAGATCTTTCTCTGTCTTTCCTTCTCTCTGGAAATCTGATCCCCCAATAAAAATAAATTAATTTACAAAATAAAAAAAAATCGAAAGTACAGGGGCCAACACATTAGCATAAGCTAAGCCTCCAACTTGTAGTGTCAGCAATCCCATGTGGGTGCCAGTTCAAGTCCCAGCAACTCTATTTCCGATCCAGCTCCTTGTTTATATCCTGAGAAAGCAACGGAGGATAGGCCAAGTCCTTGGGCCCCCGCACAAACTTGGGATACCCAGAAGGAGCTCCTGGCTCTAGATCAGCTCAGCTCTGGACATTGTGACCACTTGGAAAGTGAACAAATGGATGGAAGATCTGTCTGTGTGTGTGCGTGCACACGCGTGCGCGCACTCTCTATTTCTCTGCCTTTCCAATAAAAATAAAATTTTATTTACACTTGTGACTATCTTCTTACACGACTATCTTCTTATTTGCTCATACTCTCACTCTTCCACCCCAAAAGCATTTATGTCTCTCTCCCTCCCTCCATCACTTGGCCTTCTATTTGAATATATAGTGAACATTTCAATCTTTCCCCTCACCTTCCCCACTGGAACAAACTATGACACTGTCAGCCAGCTCAAGACAAAAAAAAAAAAAAAAAAAAAATCCTAGAGTTTCTCCTATAACCACTTTCACTGACATTCTATATCCAGTCAACAAACCATCTTGAAGTTTGATATTCTTTCTACCGTATCTCTTGCTTTACAAATGTGACACCATCCTAGCTAACCCTCCTATTGCCATGTTTGCCTTATAATCTATTTGCCACTCCAAGCAGCTTTTTTGCCTGGGGCTTCCCTGCCCAGCTCCCCATCTCATGAACCAGAACACATTCTTCCCTGGTCCTCAAATGTACTGATCATCCATGGTATCCCCTCCCCGTGGAATGTTCTGCAATAACTTTTCCTCATTTTATCCAAATCCTAGCTTGTGCATAGTTGCCTTTTCATTCTTTCCTGCTGCATAGATAATCGTTCCATATATTCAAGTGTGTCAACAATCTTTTCTAGAACTTTCTGAAAGCTTGGTAACTTCACTTATGAAAAACTTTTAGCTTACTTACAAGGACAGGCAATGTTAGAACGAACCCTAAAAACTCACATCTTTGCTTGAAATACTTTAAAAGGGGTTATTGGCCATCATATCACTTCACCTGTGATTCAATATTAACTTACAGGTACTTTTTTAAAGTGTAATCACCCTGATATTATCAAACCTACCACCATTAAGCACTTTAATATCATCTAATAATCAATATAAAGTCAAACATTACCAGTGTTTCAAGTACCTTTTTGGCCGTGGTTGTTTAAATTAAGAACCAAATGAGTCCCCAATATTAAATTTTATAGATAAAATATTTCATTAATTTATTCATAATTTATTAATATTTTATTATTATTACTTTAGTTTATTATTAATTTCAAATTGATAGAAATAATCATGGTGAGCCAGTAATACAGTGAATTTGCAAATGCTCTTATCCACATTTTCCCATTAACATCTGTTGTTTCTATGTTCTATGTTTCTTTGTTATTTTGGCCAAATTTCTCTATTACTCCCAAATTTCCCAGCCTCTAGTAACATTCTATTTCAGATTGAGATTTCTTTGTCATTTTAACTCCCATCAAAAAGGAAAAATATGGTATTTGTCTTTCCCAATCTGGCTTATTTTACTCAGCATGCTATCTTCCAGTTCCATTCATTTGGCTGCAAATGGTAGGATTTCATTCTTCCTTATAGCTCAATGATATTTAATGGTGATCATAACATGTTTCCTTGACCTAATTCATCTAATGTTGGATGTATTGGTTGATTCCATCTTTTGGCTTTTGTGAACATTGCTGTTACAAATGTGGTGGAGCAGGTATCTCTTCAACACAATGACTTTATTTTTTAGATATATACTCAGTAGTGGGATTACTGGATCATAAGGCAGCTAAGTTTCTAGCCAACATTAAATCTCTTTGCCTTTTAAGTGTCTTATTCTATAGCATTTTTTTACTCTTTTTTTTTTAATCCTTGATTTGCTAGAAAAACTGAAGGCTGCATGCCTTCAGTTCTACTAATCGCTTCCTCCAAGAGTCATTTGTCTCCTTCTTCTTCATATCCCTTGTCAGTTGGTAGTTTTGGAGCAGTGAGCTTCAGATTGAGCCACACGTTAATCACTTAGTGAACTTAAAACCCCAGGACCCAGGACACAGCGCAGGCCAATTAAACCAAAAATTTGAAAAGAAACCCATGGATCATCTCCTCCTGTAAGACCCCAGGTGACACCAGCAGACCCAGAACATCGAAACTCACTCTGTCCTAAGCCGTGCTATTGACCAGCGTACCAGACTGGCAGCACCCAGGGAACTTCTGAAATGCACGTTCTCAGGCTTGCTGAATCAAAAACTAGCAGTCTTCCAGGGGGTGTCCATGAGCACTCACTGGAGAATCACTGCTCTGGGGAGTGTGTTTTGGTTCCGATTTGTTTTTTGGTTTTTTTGGTTTTTTTTTTATTTATTATTTTTAATTCGTTAATTACATTGTATTATGTGACACAGTTTCATAGGTACTTGGGTTCTCCCCACCCCTCCCCAAACCCTCCCACCATGGTGGATTCCTCCACCTTGTTGCATAACCACAGCTCAAGTTCAGTTGAGATTCCCCCATTGCAAGCATATACCAAACCTAAGAAGCCGTTGAACTTGACTGGACAATAATATGCTGGACTCTATGTTTGGTTCCGATTTGTTGAGCACAGAAATTTTCTAAGTGTGCTCTCCCCAGCTGCCTGCCAAGGAGCTCTCATTGGCCAACAAATATATAAGAGCAGAGTCCCAAGGTCTATGTTGGTAAAAACTCACCTTGTGGCTGGAAAAGCCCTGTCCTAACTTTGGTTTACAGCTGCCCCACCCTTGGCAATGCTAAGACTCATGGATGAATCCAGTGATGTCAATCTAATCCCTTCATTATGAAAAGAACATCCATCATCTTGTCACAAACTCATGATCATGGCTTAGATTATTTTATTAGATATGACAGGGTAGTGATTTTTTTCCATCCATCATTCCTTTTGCCTGGGCTCCTTCTGTAAAGAACTATTCCTGTTTTAATTACACGGTTCACACAAGAAAAGTGTGTGCATGTGACTTCTTTCTCCCTCTCCTGGAGCAATGAAGCAATACCCCCCAACAACCCCCAAATTTCCTTCTGTTTTATGTGATTACAGACTTTTTCAATTATTGCACTTCTAATGTCATTGCCCTGGATTTGGCTGAGGGGAACCCTTCAAATTGGCTCCTAGATCGTGTTGACACAACCCCTCTCATGGTGAAATATTTCCTTGCTCTCCAGTTCAAGAAGCCTTAAGCTCATCTTGAAAATTTCCTTCCCCAGACGAGGAATCAGATATTTTTCCACGGATCCCTGGCTTCCTTTAGTGGAATATGGTATTCAGAGGCCATGATCTTAATGCTAATACACTGATGGCCGTTGTTTTTTTTTTTTTTTTTTTTCATTTCTTCTCGAGCTGTTCAGTGTTTTGTAGAAAAGAGAGGGCATGAGACTAAATTGGTACTTCCAATTTTAACGTAATGCTACAGACTTTTGAGTCAATTCATTGGATACCATATTTTTCTTACACTAAAACTCTTGTTCCTTAGCTACATGGCATATCTAGCCATTTGCTCTTCTTGCAACAAGCACACAACAGTGTGATGCATTCAACAACACACGTTCCAAAATCCATAGGTTAATGCCTCAGCCCCACAGTGTGACCATCTTGCAGATAGTGCCTTTAAGGATGTACTTAAGGATGTACACCACCCAGGTGGGTCCCCCATCCAATTAGATGGTATTCTCGTGAGGGGATGGGCACAGAGGAGAGAGGCTAGTTGACGACATAGCAAAAAAGTGAGGAGAATGGCTGTGAGAGAAACAAATGTTGCATCTTAATCATGAGCTCCAGGCTACAGCTCAAATTCCTGCTGCGCATCATCCGGTCTGTGACAGCCCAAGAAGATCAATATGAACAGTTTCATAATAGTATACTACTATTTGTCTAACCTCAGGGGTGGGGAATATCCAGCCTGCAGGCCATATAAGCAGCCCCCACCCCACCACCAAATCATTTGTTCTGGCTGTGCTAAGGCAGCTCCAAGTAGGATTTAAAATCCAGTAAATCTACAGCAGGCTAATTTTTCAGTTGATCAATTGGTATGGCCTGTGAATGAGGTTATAATATCCCAATGACCCTTGGTAGAAAACCTACATTACCCTGTTATTTGACTGATGGTTTCTTGGTTGATTTCTGAAACTGTTTCATTGTCTTCCAGCTTCTGTGTCTAATGTATCCTAAATCTTCTTTGCATGAAACATAAAGGATTTTCTTTCTTTTCCTTTTTCAGAAGTTTTTCACACCTTTTGTAGAGTTTTGTGGGCCTTTTCTTTTTTTCTTTTTTGAACGTCAATGACTTTTTACAATTATTTTATTCAATAACCTTTACATAGTTGATTAGAGCACAAAGGGTCAATGAATACAGGAAAGTGGGTAAGACTATTGTTTCCACATTATTGCTTTTTTTTCTGTGTCTGGTGTAAGTGGGGAGATAAAGGGAGAAAACCTACCTGGCCTCCCACCCATCCCAGGGTCCCCAACATGGGGCATGCTCTGAAGCTCCTGCTCAAGAGGTTTTGAGAGTTCAACAGTTCTGAATTGCTGCCAGTCTCGCCATTCCAAGCACGATGAAATCTCTCTAGAATCCACTGGCTGACATAGTTCACCTTAGAGTCTCTGTTTACCCAGATCTTCACTGCCAACACATGGCTGGGGTAGTTGATTGACTTGTTCTGTCCTCCATCCTCTGTTGCGGTACCAGGTGTCCTCTGCAGGTTCCGATGGACTGCCATCTCCTCCATGTGCACCTGGGTATGCTGTCCATTGCTCCGTCTGAGCCTCTGAGGAGGCTCAGTTTTGACACTTGCACTCCACAGTCAGACCATGGAACCTGCAATTCTCTTCATGGTTGGGGTTCTGAGATCAGCAATTCAGTTGGAGGGATCCCCAAAGAAACATCGTCTAAGGTGATTCCAGACCTGATTCTTGTGTGTGCATGCCAGTACAGGGTCTGACACACTCTGTCACCCCAATCAGCTTATGCTTATACTGGTGGTTGCAATTGCTGGGCAAGTTCTGTTTCCAGCCCTGTCTTCCACACAAACCAATGGATGTTGCAGTTGTGGGCCTTTTAAATATGGAAACATGTCATTCAACTTTAGGAAAATTTATTGAAATGTTTCGTGCTTTCTCCTGTCATTCTTTTTCCATTCTTCTTGGAAATTCACTCATTCTTACTTTAAATTTCCTGCACAGGTCATCTATTTGGTATTTCTTTTTTCCCAATTTCTATCTTCTGCTCTACTTCTTCAAAAATGTTTTCAAATTTACTTTCTAACACATTTCGTTTTTATTATCATAAGTGCTAATTTTTCTCTATTTGAGGGTATTTCAAAGCATTTGGGGAAATGCAGCTGAAAGATAAGTTCATTTTGAAAGAGAGATAATTTTGAAAGCTGTGCATAGCTTCTGCATAATCTATGTATGGATTACAACCATTTTTTGCATAAAAACAAACAAACTTATCTTTCAGTCCTATTTTCTGCAAAGTCGATTGAAGTAGAATTCCATTAAAAATAGAGTCCTGAGGTAGGCATTCAACCCAGGACTTAGGCCACGGTTTGGGGCATCCACATCGCAAATGGTTGCCAAATTCAAGCTCTGTGCCTATTTCTCATTCTAGCCTCCTGTGTATGCACAACCTGGAATGCAGTAGTTGGTGGCTCAAGTGGCCAGATTCTTGCCACTCATGTGAGACACCTGGATTAGATTTCCAGTTCCTGCCTTGAGCTTGACTCACACCCCAGATGTTGCAGGCTTCTTTCTCTCTCTCTCTCTCTCTCTCTCTCTCTCTCTCTCATAATTTTTTGGAAGTAAAGTCCTTTTCCTCTTAATGGCTGCAGTCAATATCTTTTCTTACTTCTCTAGTAATTGACACATTCATGAAATGCTTTGACCTATTTTTGTTAAAATTCTGTTTTCCCTGCATAGTTCATTTCCTGCAAGAAGTTGGGTTTTGTTTTATTTCTGGATATTCGATTTTTTTGGAATTACTCTTCTCTTATATTTAATGTCACCCTCACATTCCTGAAGCCCTTGATTAAAAGCGGGGCAGTGGGGTATCCCTGTGTTACAGCTTTGTTGACTTTGCCCCCAATACAGGGTGTGACTCAAACGTATCCTTCCAGAGTGAAATGACCAGTATCTACAGGCTTTGATTGGTCGTCACATTCCATAATGTCCGTATCACCCACAGTAACTTGTCCAGCCCAGAGACAACCCGCAGACCCCACACACCATTTTGTTCTCCCCAAAGATTAAACCTCAACATCCTTCCAGGGCAAGAAGAGCACTCACTTCTCATAGAGACTGGGGAAGGGCTCCCCCGGAATCCCTCTGCCTTCTGATTGGATGTGCAGCCGTCTCTCGTGGCTTTGTGCACTTCCAGAGGCGCCTTATGCTGCAAATGTTGCAGTCGCTCAGGGACTCTACTGTGTAAACCAGGTTGCTTTTTTGGCTTTTACATCTGCCAGTGAAAAATTCCATTTTCTCAGCTGAGCTGCATCAGTTGCCACTCACCATCTGCTTTCCAGTTTCCCGAATTCCGTTATTTTTCTGTCTTTTTTGGGGTTATTTCTTTAAAAGGCATGCCTTGGGGAAGTATAATATAGAGACAGAACATTTTGTATTTCATAAGAGTAGGTCTCCTTCAATATTCAGAACCCAATCATGTGCCCAGGACCCACAGCACCAATCAGAACGAGACAGCCTCCTGTGTATTGCTTGCAGTTTCCATCCCACAGGGGAGTTCTAGATGGAATTCCCAACCCTGGTTGGTGTAGCCATTTGGGGACTGAACCAGCAGATGGAAGATCTCTCTCCATACCTCTCCTCCTTCCCTCTGCCACTCTGCCTTTCAGACAAATAAACTAAATCTTTGAAATACACACACACAAACACGTGAGTCCCTTATGCTAAATGTCATACAACCAAATTGAAATGAGAAGTTCTCCTAAACAAACCACATTGTCTTAAAAGCAGACAATTCCAGTCTACACAAGTCAGCATAGTAAGGAAGTAGTTTCTACTCTAACTCTTACAAAAAAGGAACTTGAAGTGACATGATGTCAGCCTGTCAGTTTTTTCTATAGTTTTGCTTCCTTGTTCACATCTTTAAAAACCAGCTTCAGGCCATGGTCCACTGAGAGCCGCCATTCTATTTGGTAGAATGGAGGTCACCTTGAGTTATGAACCACAAATAAAAAGCCCAAATTTGCTGTAACTTTGCCTTTTGGCACTTGGGATGATGGCTGGTCACGCTACTCCAGTGCCTGGAAGCTCACTGAGAAAGACAACTGTGTATTATGTCATTGTGCAGCCTGACATCACAGGGCCAGGCCAGGGTACCTGACAAGTAGTCACTGGACGCTTTCATTCATTCCTTTTCATTTCTAACAAGAACTTGTCTTGTGCCAGACTCTGCCCAAAACAACGGGATGGAAACTCTGCCCACACAGGCTTCTGCTCCAGTGACAGAGTACAGAGTAAGCCAACAGGTGCCCAGAGAGGAAGGGAAGCACTTTGCATCTCGTTCTGGGGCCTGGCCCCTCTGCCACTCCACTCCACAGACACCCTCTGCCCCTCAGTTCTGTCTTTGATCTTCTGGACCAGCCCTTCCTTGGCCTTAAACTCACCCCTCTCTCTCCTGCGCAGCAGGTACAGTTCCTTTATGGTTCAGATGTCATCTCAGATATCACCCAGCAGAGCCTCCCTATCACATGACATCTTTGTAAACTACAAACAAGCCTTAAAAGAGCTCAGCGTATATTCTGTAAGCATACTTGCTAGTTTCCCACATTCCTCTTAATACGCTCCACCAGGACAGTGTTTTCTATTCAGTTGCTAACTCTGCCTTCTTTCCCCACACTGGTGATGCTTGACACACCACAGTGCTCATTCCATTGACTTAGAGAGCAAACTCAGGAGTGAAATGTAGGCAAATTGGAGGTGGAGGAATTTCTAAAAGGAAGATGTAGTACTCACCTGGCACGTGACTGGTAAATGCATTTCTAGAGATTTTAGCCAAGAGAAGGTACAGAAGAATACTTGTGCACAAGTCTTTCTAACAAGTTCATTTGAAGCAGGCCAAAGCAAGAAGCAATTCCAACAGCCATCAGCAGGAAAATGGTGAGCCAAACACTGGACAGAATGACTAAGGAAGAGGACAGACTAAATAGAGCAGGTGGGCTGGTCATTCATCTGCCCAGCTGGAGGGGTTCAGGGGTGATAAAAATGTCACAAATGTTCTTCTAGAGGATGGCATTGCCTTTGTGGGGTGGGTATATCTGTCAAGACATCCTTAAAATGGGTCTCAGAAAGTCCCCTCTAAAACCGCTTTAGGCGGAGAACTTGAGAATGTGAGCATTTCTCATGTCCACCAACCCTGTTGGTGGACCTTCAGCCTTGTTTCCTGAGCCTACATGGCTAGCCTCAATGTACCTGCGTCTGCCTGGGAGTCCTGTGTGTGTTGCCTGCATCAGTGCCTCCATCACACGCACTCTGGTCACCGCTTCACTGACATTTGCACTTAGCCCATCCTCTCCTGAACACTCTCCCAGCTCCAGCAGCTCATTCCTCCTAGCTTGGCTCCACCAGCCACTGTATGGTGCATGTGGATGACCTGAGTCCCTGCAACCCCAAGAGTGATACCCACACCAGCACCACTGGCACCAACTACGATTAAATGCAGAGTTCCAGTTATGCCCCAAATATGCAGACTCACAAGTTGCACTGAATATAATCTTTGAGCAGCATGGGCACCCATTAAGCTCTAGGAAGCACTGCGCTAACCTCTCTGAGCTTCAGATTTTGCTTTTGCAGGTGGTGACAGTCTCATCTGTCCTTCTGATTCCTAGAAGGGTTGGACAATGAGACCATAGCACTCACAGGGGCAGCAGGAGCTTCCTTCCTCCCTTTTGTTCATGTGCCTGGTCACCCTGGGTCAGCCTCAGGCCTTGCCCTGATGAGCATCCCAGAGAGCTGGCCACCCGACTTCTCAGACTAGCAGATATCCCTGGGACCTCCAGCCTAGGCAGCCCTGCAGGGCAGTTGGTCAGCACCCCAATCCCTGTTGCACACACCTTGAACTACTGTGTGCTAATAATAGCGAACACATTTCCATCGAATCAAAATGCAGTGTCTCCAACTGTGTCATTGTCCCCAATGTGTCACCTCTCTCTGAGGATGAAAGTTAGATCTTTGTCCCTGAAACTCATCATTATTCATCTGCCTGCCAGCGCAGCAACAGACATAGCTGGGATTGGGACATGGCAGTCCCTGCGATAAAGGGAAACAGCTGCACTTCTTCCCTCTCCCTGTCTCCCCCAATTTTCCTTCCCCTTCTCTTCTCTCCCTTTGCGTCCTTCTCCTCCTCCCGCACCATCTCCCTTCCCTCCACACCTGCCACCCCACTCGGCTGTGCACCTCACCTCCCTCCTTCCTTGCAGTTGCCTCCTTCAACTCCCAGGGCTAACACAGGGTTTCCGGGGTTGCATTCACTGTTCTAACAGGCTCCCTCCTTTCTCTTAGGCAGCAGTCCTTCCAGCAAGTCCAGGGAACCCTTGTGCAGTAATAGAAAATAATAATAATAATTGCAATGGCTGGCATTGTGGCATAGCAGCAGGCTAAACTGCTAATTGCCTTGCCAACATCCCACATAGGAGTGCCACTTTGAGTGCCAGCTACTCCAATTCTAATCCAGCTCCCTGCTAATGTACTTGAGAAAGCAACAGAAGAAGCCCAAGTGTTCAGGTCCCTGTACCCATAGGAGACCCAGATGGAGTTCCAACCTTATGGTTTCAGCTTGGCCCTGCATTGGCCATTGTAGCCATCTGAGAAGTGAACTGGCAGGTGGTAGCTGGAAGATTAGTTCTACTTCTCTCTTTCTCTCTCTCTCTCTCTCTCTCTCTCTCTCTCTCTCTCTCTCTCTCTCCCCCTCCACCTCACCTTTGAAATACATAAATATGTCTTTTTTAAAGATTTCATTTTGGAAGGTCAGATACACACAGGGGAGGAGAGACAGAGAGGAAGATCTTTCATCTGATTATTCACTCCTCAAGTGGCCACAATAGCCAGAACTGAGCCAATCTGAAGCCAGGGCCAGGAACTTCTTCCAGGACTCCCATGCGGATGCAGGGTCCCAAGGCTTTGAGCCGTCCTCGACTGCTTTCCCAGGCCACAAGCAGGGAGCTGGACAGGAAATGGGGCTGCCAGGATTAGAACTGGCGCCCATATGGGATCCCTGCCCGTGCAAGGGAAGGACTTTAGCCACTATGCTACTGAGCTAGGTCATAAATAAGTCTTTTTAAAATTACCCTTCTGCAAACCTCACACACACACTACTTCCTTGGTGCCTGACTGATCAGCTATTTCACACACCTCCGATCAATTCTCAGAACCTTCTAGGGAGAGGTGAAAAATCTGACAGGTCAGACCCCAGGGAGATCAGAGGGCAAACACGTGACCCAAATTCACACGTTAAAGAGAGGTAAGGCTTGGTGCTTCATCCCATACCGCTCCCGGAGCTCTGGGCCAAGGGCTGGGCTACCATAAGCCAAGAAAGCTACACCTCAATAAGAGATGCCTCTTAGGGGTTAGGAGGGTCTGAGTTGCTTAACTAAAGGGGCACAGGAGTGCTGGCCTTGTGGAGCCAACATGCCCTGGGCATTCATCACATCCTTCCCTTACCAGGGCCTGCTGGGGATGTCAAAGGGGTGACTAGTATGATCTGATTATTTCGAACCGCTGAAGAGTCCTTCCCCTCCCCCAGCCTAACCGAGGCACCTGCCTTCTTGCTGAAAGAGAAGAAAGATGAATGCAAGAAGACAGCAATCTTCCCAGCAAAGTGGAGCCAGATGGGGACCGCAAGAGCAAGTTACCACTAAAAACCGAGCATGGAGTGACAGTTCCAGCGCGCCGAGCAATAATTGGCATTAAGAGAGGCTTGGAACTGCAAACCAGTTATTTTCAATTGGTATTAAAAAAAAAAAGTAATTGACATTAAGTGCTGTTTAGAGCAGCAAACTAGTGATTTGCAAATGACATTCAATAGGAAATTACTTACGTCTACTGATATTAAATAGGCGCAAGGCACGTTGAGTGCAGAGGGGCAGGGAGGAGAGGAGCCCAGCCGGGTGGCAAGAGGTTATGAGAACCGCCTTCCACCGGGGCCCCTGGAGCCCCTCGGGAACAAGGTCCATCCTGTACACACTGCCTCTAAGTGCAGACCTCGCTGGCCCCGCATCCCAGGGCTTCTCCTGCAGCCGGTTCCTACCTTTGCACTCCTCCAGCCACTCTTGTCCTCACTCACCTACACTACGCTCTCCTGAACCAGGGGCTCAGGTTGAGAGGTGTGGGGTATTCCTGGACCCACTCATCATATCACACTGGTCAGTCTCCGCTGCCCCCTCCAGACAGTGACTCACTGAGGCCAGGCACTTTAAAAGGTTCACAGGGAAACGAGGGGTCAATGTTGTGATGCAGTGGCTGAAACCACTGCCTGTGATGCCAGCATCCCACAGGGGCTCTGGTTCAAGCCCCAGCAGCTCCACTTGCGATCCACATCCGTGCTAATGCCCTGGCAAAAGCAAGGGAGGAGGGCTCAAGTGTTTGGGCCCAACTGGACGTCTAGTTCCTGACTTTCATTTGGCCCAGAACCAGCTGCTGTGGTCATCTGGGGCATTGAACGAGCAAATGAAAGAGCTCTCTTGCAATTTCTCTCTTCTTCTTCCTCTTTTTCCCTATACATAACACTGACTTTCAATATAAACAAATCTTTTTTTAAGTATATGGAAAACGAGATTAATGATGTGTTTAAGAGCAGCAATTGGCACAGCAAGTAAGATACTGCTTGGGACACCTGCAGCCCACCAGAGTGCTTGAATATGGCTCCCAGCTCTGCTCCTCATTCCAGCTTCTTACTAATGTGTGTCCTGAGTGGCACCAGGTGATGGCCCAAGTAGTTCAGTCTCTTCCTCCCACATGGGGACTTGGATTGAGGTCCTGGCTCCTGGCTTCAGTCTATCCTAGCTGTGGTTATGGAAGGAATCTTCTCTGTCTCTTCCCAACCCCTCTTTATCTCTTCCACTTTCCCTCTCATATAAAGAAATTCAAATTTTATTTTATTTTTTTAAAAAGTGAAATAAAAGATAACTTTATTTTGGGTGCAAATTTTTTTTGAAACCCAGACCTTATTGTTTCACAATATGCATTTTCCCTGGACTTCTTTTTTTAAAAAGATTCATCTATTTTCACTGGAAAGGCAGATCTACAGAGAAGGAGAAACACACAGATCTTCCATCCTTTGGTCTACTTCCCAAGTAGCTGCCATGGCTTGAGCTGAGCCTATTTGAAGCCAAGAGCCAGAAGCCAGAGGCCAGGAACTTCCTCCAGGTTTCCCATGCGGGTGGAGGGCCCCAAAGCCTCAGGCCATCCTTCACTGCTTTTGCAGGCCAGAGGCAGGGAGCTGGATGGGAAGTGCAGCAGCCGGGACATGAACCAGAACCCATATGGGATAACGGCACTTGCAAGCCAAGGATTTAGCCACTGGACCACCACACTAGACCCTCATGGGATTTATGAAGACCTTCATACAATAGGATCAATGAGTGAATTAAAGACAGAGTGTGGACAAATTATCTTGGCCAGAGATCACAGCAACAGAAGGACACCTGGAAGGGCTAGAGCTAGCAGCCTACTGTCTGCACCACCTGCGCTAAGGGGATGTGGCAGGTACAGAAGTGTCAAGAGATCCTCAGCCCCATGTATAGGCAGAGCAGGTGACCACCGGCAGCTGATACCTGCAGCTCCAAGGAAGAAAGCGCAACCACCTCCACCTGCAGCGTTACCAGGCACAGGGCTGTTGCAAGGGTGAAGCCAGGCCAGATGCCCTCTGCGATAGGTGGAAATGAGCCCTGTAGATCCCAGAGCCGAGTCTCAGAGCTACCAGCTAATGCCAGTGGTGCACATGCATTGCACAGCACCTACAGCCACACAATAAAAGTAGTGTATATAGCAGGTCACATTCTAGATGGAGAGAGGAAGTTTGGGAGATGTGAGTGGCTTGATGTCATCCACAGAAGCACCAACAGGCATGAAGCTTCCTGGGTGTGAGCCTTCAGGAGGCAAGCTGCATCCTAACCATAGCAGAAAGTCCTGTGTAATGCCGAGAACAAAGCAATACAACAGAGACCAAAACAGAAAATATAACATGAGTATGATGAGTACAATGACTTTACCATTCACAATAAAAAAAAAAAAGATTAGAACCCTGCCTCACTTATCTGTTTCAACAAGATTAATCGCTTAAATAAAATATAGAGGGAGGAAGATGAGATGGACAAAGAAAAGCTGCAGTAACACTAAAAAGTATGTGACACTGGTATTTGAAAGGCCAACAAAGGCCGCCAGGAGCAACTCACTGAAAATGCTGAACAGGAGATGAAGCTAGCCCCGGCTCATTATCTCTTGCTCTTTTGGATGTCTGGAGGTGTGGAACAAGCCAGACTTCACACGCCATGCAGAGTCTGACCTCCAGCTGTGCATGAGCAGTCTGGATTCAGGTTACTCTGACAACCATGGCAGGCGTAGGCACTGGGCTAGGCCCTGCCACAGATACCTACAGAGACACTGTGTGTGTGTACGTATCAGGACCTAGAAATGTGCACCCCTAAGGATGCAACCTTGCTCTTCAAGAAGCTGGAACTAAGTCCAGAATCCTTAGCTCTGGCCACAAAACCCACCTCCTCTTCTCCAGGCAGGCAAGAAAAGAGGCATCATCATTGCAGGAGACTCCTAAATGCAGTGGGCAGTGATTCACCTGTAATGGAGGACTGGATGGCTTTTTTTTATTTATTTGAAAGGCAGGGCTAAAGAGAAAAGGATCCACAATAGCCAGGTCGGGGCCAGACCAAAGCCAGGAGCAAAGAGCTTCATGCCCAAGCGCCTGGGCCATCCTCTGCAGCTTTTCTAGACATATTAGTAGGGAGCTAGATATAGAGTGGGGCAGCTGGACTCAAGCTGGTGCCTCCGTGGGCTGTTGGCACTGAGGATAGCAGCTTTACCCACTACACCATAGTGTCAGCCCCTGGGTGGTATTCTTGATTGTACTGAACATTCCCGAGGGAGGGAGGGCACCCCAAGAAAGACAGATTTGATTTCCTGTCTTTGGGGCAGTGAAAGTGCTAAGTATATTTAAGTTAAGGCAAATCAAGACTTGTGACTTCTTTAGAGTGGAGATAAACAAAAAAAAGGCTAGAAAAAGAGCAGAGAAAAGTCAGTGAAATCAAGATGTGCGTGAAAGCATCAACAAAGCTGATACATGTTTTCTGGGTTGACAAGGACAAAAAGGGAAAGACACAAATGATTACCGAGAAGACTGGATACTGTCATGCAAAAGAATGACACTGAACCCTCACCTAAGACCATACACAAAAACCCAAACTCCAAAAATGGATCAAAGGCCAAAATGTAAGCTCTAAAGCCATCAACCACTTAGAAGGCAAGGCAAATGCTTTGTGGTATTGAATCTGGTTATGACTTCCTGGAACTGACTTCAAAGGCCCTGGCAATAAAAGGGAAACAGGCAAATTGGACTTCCTGAAAATTAGAAAATATTTTTACATCAAAGGCACCACTCCAAGTAAAAGGATAACCTGTGCAAGTAGAGAAAACACTTGCAAATCTTGTATTAATATCCAGACTACATTGAAGGTGCATAAAACCGAGAATAACAGTAAAAGTACTCAAAGACAAATGGACATTTCTCCAAAGACGATAGGCAAATGTTCCATCAACACAGAAAGACATTGGACATCGCTTGTCTGCAGGGAAATGCAAATCAAACCACCATCAATAAGACTCCTCTTCACACTCATTAGGCTGCATACTATAAAAACAAAACACAAAAAACAAGTGCAAATGAGGATATGGGAAAAAAATCAGACTTTTTGCACATTCCTGATGGCGCCTATACGAAAAATCAGTTTGGTAGTTTCTCAAACAAAATCTAATTTTGAATTGTCATGTTCTGTTGTCTCCCCATTTTTAGATATATATCAGAAATAATTGAAATCAGGGCCTCAAAAACATTTGCAGAACAGTGTTCAGAGCAGAACCATTCACCACATTATTTCCCAAAATGGGAAACAGCCCAAACACCTTCACCGTGTGAATGGTTAAGCGAAATGGGAACTTCACATATGTTAGTATGTTATCATCGAAAAAGAAGGGAATTCGAACTTGTATACCAGGGATGACTCTCAAAGGTGTTACACGAAGTTACACAGAAAGACAAGTACTGTGCCCCACTGATGTGAAGCATGTGGAATGACCAAAGTCACAGAGACGGGAAGGAAGATGTGATCATCAGGCTGCAGACACAAGGAACTAGCCCATTTCTGTTTCATGAATTTGAGGTTTCATTATTGCAAGATGAAAAGAATACTGAAGATAGGCAATACTAATAGAAATGTGCTACACCTTACTGAACTGAAAACACTTGAAAGTAAGATGATTTGTTGTCTATATCTCTGATTTTCCATTGTTTGGGGCCCGGCACAGTAGCTCAGCATCGCCTTGCACCCACCAGGTTCCCTTCTGGTCACCAGCTATAATTCTGGCTGCTCCATTTCCCATCCAGCTCCCTGGCTGTGGCCCAGGAAAGCAGTTGAGAATGTTCCAAAGACTTGGAACCCTGAACTAGCATGGGAGACAGGGAAGAAGCTCCTGGCTCCTGGCTTCGGATCAGCTCAGTTCCAGCCGTTGCAGCCACTTGGGAAGTGAGCCAGCGGATGGAAGATCTTTCTCTTTATCTTTCCTTCTCTCTGTAAATCTGACTTTCCAATTAAAAATAAATAAATAAGTCTTTTTTTTACATAGACGTTTTTAATATTTAACATAAAGAGAAAAAATGTAATCTTATTCGTAGCTACAATTCTTAGAAGAAACTTTTATGTTACTTGCGTGGGTACCAAAAACTTTTAATTAGACTAAAAAAAATCATTATGACTATTATACAGCTTTGTTTTATCTTACTTAGTTTCTTCCCAGAGATTGGGGTGTTAAAAGTCTTAACTACAGTAGAGATGTCAAAATATACCTGGTCACTTTTACTCTGGGCTGTTTTTAAGTTGTTTCATGTTTTCCCTTTATCATAATTACCTTACAATTTTATTTGAAAGCCTTTGTATTCTTTCTATAAATTCCCAGAAGTTTAACTGGGAATTGAAGTTTAACTGAGTTGAAGGGCATATATTTCACTGAAGCCCCTGACTATCATGCTATCTATACTCAGCAACAGGATTTAGAATGACGGCAGAGATGTGCCTCCTGGTTTGATGTGTGAAAGAGGGCCAGGGACCCACCCCAAGTAAATTGATTGGTACTTGTTCGGAGGTTGAATAGCAAATGAAGAAACATCTGATCAAGAAAATCGACTAAAGCTGGGTAGGAACAGTGAGCCTTTGTGGCCCTTGCCATTTACCCACCCAGCCCAGGCAGACAGAGTTCTATTCTAGATGGCTAGGTCAGAACACAGGGTCTCTTCTCCACGCAGTGGTTAGCTCAGGGATACAGTCTCTCTGAGAAGGAAACAGGCCTTTGGCACCTCTCATGCCTACCAGCTCTGCAGTACTCTAGTTCAAGGCAGTTGCAGCCAAAAAATCAGGCAGTTCCTGCTCACCCTCAGCCCTGGCCCATAGTCTCCGTGTGTAGTGAGCAGGCTGTGTCCTAGACAAGCAGGGTCTCATTTCTTTCATGCCAATTTGTTTGTAGATCAGAACTTCCATGCTCTGTTGAAAGACACAAGCCAAGATGACCTGAAGCTACATCCCTATGCAGCACCCTGGACATAATGCAAGATTGCCGCTTTGAGATAAGCTGAGCCACTGTCCCTGGCTCTAGCTCTAAAACAGTGGCTCAGAAGGGGAAGAGAGAGGCTACAGGAGCAAAGAACTTCAAAGATGCCTTCAAAAGAACTATTTCATTTAGAGAAAAGTCCAGCATCAGGGAATTCTCTGAAACAATGGAGACATTGGTGAAAAGCAATTGAGTGGGATATGGTAGCACCACAAAAATGAAATTCGGTGGCTGGGACACAGCCTCAGCATCCATCCACTGACGGAAGACTGAGAAATGTGGTATCCAGGTACAACAGAAGGGTGTTCAACCACTGAAAAGATGAACTTTTATCAATTGAAACAATGTGGTATCAATGAGAGGTCATTATATTATATAAGATAAATGAAGCACAGAAACATGAATAATACCTATTCTTACTCATGTGTACAATCTGAAAAGGCTGATGTCATAGAAATAAGAGTATGGTTGTTACCAGAGGATAGGGAAAGTAGTAGGGAAAGCAGGGGAAAGGTTAGCAGGTAGTAAGTTCTAGTTAGGTAAGAGGAAGAATTCTTGGTATTCTGTTGTAAAGTGGGTGGCCACAGATAATACTAAGTATGCATTCCTCTGAAAATGTAGAAAAAAGGATTCTGAACATTTTCACCACCAAAAAAACAATGTTCAATGAGAGGATGGATATGTTCAGCTTGATTAGGTATTATACAGTGCATACATGTGTCGAGACATCACATGGTGTCTTACAATATGTGCAATGCTTATTCATTGGTCAAGAATAAAATTTAAAACAACTCCAAGACTAGCTTTAAAAATATCCCTAAAGAGAAGTCATAATATAACTTAAAATGGCTGTAAGTCCATTGTGTTCAGGAATTTTGTAGAAGACAGTAAGACAGTAGACCCTAAAAGCTTTGGAGGTGCCAATTTTGAAGAGGGGGTCAAAGAAAGCAACCTTTGCTAAATTCAACATCATTTCCAGGTGATGGTGTATGGTCCAGACTGGGCATTCAGAAACATTACAGTCTTCACCCTTCAGGGGAAATATTCTGTCCAAGTCACTACACAAATAAATTATAAGAAAATCCCAAAGACCTCAAGGAATTAGGAAGGTCTCTGTATCCAAAATTACTACAGCCTTACTATCTAAGGTCTAATTTTTAGCAAAAAGTTACAAGACATGCAATAAACATGGAAAGAAATCCTGGAAAGAAATTGGCTACAAAAACTGCCTAGGAGAGGACAGAGTGGTCATGTTCAGCATAGTCTATAAAGGCTCTGTGACAAACATGCCCACCACAAAACTAAAATGGGTGATTAAAGAAGTAACAAAAGGGATAATGAAACCACTTTATTCAATAGGGAATGTCGGGAAAGAGAGAATCCTATTAAATCATCATCTGAAAAGACAAGATACACATTCCAAAGCTGAAATATATAATGAAATGAACTAAAAACTCATGAGAGGGCTTCAGTTGCATATTCTAATTTATGTAGGATAGAATGTGAAAACTTGAAAAAAACAACTACTAAAATTATACAGCCTTTGGCCCAGAGCGCTAACCTAGCAAATAAAGTCCTTACCTTGCATAAGCCAGGATTTCATATGGACACCGGTTCCTGTCCTGGCAGGTCCACTTCCCATCCAGCTCCCTGCTTGTGGCCAGGGAAAGTAGTCAAGAACAACCCAAAGGCTTGGGATCCTGTACCCACGTAGGAGACCCGGAACAGGCTCCAGGTTCCTGGCTTCAGATCAATGCAGCTCCAGCCATTGCAGTCACTTGGGGAGTGAATCAACAGATGGAAGATCTTCCTCTCCGTCTCTCCTCCTTTCCGTATATTGACTTTCCAATAAAATTTTTTTAAAAAATAAAATCCAAAATTATACAGCCTCAAAATCAGGGTGAAAAAGAGTGAATGCAACAAATAGTAAAGAAAGAAAACCTCAGAGAAAAAGGGAGATTATACACATCAACATGTGTGTCACAACAGAAGTAGAGGTAGAAAAGGAAGAGGAAAAAAAAGCGTAAAAGTTTTTGGAAATAATAACTATAAACTTTCTAAATTAGGAGACATTAATGGACACACCCAAGAAATTTAGAGGACTTCAAGTTGATAAATACAAAGAGATTCATACTGGACACATGATAGTCCAAATGTTAAAAGAACAGGAGAAATATCTTGAAAACACACAAAAAGATGAACAACTGACCCATCACCAGAACAATGGAAGTCAAACCACAGTGGGATAATGTATTTGCTGTGATAAAGGGGGAAAAAACAAAACCACCAAAATATACAAAGCAAAAATATTATAGCCAGTAAAACGCTCTCAAGGTGAATTTGAAGTAAAGACAGTTCCAGATACACAAAAACGGCTTAATAGCCTGCTCATTTGACAGAAAGTATTACAGAAACATGTTCAAACTGAAAGCAAGTGACCCAAGATGTTAATGTGCAGATAATACAAAGAACAGTGTCAAATCACATCATTGTTAAGTGTGAATGCAAATGTCTTCTCTCTTCTGATGAATAACATACAAAACAATGATGTAAAAGAATATACTTATAATTAAATCAAATCTGTAACATAGATGTTATTTTTACTTCAAAATAAAGGAGACAAAGTGGACCCAGCATAATGGCTTTTTGGCTAATCCTCACCTTGCATCTGCCAGGATCCCATATGAGTGCCAGTTTGTGGCCTGGCTGCTCCACTTCCCATCCAGCTCCCTGCTTGTGGCCTGGGAAAGCAGTCGAGGATGGCCCAAAGCCTTGGGACCCTGCACCCACGTGGGAGACCCGGAAGAAGCTTCTAGTTCCTGGTTTTGTACCAGCTCAGCTCTGATCACTACAGCCACTTGGGAAATGAACAAGCAGATGAAAGATCTTTCTCTGTCTCTCCTCCTTTCTGTAAATCTGTCTTTCCAATAAAAATAAATGTTTTTAAAAAAATTAAAAGGACCAGAAATAACAGTGAAGACCAATAACATTTTTTAAAAAGTTACAAATAAATGTTCACTTCCTTCTTCTAGCTACTTTTAAAGATAAAAGCAGTAAAAGTGATAAGCATGTATCTTGGGGTTTTAATATATAACAAAACACAAGAAGAGAAGAAAGAAAAGATCCGTGCAGGAGGCAACGTCTTTGTATCTCATTTTACTTCATTTATATAAAGCTGGAACAGAATCTAATATGTTAAGAAGTGTTGGGCCCAGCGGCGTGGCCTAGCGGCTAAAGTCCTCGCCTTGAAAGTGCCGAGATCCCATATAGGCGCTGGTACTAATACCGGTGGCTCCGCTTCCCATCCAATTCCCTGCTTGTGGCCTGGGAAAGCAGTAGAGGATGGCCCAAAGCCTTGGGACCCTGCACCCGCATGGGAGACCCAGAAGAGCTCCTGGTTCCTGGCTTTGGATCGGTGCAGCACCGGCTGTTGCGGTCTCCTGGGGAGGGAATCATCAGATGGAAGAACTTCCTCTCTGTCTCTCCTCCTCTCTGTATATCTGACTTTCCAATAATAAAAAAAAATCTTAAAAAAAAGGAGTGTGTCTGTTGAGTCTTAGTACAACCCCACAGTTTGAAAAAAGTTCTTAAAGAAATGACAAATGCTGTATAGGAAAGATTAATTTTGTTCTCATCTGGATGTGAAGCTTCATGTGCCTGGAGCTTAGACTCTAGCATGGTGATGTTGGGAGTGGTAGGGTCTTTACAATGAGAGTCCCATGGAAGAAAGTCCCATCATGGTACCACTCTCATCAGGGACTGATGGCTTTACTCATAGAAATGCTACCTCACTCTCACAGGTGCCCTGAGAGCAAGGCATTGTTGTTGCTGCTGCTGTTGTTTATTTTATTTACAAAGCAGAGAGAGATGGAGACAGATCTCCATCTACCAGCTCACTCCCCAGATGCCTAAAGCCACTAAGGCTGTGTTCACGTATATTGCTCTGTTTCTCCAACACTGAGAGTGCTCCGAATGCTATCCTCTCCAGAAGGCAATCCACACGTATTCCTAACTCCTAAGGAAATCACCTAAAGAAACTTTAAAAAATAATAATAAAACAAGCAAGCTATTTCTCTCTGCACAACTGCTAGCTGGTCTGTGCTTGCCCTTGCAGGTTCTGCTTTGCTCTCCATAAACGGATCCCATACCACAGTGCGCTGACTGTGCACACCGCTGGGTGGTGTCTGGGGAGATAGCCCCCGGACACATGGTGCCTTCTGTGGGCATCTACTGCCATGCACATGTTCTAGCTGAAGAACATGTTTTCCCAGTGATGCTGATGGCCTGGGGCTGAGCACATACCACACCATGGTACCAACAGCTCCCAGAGCTGCCCAACCAAAAGATGGGTAGAGACTCAAGAGATCTTCTTCCAGATTATTCTGAACTCCCTGCTTGGAATCTTTAGTCGCATCCCACACAGTGAGTACTATATGCCAAGGAACAGGAAGAGAAGAACAAATGCAGTCACATGTTTCCCTTGAAGAACACCCTGACGATGGGGGCGTACAACACCCATCAAAGAGAGATACAGCCTTTCAACCAGTGACAGTGCCCCCATGAGAACTTGTTCAGTTCCTTTTCGGCAATCCAGAGCGGTGTTCCCCACCACTGCACTGCAGAGCATCTTCAGAGGAAAGAGCAGCTAGACTGAGCACTGTGCATGGCTTCATGGAGAGAGTATTTTGGGAAGAGCACACACCATATGTTTTACATTTGCATTCAGTCTATAAATATCCCAGTAACGACTCACATCCATAAATACCGCCTTCAGAAAGCTGGGCTGGAAACGTCTTTCGCTATGTACCCTCATCTGTTTACCAGCAGGAATGTTCATTGTCTGGCCTGTTGGGTGGCGTTATCCTCAAGAGCGGGGTCATGTTGGGAAAAGGATTGTTCTCTGGGATGGCAGTAGAACCTGAGTGCCTGCTCTCTGCACCCTTCCTTTCATCCACCTCCACTAAGGTCTCAGGCTACCTCAGGTGGAAAGGACAGATGATCCCTCTTGAGACAAGAACTTGGTAGGAAAACATGATTTTTGTCCCCTAAAAATGAATTTACATGAAGTGGACAAATTTCTCATGTGTCAAAATACATATTTGGGAGCTTACTGATACGCCCCACCCACCCGCTGTCCTACCCACATAGCCCCCACCCTCCTCCTTTTGCTTTTCTTTTTCGGGTTTTTAGAATGGAATGTTTTCATTTCATTTCACAATCACAAATTCAACACTCCTTTAGGTAGAGATAACAGCACCTGGCAAGCAGAAAATAATAATAACGAACATAGTAATCAAAGACAATTAAAAGAAAAACCTACTATGCCTCACGCATAGCAACAAAGACAGTACACAATAACCAAATCCCAGAATGTCACTCTCACACCTGCAGATTATGTGGTTTGCTATCACAGATCAGGGAAAACATATATTAGTCTTGGAGACTGCCTATATGTCACTAAGCATAATGGCTTCCAATTGCATCCTTTTAGTTGCAAAATATGAAAGTCCATTCTTTTTAAAGTTATTGTTGTTTATTGGTACAGCTTTGTAGGCATAGGGATTTCCCCTCTCTCCATCCATCTTCTCCATTTTCCCTGCCAATCATTTCCCCAATATTATTACAGTACTATAGTTTTTTTAGCCACAGTTACAAGTTTAACATTCTGCTATTTAAATGTATGATGGCCCTGTAGGTATAGGCAACGGTAGAAAAACAAGTATCATATTATCAAGGTACATTTAAGTGTTTCACTGGAACTCTTCCTCTTATTCTGGAGTAGACATGCATACTGCAATGTATCTTCACTTCCCGATTCGCTAGTCTCCACTATACAGTTCATCTGTGAGAATATATGTATATACATGTTTACCCATGTATCTATTTAGTTTATATTTTGCATAAAGGTTGTCCTATATCAGAGAGAATTTGTCCTTTGTACTGGCTTATGCAGTCATCCACTGATGGGCATATGGGTTGATATGGAATCTTTAAAAAGGCCCTGAGAGACTGGATTGGCAAAGCTAACCTTTTAGTCTTATTGGACATGTAACAAATATACCCATTTATGGGAGAGTATGAAATGATTGTGTCCATACAACTATATAATGATCAAATCTCTATAATGATCAGATCAGGGTGACTGGCACAGTCATGACTTAAAACATTCAGCATTTCTTTGTGGGAACTTTGGACATCCTCTGTTATAACTGTTTTAAAATATAACTAAGAGTTGTTGACTCTTGTTGTTACCCTGCTGTGCCATATAACATTAGCAGTCATTCCTTCTACAGAAGTAACCTTATCCAGAATATTCTTCATGCTACCACACATTGCTCAGGTCTTGATTATTCATCTTTTCTGTGAGTCAATACTGCTGCAATTGCAGAATTTCTTTATTCCCATTGGAACAGACAAGTTTTAAGAGAATTAAAAATCTCATTCTGTGATTAAGCCAGGACTACAACCTGGACTTCACACTAACCACACTTGTAACAGACAGCAAGAGAAACACCACGAAGCACGGCTGCACACCTGCCAATGGACAAGAAATCTTCACTGTTTGCTTTTTGAATGCTAAACTAACAGACTGACAGGGCTATTGTACATGCACACTCTTATTTCTTATGCTAAGTGACCCTGGAAAATATTTAGAGAAAACAGCAGTGTCTCCATTGATCAAACAAGAAAAGTGAGACACAGAGAAGATAAGCAACTTGCTCAAAGTCACACAGCTCAGAGACAGTAGATTTGGTTTTCCAAATTCTAGCACAGGGTTCTTTCTACATGCCCATCACACACAAGTCACTGAGGTAAAACAAACAACCAGGCGCATATTGGGGATCAGGTCAGCTACAATTTCCCCTGGTATGAGGGCGAGACAATGGTGTATTGACCGTTGGATAGAGGGCAAGTGGTGGAAGGCAAAAGTTTGTGGCATCAAACTCTATCCAGAGTAAACAGACCCAAAGAGCTTCAGCACCAAAGAACATTCTAGATTCCTGGATAGGAGTTCAAGAAGAAGAAAACAAGGAACCTCAAATAGTTATTTGTCAAGTTAGCCCTGGTGTGCTTTCCTCTCTCCACATCTGTAAGCTTCAGGAAGGCAGTACAGATCATCTCCTTCATTTCCTCCCCTGTTCTCAGCAAGACGCCTGACCTGCAGCAGAATCTCTGTGAATGTGTGCACAAGCAAAGGCACTGCAGGAAGCAGGTGCCTCCACGGTGGTCACTAAGAGGGCTCATCACAACACAGAGTGCCGGGCCACTGGTCATACCCATCGTTCAGCGTGGAGAGAAGCACAAGGCAAGGGGGCAGGGCAGCATTACCCAGCGGAGGCTTCAAGCCAGCACACACTGGGACCAGAAGAAACTGAAGTGAATGGGATGGTCAACCAAGCCTGCCCATACCACCAATCCACGGAGTGGACGCACAGAGGCCAGCTTCACCCAACAGTGAGCTGGGACACAGTTCACTATTCACATGGCATGACCGTGGACAAGACACCAGCATGTATGCTAAGTGACAGGAAGAAAATAATTAGGGGTAGGAAAATGATGGGCAGGAACACTCATGTTAGCTCCCTCAGAAAGGGACAACAATGGACAGGAGAAGGGGAGGAGTCAGCCTGCTGGGTTAGAAACATTCGGCCATAGGGGCCAGAATTGTGGTATAAAGACTAATATTTCACCTGTAACCCCAGTATCCCATATGTGTGCCAGTTCCAGTTCTGGCTATTCCACTTCTAGAAAAGCAATGGAGCACAGTTCAAGACGTTGAGCCTCTGTACCCATGTAGGAGACCTGGAAGAAGTTCCTGGCTCCACCTCAGCCATTACGGTCATTTGGGGAGTGAACCAGCAGATGGAAGATCTTTCTGTCTTACCTTCTCTCTGTAACTCTTTCAAATAAAAATAAAATTTAAAAAATGCATAGAAATCCATTGAGACCAGAGGTAGAGAAGGAAAATGGGCCAGGCTAGCATCATGGTGAGTCATATTGTCCCTAAGGTAGAGTGGAAATGTTGCTCTGAACATGATGGGACCTCAAGATGACTAAATGGCAGGCCCG
Organism: Ochotona princeps; assembly: GCF_030435755.1. Lineage (NCBI taxonomy): Eukaryota > Metazoa > Chordata > Mammalia > Lagomorpha > Ochotonidae > Ochotona > Ochotona princeps. The sequence continues at coordinate 9,603,988 of NC_080836.1, read as the reverse complement.
CATGGAATAGTTCAGAGGAGTCTGGAATTTTTCTGGAACTGTCTGAATTGTCTGAAATTGCTGCTTTCTGGCTCGTGTGCACTGGAGTTTTAAGTCTTCTGGGGCCCTACACTGTCTTAGCAGAAGAGTTTCCAATGGTGCTTGGGAGGATTGACAGCTGTCTCTTTGGTTGTAACAAGAAGCTGAAGGCAAGGAGTAGGAGCTGGGCACTCGGGGTCAGGTAGAGCAGGAATGCCGAGATTCTCTTCATGGGCATCTTCCCTATGATGAGTGCCCCCTTCCTGACCAGAAAAACCAGCTCAGGTGCTCAGATTTGAACCTGATTTGGCTTCCCAACTGATGGCAAAATTTAGTCTCCAAAGTCACCAGTTAATGGTACTAAAGAGGCTAGAGGTTTAATCCACTGTGTTGTGTGGGAGGAGGAAGGGCCGTGGGTCAGCGGAGGCACACCCCAGGAAGGAAGGTAGTTCTCACAAGAGGGTTGATTATAAAAACCAAGGTGGATTCTGCCTCTCTGCTTCCTGCCTCATCGTGTGATGCTCCCTCCAACTACAGTTGGCCATCCACTGCCCTCATCAGATGCCAGGCCAACAGGGCCACCCAACCTTGGACTATGAAATTCCAAAACCAAAAGCCAAAGCAAGCCTCCCTTTCTTCATAAGCAGCTCAAGTAAAACATTTGGTTGCATTGACAAGAAGCTGACCAGCACAGCAGGAATTAGATTTTTCTGTCCCACCTCCATCCCCTGGAGAGGGGAAGAGGTGCTAGTGATATAATCAATTGCACTTACATAATGCAGCCTGCATAGAAAGCCAAGAGGACAGGGTCAAAACAGCGTATGTACAGCTGAACACATGTAGGTCTGGACACCCAGAGAGGGTTTAGAAGCCCCTCTCTCCTCCCTACTTGCCTCGATCTATGAGTCTCTTCTTCTGCATGTGTTCATAAAATTTTAGGAAACCTGTAAAGTCATCTGCCTGAATCCGGCAAAACTCTCGACCAAATAATCAAAACCAAGGTTGGGGTCACGTGGACCTCTGCTTTAAGCTGGTTGGTAAAAAACATAGATCACAATTTTGAGGCTTAAAAAAGCTTGCATTTAAGAGTGGGTGGTGGGGGCAGTCTTGGGGATTGAGTTCTCAACTTGCAGGATGTGACGCTGTCTCCTGGTAGACAATGTCAGGAATGAATGATTTAGTGGAGCCCAGCTGGTTTCTGCTGTAGAACTGACTGCTTGGTTGTGGGAAGAACAGTCCAGGTCTTCCCAGGTTACAGAACATTTCTATGTTAATAGCAATGTTTGTGAAAACAAACAAAGCTAGAGTCATTTTTTCCATTTTCCCAAGTCCCCAGTTCAGGTGTGACCCTTGGTGCAGAGCCCACAGTGGGAAGAAGGGGCAGGGAAGAAGAGGGTGGTTCTTCTTTCATTCTTCTCCCCTCCTTTCTTGCATCCAGCCTCACGTGGTTCCCCAAAGTTTGAGCAGAGGATGGGAGATTCAAGAGGACACAGATAGGAAGCCTTGGTGCTTGCTGCTCCCCATGTTCTGATTAGCTGGGATGTTCTCTCTCAAGACAAGCACCTGAGCCCTTTCCAGGGACATGTGTATGGAATCCAGTTCATGCCTCACACATCTCCTGAAACACATGCGGGCTCTGGTGCTGACCTAGGAGACCCTCCTCTGGGTATAACTGGGTGACACATAGAAGGTCAGAGAGCACAGGCTTACATTACCATGTTTCTAAGACAGCAAACAAATACTGACATCTCAACAGTGGGTCGCCTATCATGGGAGTGGCTTTATTATGTTACTCTTTTAAAAGTTACTCTTTTCGCATGTATCATCTCTGCTGGGTAGCTATGCAACAGGGAGACCCTCACCAGACACTGTTGCCTTCGTCTTGGACCTCCCAACCCTCAGAAGACAGCCACACTTCTTGACAAACGACCTTGGCCGTGATGCTCTGCTATGGCAATTCAATATGGGTTAAGATAAAAAAATATAATGGTAATGAGAAGTGGGGCTGTTGCTAGAACAAATACCCAAGGATGTGGAGTCAGCTTTGGAACTAGATCGTGAGTACTGGATAATGAGCAAAGACCTCAAGAATTTGGAAAGCCTGGAGTGCTCTGGTGGGGGTCCTGAGACGAGAAGACTCAAAAAAGTCTGGAATTTATCATAGAGAAACTGTGTAAGAGAGACTATCATACCAAGAAGGGATGATACAGTGCAGCATGCATCTCTACTTATGAGTAAAAGATGGACTCTCGATGAAATTGCTAAATACATCTTGATGGTAGGATGATGGACTTAACACTATTCTTAATACCTACAATGTCAGGATACACTTAAATAAAAGAATGAGGGACTAAACTATTGTTATAACATAGAGGAAGAGGGTGGGGGAGGGCGGAAGGGGAAATCCCTAAGCCTAAGGGAACTGTATCATGAAAAATAAAGAATTTAATGAAAAAAAAAAAAAGCCAATGTGCCCAAAGCCTTGGAGACCCAACAGCACACCAGTGTGCTAAGCCAGACTGTCATATGGGTCAGCCACTGCTGTCACACTATGGATTGCCTGGAGTTATCAACCAGGTGCACTGTAAGGAGAGTCAGCAAGGGGCTGTCAGACCTCCGCTTCTCTCCTAGCTGCCTACATTCCTCAACATCCTCAGGCAGCAAGAAGGCCCTCACCAGGAGCTGGCACCATGCTCTAGGACCTCCCAGTCTCCAAAATCCTAAGCCAAATAAGGTCTACTGTGTCCTGTTACAGCAGCAAAAAATAGACAAAGCGGCAGCACAAGAACGTGATGTGCAAGGTAGCAGTATCACATATATCCTAAAGCAGCAGAAAGGAGAGTTGATCGTGACAGTAGGAGCAGGTCTGAGTGACTCCCTGTGCTGGATTTACAAGCTTTAATTCCTCCTGCAAAAGGCATGTAACAGCCATTCGCCCTTGGGACTGAAGACCCTCTATCAGGCACAGCTAGGATTCAGCCACCTGTGTGGCCTGTATCCCAAGGGCCCCAGCTGCTCTCAGCAAGGCTGGGCTGACCCTGCCCCCAAAGTCCTCTCCCAGAAACTTTCAGCTTCACTGATGCACTTGTCAGGAGTTCCTCTTCATACAGAGCTTCTTCCAGCTCTCCTGTTGAAATGGCTGCAGTCTCCACACCACCATAATAAGGTGGGGACCTGTTGCACCCAGCAATACAACCACCAGGGAAAAGGGGCTCATGCAAAGGAGAAACACCAAAAACTTTTCTGAAGAATTAATCACTTGCGAAGAGTAGAAATAGATTCCTTGACCTTGCTGTCCAATAACCATCCTACCAATTGCTCATTTGCTGAGCCCTTGGTGTGCCAGGGGCTCTGTCATGCACTGACATCCTCCACTATCCTATGCAGTCAGCATAATGGGGCTACCGTGCCAGCCTCCCAAATCAGAGTGCTAGTTCCAGCTCCAGCTGCTGTGTTTTCTGATTGGGTACCCCATTAGTGCACCCAGTGATGGATGCATAGACCAATGATTGGGCCTCTACACCCATGCAGAAGACCCAGATGGAGTATGCACAGTCACTCAGAGAGGTTATATGCACAGCTCCACTCACAGATGAGCAGAATGAGGTTTGGCAAGTGGAGAGACTTGCCTGATATTTTACAGCTGGGAAGGGGGATGACCTCTGACCCATTTCCCCTGGCCCAGGGTCAATTCACGCCATGCACACTGCATCTGCTAAACCCACACCCGCTGTATCTACTAAGCCCATGCTAAGCCCATGCATGCCACGCACACCACATCTGCTAAGCCCATGCACCATCTTTCCCAGCAACCTCTGGGGTCCAACACTGGGTGTTCAACCCAACACAGAGCCCTAAACACCAGACACCAGACAGATGTGAGTCAAGTTGAGTGATTACACTGGTTGTGAAAGCATCCCCTTTGCACAACAGATAGACAAGAAAGCCGTGGAGAAAGTGACAAGGTCCCTCGGTGCCTACTTTCCTGGAGAACCCCCAACATATTCCCTGCCCCTGGCAGGGCTCTAAGCCAGTCCTTCCTTTCTGGCAGTAGCAGCAGCTCTCTGACCAGAACCATGTGAAGCATGAAGTCCCATGATGTATTTCATACTACTCCCATGGCATGGATGAGCTGTGTCACCAAGAAGTTTTGCTAGGAGTGTTCCATTGAAACCCCAAGAGATGAACAGAATAGGGAACGGCGGGCAATGGCCAGTGCACTTATGTTTCCCCAGAACACTACCGCATTCTGGAGCCCACAAGGGGGCTGTTTCTGCTGGGCCTGTGGGAAGCGGTCACTGTGTTCTAGCTGGCATTTCTCACCAGTTGTAACCACTTGCTCCCACTCTCCTTTCACATGGAGGTTTTATTTCAATACAGTCACTCCACTCTTCTAATTATAGCCAACGGCAAGCAAACCACATCCCACAGCTGGAGACACATTCTGCTCATCATTAATTAGCACTAATTGATGAGATACCTTTCCTAATGTGTGGTTTTGTGGTCAGATTGAAATACAAACCCAACCCATGCAGCAGGATGCTACAGGTCCAGAGAACGTACTGCCCTTGGCAGCCACATCTGAGGAGTGCATCAGGGCAGTGGCACCCAAGCCTGCAGTAATGATGACAGACTAACCTGGGCATCCGCCTGGCCTGTCCTAAGTGCAAGGGGAAGGGGTCTGAGAAGGATCTACAGAGCTCAGCTGACATCATCGGCCCCAGGTAGTGTGCCAGGGCTGGGGCTGCAGCAGTGAGCATCCCCTCCCCAGGGCCAGAAGCAGATTCAAAGGCAGCCAAGAGAGCAAGGCAGCCAGTGTGTTTGGAGCTGAGTGTGGACAAGAAGAGGTGTGGAATCTGGAGCTGTCAGGGCCCGTGCCCTTCCCAGCATTTTACGGGATCTTGCAGCAGATGCTACCCGTTGCTGTGGGAGCTGTCATCTGAGGCAGCACCTTCAGGCAGACCTTTCATGTTTCCTTAGGATTGCCTTCTCCCCACTCTCTGTGAGTCCTGCCTGAAGGTGTTTTGGGCTTGCTGGAAGTCCAGCTGGGGGACAGAAGGCCTCATCTTGACTTTTCAGATACATAGAGGTAAAGCAGCAAGCTCTGCTTCCAACTCTGCTGGGTTGCTTTGGTTGCATTTCATTCTGAGTTCAACCTCTTCATGTTGGAAATCAGAATACTGATGCAAAGAGAAACTGGGGTCCTGGTAGAAGTTCTAGAACTAGATAGTGTCATGTCCTGGATCTGTGTTGGACCGCAGTCCCCACTCGCTCCTGTCCCAGCGGGGCTGTCTCTGCCCAAAGGACCCCAGCAAAAAGCCGAAGGGTTTCCTGGAGATGCACCCCCTGCTATCTAGTCCTCCCTGAAGCCCCCAGAAGACCCCTCATCCTTACTTACATCTCACGCCAGTCTTGCTCTTGAATACATTAGTGATGATTTTAGATCCCACATAATCAAGTGTTGATATTCATTTCATTAGTAGAATTGAGTAAAAGATCTGTTGTCTCCTAGTGGAAAGGGCTATGGGAGAGTGGATCCCAGCCCATTAAGTCAAACTCCCGTGTCTCCATTTTTTCTGCTGGTCCCTGTATGTCCCTCCCTGTATTGGCTGTACCCATGGCCTGGCTTACTTGTGGTCACAAGAGGGCCACCATCCTACAAGGCACAGAAGAGCACATCCCTTGGGCACAAAACAACTCAAGTTCAGACCATGATGATGGTTACCTCTGTGGACTAGGGCAGGGCAGCACAATGCATGAATTGGCCCAAGCTTGGTAGAGTGGGACGCAGCTGGCCCTAGCTCAGTTTCTACAGAGGTGTCTACCATGCCGCATCGCTTGCTGCTTTGGCATGTCTCATTTGACTTTTATTTCAGAGGCAGATCTCCTGCCCACCTCCTACCCCCTGGTTAATTCCTTGCCAATAGCCAAGACTGGATCAGGTTGAAGCCAGGAGCCCAAAATTCAACCCAGGTCTAAAGTGGGTGATGGGAACCCAATCCCTGGAGCCATCACCTGCTGTATCCCAGGGTCTGTATGGGCAGGAAGCTGGAGTCAGGAGTTGGAGCTGGATGTCTGACTGAGGTCCTCCAATGTGACACAGGGTACATATTAATGGGAATCTTAATCACCTGCCTTTATTTGGCATGAATTTGACATTTTTCTGATTGTGCCCAGAGATACAAATCAATTCCACATTCTAGAAATTTCTACAAAAATTACTAAGCGTGCTTTCTCTTTATCCTTTGACATTTCCATGTGATGTTTTTGAGGTTTCTACATGGTCCCCACCATTCTTTCTTCAGCAGCCCCCATTTTTAATTTGAAATTGTCCTGGTGAGGTTTTACTCAGGCCTGGAGGGCAAGCCCACAGCCCACTTCCCACAAAGGCAGGGATGTGTCCAGGGATCAGGTGCTCAACCTGATCAATCACAGAGCACCTGGGACCATTTCTTTATATGGCCAAGACATTGACTCTCTTCCTGTAAGCTTGGGTGTGAACCCTGGGAGCAACTCTCTCAGCTAGAAGAAATCTCACCCTGGCTTACAAACACAAGCCATGAGGCTGAGAAGAACCTAGCCATAGCACCAGACTTGGCTGTGGCCAAGCAATTAACCAGCAACTTAGGGGAGCCCTGGCAGAGTGGCTGACCTATGCCAGGAGACACAAATGCGTGAGTTCTCACAGGGCCACCTGTGCACCACATTGGCCACTGGGTCCTGTGTTTTCAGCATGGGTGTATGCCCTAATCCTTACTTCATTCCTTGGGCTATAGTCCAAGGCACAGAATCCCTAAGCTGAGGGCTTTATTTGCAAGGCTTATGATACCCGTTGTCCATCCACAGTCCAGGAGATGCTGGCTCTGCAAAGTCATTTCCCACATCCTCAGTGAACAGGCAGGATGCTTTCAAAGGCTGCTTAATTTAAGAGGTTAGATCTTAAACTGCTTCCTCTGAATGGTCTCCTGATCCCATCCCCCCACTCCTTGAATATCTAATGCTGAGCAGCAACTCATTTCTGGAATATTCCACAAGACTAACTGGTGTGTGCCAAGATTCACAGATCCCAGGTTCCCAGGACAAACAGAACCCACAGGGTGAGTCATCTGTGGACGTGAGGGTGCTTCCAGAAGTCTGTGGGAAGTGGGGCTCAAAGGTAAATTTGCTTCCACACAAAACAACTTGAAAATCTGCAGTTTCTTGGTAGCACTCAGCTTTCGTAAGCTCTTGAAGTGTCTTCTGAGTTCTCTGACGTCAGTCTCGAGCTCTGCACTTGTGTCTGTTATTGCAGAATGAATTTCTGCAGAAACACACTAAGCCTCTCTGTTGCCCTGGGTTAGCAATGCAAGGCAGCAACAGCTTCTCACGCCCAAGGGCTGCCGGCATCTCAAGGGAATGGGGGAGAGAAATTTCTTCCTAGCTCACCACCCTGGTTTGGTTCTCCCTGGCTGATGACTGGAGGATCTCAGCATCGTGAAGCTGCTCGAGAAAGGTCCGTTCCAACGCCTTCCCACATAGGACTCTCCAAAAGAGCGGCTTCTTTTGCCAAGCCTGGTAGGCCAGAGGTGGAAGAGAGATTCCAGTCTGATTTCAGAGAAGTCAGACCATCTTTTTCCCTGCGTTGCAGAGACAGAACTGAGTCTGAGTCCAGACTACCTACCAGGAGCCATTTGCCTAGGAGCTGACCATATGATTAGTGGGGACTACATCAGGCATTGCTGACCATCAGGGCCTCCAGCAAGGTTTCCCATCCTCCGCCAGGAACTCCCTCACTCTGTAACTTCTGAAGATGCGATGAATGTGAATTCTTGGTAGGTCTGCTTCAGGCCTCTTTGAATTGCGGTGCTGACCACTATTTGGTGGAGTGACAAGATGCCACATTTCTCAGAAGTTAGCGCATGAAGCTCAAGAAAAGCCTGAGACGTGCTCTTCCAAGTCATTTCAGCTGTGTTTTAGCCCTGATCTCCTTCTGGTCCCTGTTAAAACCTTTACTGAGCATGTCATGACAACAACAGGCCAGCAAGGGGGATATTTCACAGGTTCTCATTTTAACTAATTTTTCATTACTTTTTATTTATTGGAGAAGCATAGAAACAGAGATATCATCCATGTGTTTCCTTCCCCCAAATGCCCACAATGGCCAAATAAGTGCCAGGCCAAAGTCAGGAATCAGGGATTCAATCTAGGCCTCCCAGGTAGGTGGCAGAAATTCAAATACTTGGCCTGTGATCATTGCCTCCCAAGGTCTGCGCTGGCAGAAAGCTGAAGCCAGAGGCCGTGGTCAGGAATGGAACCCAGGCTCTCTAATGCAGATGTCCTGGGCACCCGGGTAAAGGCCCACTCCCCTGACTCGTTTTTAAGGAAAGCATTCCTATAAACAAGGATGTACTCTAGGGAAGTTTGATTCATGTTGATGATGTGTGGAAAAGCATGGCACATATTACATGATCTCATGAAACTGAACGCTATGTGTGCTACACACAGGACCTAGAAGGATGTGTCAAACCATTCTTTGCTTCTATGTGTTGTGTGTGTCCTGTAACACATATATTAAGTATATAAAAAAATAAAGATTGTTTTTAGGAGCTGGTGTAGTGCGTTGTGCCATTGACTGTAACATAGCAAGCCGAATCAAACCCCAGCTACTCTGCTTCCAGCCCGGTTGCCTGTCAGTGTGCCTGGGAATGCAGCAGATGATAGGATAAGGGTTTATGCTGTCACTCTGCTTGTGAGAGATATGGATGGAGTTCCGTCCTAATCCTTACCTTCAGCTTTTGTCCAGCCTGGGTGTTGCAGCTATTTGGGCTTGAGTCAGCAAGTGGAAGCACTCTCTTCCTCTCTCTCTCTCTCTCTCTCTCTCTCTCTCTCTCTCTCTCATTCCATTTGTTGGTAAGAGCCTTTACCTTGGCCCTTCTGATGGGTAAGGATTCATGAGATTTCTTCAAATCACAGTATATTTTGGGGCATGGCAAGGAGGAAGCCCCCTGCATTCCAGCAAGGGCCCTGCCCTGGCCAACAACCCCTCCCTGAGGTCCCAGGACCTCCACAGCTGCCCCCAACTCCCATGTGCTTTATCCACAAACAGAAGCCCAGGCTATAGTTACCGTTAAAATGTGGGCTTTCTTTTTTTTTTTTTTTTAAGATTTTATTATTATTATTGGAAAGCCGGATATATAGAGAGGAGGAGAGACAGAGAGGAAGATCTTCCATCCGATGTTTCACTCCCCAAGTGAGCTGCAACGGGCCGGTACGCGCCAATCCAAAGCCGGGACCAGGAACCTCTTCCGCGTCTCCCACACGGGTACAGGGTCCCAAAGCCTTGGGCCATCCTCGACTGCTTTCCCAGTCCACAAGCAGGGAGCTGGATGGGAAGTGGAGCTGCCGGGATTAGAACCGGCACCCATATGGGATCCTGGGGTTTTCAAGGCGAGGACTTTAGCCGCTAGGCCATGCCACCGGGCTCAATGTGGGCTTTCTTTTGATTTTACCTCTGGTTCTGTTTGCCTCCATTGTTTCCTTGGCTCAGATCAAGACTCCCAGGTCTAGTGCCTTACCCAAGCTGGAACACCCGCATTGCTATACTTCCGTCATCCTGCCTTAATTTTCAAAACGCCTTTAGTTAAAACAAAATGCCTGGCAATGGTGAATTTCCTCTTCCTCTGGCTTTCTCCCACCCCAATTGGCAGTGTTGGGGAGAATTCCCAGTTATTTCACACACATGACATTTGTTTTCGTTTTCAGTTCTTAAACATTCTATGTTTAAAATAATTATAGATTCAGGGGTGGAGTGGCGGCACCACAAGTTAATCCTCCTGCTGCAATGCCAGCATCCCAGATGGGTGCTGGTTCATGTCCTGGCTGTTCTACTTCCTCTCCAGCTCCCCGCTTGTATCCTGGGAAAGCAGCAGATCATGGCCCAAAGCCTTGGAACCCTGGACCCACTTGGGAGACCTGTAAGAAACTCTTCACCTCAGGCTTTGGATCGGCTCAGCTCCAGCCATTGTGGCCATTTGGGGAGGGGGAACTTTCTGTCTCTCCTTTTCTCTCTGTAAAATGTACATTTCAAATAAAAGGAGTCTTAAAAAAATAATTTCACATTCATAGGAAGTCTAAAACATAGAACAAAGAGGTCCTGGGGACATTTCACCACAACAGTTACCTTTTTTTTTTTTTTTAAGATTTTATTATTATTGGAAAGCCGGATATACAGAGAGGATAGACAGAGAGGAAGATCTTCCGACCTATGTTTCACTCCCCAAGTGAGCTGCAACAGGCCGGTACGTCCGATCCGAAGCCGGGAACCAGGAACTTCTTCCAGGTCTCCCACGCGGGTGCAGGGTCCCAAGGCTTTGGGCCGTCCTCGACTGCTTTCCCAGGCCACAAGCAGGGAGCTGGATGGGAAGTGGAGCTGCCGGGATCAAAACCGGCGCCCATATGGGATCCCGGGGCGTTCAGGCGAGGACCTCAGCCGCTAGGCCACGCCGCCGGGCCCAACAGTTAACTTTTTGCATACAAAGTATGTGAAGCCCAGAAGGCTGACATTGCTATGCAGAGTGTGTGAGGTCATACACATTGCATCACTGGCTCAGAGGTACAACCAAGGCACAGGGCTGCTTCACAGCATGGGGATCTCCCTGGAGACTCACACCCACCACCCATAACAACACCCCTGAATCCTGGAAACATGGAATCTGCTTTTCATCTCTATAATCACTTACGATTTTCTGACTCTGTAGTTAGAAAGAACATGATTGGGTGGGAGGGAGATGTTCAATTCATTTCAGAGACAAAGATGATGAGACATAGAGAGGAAAAATAACTAAAAAGGGAGAGCCCCTATCTGTTAACTCATTTTCCAAAGGCACACCACTGCCAGCATGCTGGGAGTCTGGAGTGAAGTCGGGAGTCTGGAACTCTATCCAGGACTCCCACATCATGGTAGGAGCCCAGCACCTTGGGTCTTCACCACCACCTCACAGGGTTAGCAGCAGCAGGAACCTGGAATCAGGAGGCAGTGGTATTGAACGTAGTGCTAAGCCAAATGCCTAACCCTATCCCTATCATTTGGAGAATGCTAAATTTTGTTACTATTAAAGTCACCTTAGCTGGAGTTCCATGGTACATAGCCTGCAGAGTGAGATTGCTTCAGTGAGGCAAATGACCTCAAGTGCAGTCAAAGCTTTGGAGGGTACTGCAGCTATTTCCCTGGTATTGCAGAATCAGATTTCCTGGCATGGATGTACCATGATGTGGCTACACACTCACCAGTGTTGACGGTTTGTTGGTTGGTTCCAGTTTTTTAGTTAATACGTATAAAACTCTTCGGAACATCCTGTACCGATGTTTTTATGTAAACATCATTATTTTGTTCATCTGGGATACCTGCCTCAGTTGATTGCTAGGCAAATTATATGTAATTTTCTTTTTCAAACAGCCATGGGGTCAGATCATGACAAAGTGGGTTAAGCTACTGCCTGTGATGCTGGCATCCCGTATATGCACTGGTTTTAGTCTCTGCTGCTCCTCTTCCAGGACAGCTCCCTGCTGATGCACCTGGGAGTGCAGCAGAAGAGGACCCGTGTATTTGGATCTTTGCAGCCACACGGGAGATCCAGATGGCGTTCCAGATATCTGACTTTGGCCTAGCCCAGCCCTGGCTTCTGTAAATATTTGGGGAATGAACCAGCAAAAGGAAAATTCTCTCTCTCTCTCTCTCTCCCTCTTTCTGTGTAACTCTGCCTTTCAAATAAATAAATAAGTCATTAAAAGAAAAAAACACTATCATACTACCTATAGATGGACTTATCGTTTTACATTCCAGTCATTACAAAACCTTTAGTTTCCTTATCTTCATCAATGCTGTCATTTATTTTCTCATTTAAGCCATTCCACTAGTGTAATCTAAATGAGAATTAAACAGATGAAGAACAATATCTCATGATTATCCTAAATTGTATTTCCTCGTGACTAATGATGCTAAGCTTTTTTTTTTTTTCTGCTTTTGGCCATATTTATGCCCTCCTGGAAAGTGTTTTTCATATCCTTTGCCCCAGTGCTTGCTTTATTATTTATTTGATTCTAGGATCTAGGAATTTTTAAGTGTTCCAGATATGAATCCCTTGTGAGCCCCATGAGGTGCTATTATTATTTTTCAGTCAATTTCTTGTGTTTCTATTCTTCAATGGGATTTGTCACACAGCAAACATTTTCTTATTTTGATGCCATTATCTTTTCTTAAATTAATTTGTGCCATGCCTAACCATGGTTCACCAAGTAAAGTTTCCAAAGATTTTCTAGTTTTATCTTCTACAAGTTTTATAGTGCTTTTTTTTTTTTTTTTTGGTATGTGGATGTCCAATTTCTTCAGCACTGTTTATTAAAAAGACTATCCTTACTCTATCCATAGCATAGTAGTAACAACACGGGTGAATTTCAAAAATATTATACAAAGTAAAAAAGTAAACATAAAGGTTATAGCTCTGCATGGTTTCATGTGTACAAAATTCTAGAGACAGAAAACCTACGGTCCTGGCAAACAGGTCGTTGGTTACTGGGTACCAGGAGTTTGGGGAAGGGATTGACTGCAGAGGGACTTGAAGAAACTTTAGAATGACTAAACATCAATTATTTCTATTTTTGTGATTGTCATATAACCATATACATAATATGAAACATTGACTTGAGTACTTGCAATTGACTTTTATTATACATGAATTACCTAAATTGATCTGACCCCTTCCTCCAAAAATCTATTGAATGTTCCCGTGTGCAACATTCTGGCTTTTCTATCTTGGTACCTAACATTACATTGGATTGATTACAGTAGCATTGTTTGGATGGCTATAGCATGCGAAGTCCTAAAATCAGATATTCCAATTCTTCTCACTTTATTCTTCTTTCTCAACATTGCACAACCCATTTACAAATGGTTCTTTTACAGGTTTATATGAATTTTAGAGTTTTGATGTGTATTATGTTAAACCTAGATAAAACTGGTATTGGAACAATGTTGAATTCTCCAAGCCATGAAAATAGTATAGCTCTCCACTTGAGTTTATTTTCCTTAATTTCTTTCTTCAGTTTCATAAGTCTGATCTTTACTTGTCATAGTTCAGTATTTCACTTTTTTGAATAATTGCAAATGGTACTATATTTCACCAAAGCATTGCTTCATACCCTGCAAACTTGTGACACCCATGTGCTGATTCTAGAGGATTTTTGATAAATATTTGGGATTTTTTTCACTTATACTGTCATGCCATGTGCATATAGTGAATAATTTGTTTCTTCTTTTCTCACTTCTATGCCTTTTATTTCCTTTCCTGACAAATTCCACTGGCAAAGAGTTTCAATATCTTATCAAGGAAGAAGAATGAGAGCAAGCATACTTCCTTTGATCCTGATATTTAGAGGGAATATTCCAGTTTTTCCCTATCAAGGATCACATCAACTGTAGGTTTTCTGCATATGTCCTTTGTTGACTTAGGAAGTTCCCAGTTCTATTTCTGGCTTTGTAATAGATTTTATCATTAATGTGACTTGAATTTTGTTAGCTGTCTTTCATGCATCAATTGTTGTGATTTATCCTCCTTAACACATTAACATGATGAATCACATTTCAAACATTAAGCCAGATTTGCCTTCCTGGAATATAGCCTGATTGGTTACATTGTGAAATTTTTTTAAATGTTGCTAAATTTTATTTACCAATGTTCCTTAAAAATATTTTGCATTTATATTCATGATGGATATTGGAGTTTAATTCTTTTGTTTGTTAGTTACTTTTACTCTATGTCCAGTTTTAGAATCAAGATAGAATGATTTCATAAAGTAAGTGCGAATTATTTTCTTCTCCTTTATTTTTGGATATATCCATGATGTCTAGGTGTGTTCTTTTTCATTCGAGATATGGATAATGTGGGTCTTCTCTCTAATTTCTTTTTCAATTTAGCTAGACATTTAAAAGTTTTATTTGACTTTTCAGAGTTATCTTTGACTCTAATTTGCCCTATTTGTTTTCAATTTAATTGCTTTCTGCCGTTATTTATAATTGCTTTACTTTCACTTTGCCCGCTTTCTTTTTTAGCTTCTTAAGGTAAGAGTAAATGCCAGATGGTGTCCTTTTCCTTTCCTTCTCTTGTTCCAACGTGACTATTCAGTGCTGTAAGTTCCCCTCAGCACCATTTTAGCTTAGTCTCATGAATTTAAATTTATTGCATTTTGATTTTCACTCAGGTCAACGTATTTTCACTTGTTTCTGATCCACAGTCAGAAGTTTATAAGTGTTTACAAGTGTTTGGTTTGTAAGTGTTTGGTTCACTTTTCCCGTGTTTAGAGCACTGCTGATGTCTTGCTGTTATTTATTTCTAGTTTGATGACGTCAGTTCTCTGAAACATGTTAAGGTTTTTTTCATGTCCCAGGATATGGTCTATCCTATAAATGTTTTGTGAGAACTTCAATAGAATTTGTGCTCTGCTGACATTGGATGGAATATTCTAGACATGTCAATTAGATCCTGTTACACACAGAAACATGCTTACTGATTTCTATCAACCATTAAGCGAAAAACGTTGAGGTCTCCAACCATATTTGAGATTTTCATTTGGCAGTTGTTTGAGTCATGTACTTTTAGATGTGTTGCTTAATATAAGCACATTTAGTCTTGCTGTGCCCTGAAGGATTGATCTTTTGGTGATTACATAGGTCCTTCTCTGTCTCCAATAATTCTCTTTTTTGTGAAATTATTTTTATTTTCTATGAATATAATTCATGAGATTTTTGGTTAAAATTGCATGCTTTATTTGTTCCATCCTTTTACCGTCAACCTGCCTATCTCATGATATTTGAACCCATTTTCTAGTAGAAGACATACATATATTCGAGTTGTGTTTAAATCTACTTTGCCAAGCTCTGTTACTCAGTACATCTTAACCATTAACATTTAACATGCTCATTACACAAGTGTATTATTTCTGATCTGGTGTTTTAATCTTTGTTCTCTGCTTCATTGTTTTCCTGTGAACCACCTATCCTGTTTTTAGGATTTGATCTTGTCATAACTAGTATCGTCACTATGTATATTTCGATGGATACTTTGGTAGTTGTTCCAAATTTTGAATTATATGTACTTACTAGTTACAAACTACTAGCATTGATCATTTAGCGATTTGAATTTATTGTAGAAACATCACTTCCACTAAAAAAAAAAAAATTTATTTTACTGAGTTACAGAGAAAGAGGCACAAAGAGAGAGATCTTCGATCTATTATTTCACTCTCCAAATGGCAGCCACGGAAATGACTGAGTCAATCTGAAGATGGGAACCAAGAGCTTCCTTTACATCTTCTGAATGGGTCAGGGGCCCAAGGACATTGGCCATCCTCTGTTGCCTTCCTAGACCATTATCAGAAATCTGGAT
The DNA here is from genome assembly GCF_030435755.1 of Ochotona princeps. Lineage (NCBI taxonomy): Eukaryota > Metazoa > Chordata > Mammalia > Lagomorpha > Ochotonidae > Ochotona > Ochotona princeps. Next base: position 9,588,551 of record NC_080836.1, on the reverse strand, counting down.
CAGAAGTGGAACATCTAGGACATGAAATGGCAACCTTAGGGATGTTGGTGCTGCAGGAAGAGGATTAGCATGCTATGCCACCACGCCATGCTATGCCCCTATTACTTCATTACTTCTGTTTAAATTCCTTTAATTTCCCTTAATAGTAATGTAATTATCTTAAGTACTTCCAATATGTGCTTTAAGAATTATGAGAGTATTACGATTTTGCCTCAAGCATAATTTAAGAACTGAAATGTGAAGAAAAGGCTTGTATTTATCTGTATTTTTTACACTTTCTATTGTTGTTTATTCTCTGTTGATATTCTATGTCAGTCTTATGTCGTTCTCACTATATTCAGCTGATTCTCTTTCACCAGCCTTTAATGGTAGCTTTACCTGCAACAAATTTTCTGTTTTCCTTCCTCTGACAGTTTCTTGATATCCCCTCATTCCTGGAGTTAACTCTCAGTGGAGACTGAAGTTTGTGTTGACAGTACTTAAAGGTGTTGTGTCAATTCCTTCTGTAATGCTTGGTTCCTCACGATGGATGTACTGCCATGTTGTTTTCTCCCGGAAATAAATATTGCTCTCTCCTGCTGCTGTGAAGGTTTTTTGCCTTCAATTCTCAAGAATTTTACTGTAACGTGAGTTGGCATAAATGTCTTTGTGTTGGCTCTGAAGTTGACTTTTTGCATCTCTAGGTTTATGTCTTCTGCCCTATTAGGGGGCTGCTATCTTCCTCTTTTCGTTCTGGAACATTGACAACACAAGTGCTAGACCATGTGTTAAAGTCTAACAAGTCCCAGAATGCTGTTAATTTTCTTTCTAAGTCTATTGTTAGTTGGTTGGGCAAACTCTCTTGTTCAGTTTGTATAGTCACTGGCTGTTCTGTATACTCCATTCTACTGCTAAGCCCATCCCCCAGATTTTCTTTTTTAGTTTCAGTTATTATTATGTTTTTATTTCAGTTATTATGTTTTCCAGTTCCAATATTTCCATGTTTCTTCGCGTCTCCTCTTTGTCCGTGTTTTTCTTTTCTCACTTCTTTCAAGCATTCTTGTCATTTCTTGTCAAAGCACTTCATATGGCACCGTGAAATACAACTGTCTAATACCCCATGTCTTTGCCTTCGCAATATTGGTCTGTATTGGGCCCAGCGGCGTGGCCTAGTGGCTAAAGTCCTCGCCTTGAACGCACCCAAGATCCCATATGGGTGCCGGTTCTGATCCCGGCAGCTCCACTTCCCACCCAGCTCCCTGCTTGTGGCCTGGGAAGGCAGTCGAGGATGGCCCAATGCCTTGGGACCTGCACCCGCGTGGAAAACCTGGAAGAAGTTCCTGGTTCCCAGCTTCGGATCGGTGCAGCACTGGCCATTGCGGCTCACTTGGGGAGTGAATCATCGGAGGGAAGATCTTCCTCTCTGTCTCTCCTCCTCTCTGTATATCTGACTTTGTAATAAAATAAATAAATCTTTTAAAAAATATTGGTCTGTATTGGTTGTAATCATTCAAATTTACTATTCTTACTATGAACAATTTTTTTGTATCCTAGACATTGTGTAAGACTATGGAAGCTCACAACTCCCATCTGACACTAAATCAGAGGTAGAATGAGAAGGCAACCTCACTGTTACCAGGTGGGGGAGGTTCATGCTCAGACCCCACTATGTGTGCTGGAGTTTCCTGGGAAAAAGGAAAAGGGGGACAAGAGGACATCTCATAACTGCTGTGAAGTTCCTCGCCTGGCATTTGCTGGAAAAGGAGCATCTTCTACAATATTTCATGAGAGTATAGGGTTGTTGCCGAGATGTTTCCTGCCATAATAGGTCATGACTCTCTACTCCTCTAGCTGGAAAGAACTAATTTCCTTCGCACTTTTGCCATCCATGCCCATTGGCATTCTTGGGCTGCAAGCTTCTCCAACATTCAATCCAAGACATGCGAGAAGGGAAAGGGGAAACCCAGAGAACTCAATTCCAGGTCATTCCACAAGATTCCTGACTGGTCGGCTTCTTCCTTCTACCTTTCAGAGTTGTCATACATTTGTTTTATACATAATGCTCAGTAATTTTAGCTGTAAGTAGTGAGACAAGAGAAGAGAAATGTATCTGTTCTTCTGGAACCAAATATGTCATGGCTTTTACTTTGAAAGGCACTTTCCATGGATGACACATCCTACAGCCCTGCCTGGGCCACCTAGGTCTATGCATCACTAACATGACCCTTGCCCCTGCCCTGGCTCCCTCCTTGTCAGCAACTTCCACAGGCATTAAGTCCCTTAGAAACAAGAGCTGGGGTGGGTCTTGTGGCACAATGGATTAAGTCAATCCACTAGGTACACTCGCATGCCATTACCAAAGTACTAGTTCAAGTTCTGGCTACTCCACTTCTGATCCAGCCTCCTGCTGATCCACTTAGGAAGGCAGCAGAGGATGTTGGCCCAAGTGCTTGTGTTCCTGTAACTCTCATGGGAGACCCTGATGGAGTTCCTGGCTCCCAGCTTCAAGTTAGCCTAGCCATTCCCTAGCCTTTGGGGAGTGAACCAGCAAATGGCAACTTCCTCTCTCTCTCTTTCTCCCCCTTCTCTTTCTGTCACTCTGTGTTTCAAATAAATAATCTCTAAACCAAAGAGAATACAATAAAAGCCTTTTTGAAAAAGAAAGAAAGAATTAAGAGCAGTGTCTTTACTTTGAATACCTCATGGCCTAAACACAACATTTTTGTTCACCAAATTTCTTTGTGAAAAGTCCTATCCTCCGTCACCTTGCTGCTTGGGGGCTGTGAGATAAGAGAGGACTCCAATCCTTCTTCAGTGGTGAATTCTAAACAAGTGCAGTACCCAAAACAGGTACCCGAATCAGGGAGGGATAAGTCTCAGCTCAAGAAGTCACTCTGTGACCTCTGTAGCCCACTGGAGAAGCTGATGTTCTGGCTTTGTCTTTTCATCAACATCTCAGGGAGGTTTTTGAAGAACTCAGATCGGAGAGGACATCTGAGTGTAAGATGAGACGTGGGATTCACTCTGTGATTAGCACCTGAAAGCCTGTAGAGGAAAATGAATGAGTCAACTCCTGCTTCCACTGCAGTTTATGTATAAATCCCTTGCACAGCTACAGAAGATGATGGCCACCAAAGGCAGAGGGCCAAGAACTTCAGTCATTTGGCCAAAGTCATCCAGATTGCCATCTAATATATCATCCAGCGCTGCTCCCTAATCCCCTATGTCAACAGGATTTATCTGCACGTCCTCCAATCCCCTGCAAGAGTGATTCTAGATTATTACAAGAAAGAGTTACACAAACTCAGAAGAGATTGAAGCAAATAATAAGATAATTGTGAAATCACTTTGCTAACAAGCATTCTATAAATTTTAAAATCAAAGCATATTTTATCATACGGATGCTCCTCCACTTACAGCTCCCCAGTGTTAAAGATTGCTCATTGACAACTTGTGTTCTCAACTAGAACATTAGTTTAAAATTATGATTTTTAAAAAGGACACACACATAAAATAAACATATATAATGTAATCAAAGTCAGGGAAAGTAGAACTTAAGTTGAGCTATGGAGTGCAAACTTTATTAAGTAATTTTCATTGAATCTGAATTCCCTACTGACCAAAGCAACAAGGGAAGCAGGCGCCTTCAGAGAAAGTCCAGACTCATGACACCAGAGCATGCACACAGCATGCTGCATGCATTAAAGTCTTAGAGATGGGGCCAATTACCCAGTTGAAATCCCACACGACCTTAGTTAGACAAGCCCTTGACTTCACTACTTCTCAGAACCCCCAGTGATCCAGAACCAGCACTGTGGCTGTCTTGCAATGCCAGCATCCCATTTGAGTGCCAGTTCAAATCCCAACAGCTCTACTTCCAATCCACTCTCTGCTAATGAACCTGGGAAGGTAGCTGAAGATGATTCCCTACATGCTTGGTTCCCTACATGCGTGTGGTAACACCAGATGAAGTTTGGGTTCGTGCCTTTGTCTTGTCCCAATCCTGGCTATTGTGACCATTGGGAGAGAGAGCCAAAAGATTCATTCTCTCTCTCTCTCTCTCTCCTCTCTCTCTCCTCTCACTCTCTTTCTCTCTCTCTCTCCTCTCCTCTCGTTCCCTCCCTCTCTCTCTCTCTTGCTCCTCCTCCCTCTATCTTCCCTCTCCCTCTAAATCTACCTTTCAAATAAATTGATAATTCTTTTTTTTAAAGAACTATGTGTAGGTGAGATGGGATTGTGGGTGAGGCTGAAGTAGATACCAGAGACAAGTGACAAGTTACATTTGATGCTACTGAAGATCATGAACTCAGTTACATTGGTCCAAGGAGCTCTGAAAATAGCTTGGAGAGAGTCTCAGTGGGAGGTACCCTTTAACAAAGGTCCTTTTGCATTGTAGAAGTGGAAGAGCTGGACAGAAAACCAGATAGGCACAGGGAGAGTGCTGCCATTGATAGAAAAATCCCCAGGACTCAGTATAAGCAGCACAAGGTGAGGAAGATGGCAGCAGTATAAAGCAAGTGCTGGCTGTGACCATGAGCCTGCTGGGCTCACAACAGTTGTGGCTAGCTCTGCCACATGCAAGATCTGGATCTGTGGGTGGGTCTGGTGAGGGAATTTGGTCTGGTGGGGGAACACCCCTGGTGGGCCATAGCCCCCGCTTTTGAGTATGTGATTCGGGCCTAGGTGTTGGTCAGACCAGGCAGGGTAGCTGCACCTCTCTGCACATGTGTGGGATGGTTTGGAAAAGGGGTGTATCTGGCAGGGCCAGGCCAACCTTAGCCTACTGGCAAATGCAGGGATCAGGATGGAATGCAGGGCATACCAGGATAGGCTATCACATTTGCTCATTTGTGTGAGTCAGGAATGGGAACAGACTAGACAGGGCCAGGCTGTAGCACTTGCTAGCAAGAGTTGGGACTGGGGGCAGACCAGGTCAGGCCAAGCTGCATCTTATGACAAAGGTCAAGATAGGGGATGGGCTATGCCTAACTGGGTCAGAGCAACCACTGGTACATGCAAGATCTGTGTCTGGGAACAGGCCTGGTTGGGGAGCTAAGGGAACACCCCAACTAGGTTGTGGTTCCCACTGGTGAATACAAAAGCCAGAAAGGGGGTGGCAGTCTGGGTTGGACATGGATGCAGTCTCCCTCAGCATGAGTGTGGACTGGGTCTGGGGTGTGCCAGTCCGGGCTAGACTTCAGCACCCACGGGCACTCATGAGAGGCAGGATGGATGTATGGTGGGCTGGACTAGATCTCAACTCCTGCTGAACTATGAGACAGCTGTGTCTGGGCATGAACCAGGTGTGGTTGAGCTGCAGCACCAACAGTAAGAACTGGAGTGGGTGTGGATCAGTTGGGCAAGGTCAATGTTCCTGCCAGGACAGGAGGTAAACTAAGTCAGCCTGGGCCAAGGACTCAGCAGTGTGTGCAACATCTGCCACTGAGAGGAGAGCTAATAAAGGAGCTTGGGGAACTCCTTTGTCAGGGTGCAGTCCCTGCAAGTGAGCGCAAGAACCACAGCAAGGAACAACCAAGACAAGACCAAGCCAGGTTATAGAACCTGCCGGCATACGTGAGGTTCAGATATAGGGGTGGGCTAGGCTGTGCCATCATAACACCCATTGGCAGATCTGAGAACCAGGATGGGGTGCAGGACAGGCTGGGTCTGGTCACATCACTAACCAGTTCACATTAGGACAGGGACTGGGGTCTGACTACACCAGGCTAAGCGGCAGCTCCAGCCAGCATGAGCTGCAACAAGAGCAGACAGGGCCAAGACAGGCTAGAGCACCCACCAACAAATGCCGAGGTGAAATGGGCCATACCAGCATGTCATGCAATACCCACTAGAGCCTGTGAGACCAGGGCAAGGGGACGGGCAGTGAGCCTGGGCAGAGAGTGATGGGGTCTCCAATGTTTGGTCACTGCTTGTGCTGATAAGCATGAGAGCTGGAACCGGAGGCAGACCAGGCTGGGCAGGGCTACAACACCTGTTGGCCTACGTGTGAACTGGGTTAGGTAGGGAGCCAGGCTGGGATAACTGATTGTATCCACTGGTACAAGCATGAGCCAGAACAAAGGCTTTGCCACAGCATCACCTGGTAAATGCTGGGACTAGGGGCAAGTCCTGTTGAGCTAGACTACAGCACTAACTGGGAAGTGCAATATCCAGGGTACGGAGTGGGTCCATAGGGAGGTTTGGGTTCCTCTCTGATGGGCTGCAACTCCCACTGGTGAGTATGAGAACCAGGACTGGGGCAGGCTTGGCTAGACGGGTGATGACACCTGCTGGCATGAGTATGTGTTGGAGGGTGGAGTCAGTTGGATTAAGTTAAGCATCAATGCCCAATAATGTATTTGAGATCTCAGTGCGATGTGGGACAGACCAGACCAGTTCACTGCACATGCTGGCAAGCACAGGAACCAGAGCTGGGGGGCTGGTCCAGTGGGGATTATAGTGAGTTGCTCTGATTGGGCTACAGCTCCCCCTGTGGTATGTGGGGGTGAGCGTGTGTTAGGCAGGATTAGGTTGGGCTGCAGTCCCCATTGGTTTGCTGAGGATGCAGGGCAGAACAAACTAATCAACTGCACCAATGAAACTTGACAGCAAATTTCTGGGCCAATGGAGACTCAGAGGTGGACTATGACAGCCAGTCGAACTTAGAAGGATTTCCTCATTCTTGGAAAGACAATATCGGTAGCACCACAGGACTATCAAAACCACATGAACAGAACCCTTAGGGAATGCTCCACAATGGGAACCCTGGGATGGCATTGGGTGGTAGTTCCCAACCCCCCCCCCCCTTCCCCGGGTAATGCAGTGGTTGGGAGGCTGGGCATGGTTTCTCCTCTTGTATCCCTCTCTCCCCCATATACAAGAAAAAGAAAAAAATGTGTAAACAATGATCTCACACACTATCTCCTGATCCTCGACCCTTCCCATCATGGTCAACTATGTAATCATCAAAAACAAAATTTAAAAAAAAAGACAAAACAAAAAAACTCTGTGGGTAGCACTAGGCTTTCTCAGACCTCAAAGCCTCCAGGATGATGCACTGTGGATGACGGCAAGGCCCCTGAGCTGCAGCCACAGCTCTCTACAGGACTGGCCTCTGCTGGAGGACAGATAAGTCAGCAGAGTTTGGGGGATTCATGGATGTAAAGCAGCCATGGAGAAAGCATAGGTGAACAGCAGAACTGCAGCCACAAAGGGCTGCAATGTGCTGGAGGATTTAGGCTAAACCCACTGGGGACAGCATGCAGCATGGGTAAACATCATTTCGTGGTACACAGGGCTGTAATCTCACAGCAAAAGGATAGGGATGATTGAGTTGGACAGCCCCAAGTCCAGAAGCTGGCAGGAGCAACAGTGACTCCCATAAGGAGATTTGCACAAACCTGGGCTGCATTCTGCAAAGTGTCTGGTGTGAGAGAGGCATGGGCTTGGTCGACTCAGCACCAATAGCCTTCACCTGCAGCACAGGGCTTGGTTCATGGAATCCCACCCTAGAGGGATGTGAGCTGTGGGTCAAGATGTCCTAGCCCACAAAGACAGGAGCTTTTAAAGTTGGAGAAAGCGACTCCAGCTGGAACTAAGAAGACCTATGGGAGGGAAGCCATGGTGCTAGGGTTTGAATGTGTCTGCTCCCCAAGGGCCCATGCCTTGCAGTGTTGGTCTCATCTGTGGTGAAGAGGTGGTTGGGTCTCTCAGCTTGATCTCATGGGAAAGCCTGGCTCCTTCCCACTGCCCAGCTTTCTGTGTCGACCTTACACACATGCTCCCTTGATGGTGCCATCTACCACGACGTGACCCAGCCAAAGAGGCCCTCATCACAGGCTGAATCCAGGGAACCACCTGATTCTATACTCTGGCCACCCCCTTGCTCCACAGAATGTGAGCTAAATAAGCTTATTTCCTTTAAAGGACCCCACATTCAGTTATTTTGTGAAAGTCACAGACAATGACTGACACCCCTTGGCATAAAGGATCAAATGAGCAAGTCTGGTTTCAAGAGCTCCATCGGGACCCAAGTGTGGAAGCCAGAGAAGAGAGCTTCCAGCTTGCAGAAAGAAACCCAGGTGGCTCCAATAGTGACTTAAAAGGAAAGAGCTGTCTCAGCATGTGGTACAGGATCCTGCCAAGGACAGTGTCACACGGGGATGGGTCGCAAGTGGGATGTCTCAATGCCAACCTTGACCACAGAGAACAGTTTTCTGACACATCTGCAAATGTAGGAGGAGGACGCTCACTCTCTGATGATGATGGGAAAATGAGGCCACACAGTGTGTACCGATGAGTAGATACCGATGTAATTTAGAAGAAATCCCATCTGCAAAACCTCCTTGATCCACTTCATTAGGTAACAGGAAGCAGAAGAGAATTAAAGTGAACTCTTCTGTGGCAGGCGCTGTAGCTGTGCAGTTTTAATCTTTAATTTAATCCTACCCAGCAGCCCTGTGAGATGAATGTTCCCATTGGCCTTTAATAGATTTTTGGTTCATGCAGGTTACAAAAATTGCAGGAGGTTGAGCAGGGCATAAGTGAGAGGTCAGAGATTTAGCACGAACCTCATAGGAGCTCAATGTTCTCTCTGAGATATATAAAACTTGAAAGAACGTGGCTCTCACCTCACAGCAAAGAAACCCTGAATGTTTTCAAGCTCACAGGTTTTCTTCAAGAAATTATATGACTAAGGTTGCAGGACTAACAGGCAACCCAAAGTCTAAAGAAAAAAAAAAGCACCTCCAAGGAGGGACTGGACGCAAGTGCTTGCTAGCTTGAAGTAGACAATGTAGACCATACAAAAGAGCAAATTTGTTTTTTTTTGAAATCCAGAAATTTAAGAAGTTGCTGAAAACTGAGATTGGGCTCACATGAAAAGTCTATCTGGTACACAAGGTAATGCTAGAATAATCTGAAACTCATATCGCACTGTTAGTTGCAACAGCAAAGCAAAATGCAAATCAGTTTATGCCTATATTGACTCAAAAGCTCATATTAAATCTTTAGTTATCAAAAAGAAGATTCTTTTTCTAAGAATTAACCTGAGTTACATCAGATATTGGTGTCCTTAGAAAGATGTCCGCCTTTCAAACAAAAAGTACATGACACACGAAGGAAGAATACCACCATGATCAGATGTCAGTAGGAGAGTTGCTGATGCTAACAGACAAGATGCTGGAAACAACTGCAATTAACATGTTAAAAACTCAAGTGGAATAGGGAATGCTGTGCCCTGAACTCAGTTGCTTGGTCTCCCCAAATCCTATGCTAATGGTACTGAGAAAGGGAGGATGTTTAGTGGGAGGACATTAGAGATGATTTGATCAAGGTTAGATCCTTAGGGTAAAACCCCATGATCAAATTCTGGTGGTTTTACAAGGGAAACATCGACACATATGCTCTCTGTGCTCAGCCATGTGATGCTATACACCATTTTGAGACTCTGCTGGCAAAACACCATCATCAGAGGTAAAGCCAACAAGGCCTCCCTGGCCTTTAACCACCAACCTCTAGAATTCTGAGCCAAAAGAGATTTCTTTTCTTTGTAATTTTGGGCTGTATCAGATATTTAGTTCTAGTAAAAAGATGGAAATGCTCACCTGGTCACAGGAGGAACTTCAGGCACGTTAATGCTAAGAATCCAATGGAAATGCAGATTGACTACGTGAGTTCAATAATAGTATCAATACAGCTAAGTAGCAATCAGTAACTTGAAGATAGGCCAATATAAATTAAACAAACTGAAACACAAAGGAAAAAAGAGGAAGAGGAAAAATCTGAGAACCCAAAACTGAAGGGTAATACCAAACACTCTAGCATAAGTATATTTGGGATCCCAGAAAAAGGAAAAGGAAATAGAACAGAAAAAATATTTGAAGAGAGAGAGGCCAAGTCCTTTCCAAAGTTAATCACAAACACTAAGCAGAAGACCCAAATCTCCAAGAATACGAAACAGAATAACCATATCCAACTGTCCACTAGAACTCCAGGCATGTCGTATTTAAAACACCAGAAGCCTAACAAAAAAAAGCAAAATTTGGAAGTGGCCATGGGTGTGGGAGAGACAGCATACATGGGAACAAAGGTGATGATTGTGGAAGACTTTTCATCAAAAGATATACAAGTCAGAGACTATAAAGAAACATATTCAAAGAGATGAGAGAGAAACATTGTGGTGTGACAGGTTAAGCCACCATAATATTGGCATCCCTATTGGAGTTCAAGTCTTGCTTTCAACTCAGCTCCTCATGTGTCTAGATTGGCAGTGGCTGAAAGTCCAAGTACTTGGATCCCTGCCACCCATGTAAAAGACCTGGATGGAGTTCCAGGCTCCTGGCTTCAGGCTGGCCTACCCCGGATGTTCACTGGACAGTGAACCGGTAGGTGGAAAACATCTCTCTCTCTCTCTCTCTCTCTCTCTCTCTCTCTCTCTCTCTCTCTCTCTCTCTCTTTCTCTCTCTCTTTCTCTAACCCCCCATCATTTTTCCATTCTAACGTATAAATCTTTAAAAATTTCTTCTTTCAATGGAGGAAAAACAAGGACATTTTCTCCCAACGAAACAAAAGCATCACCAGCTCACTTGTCTTAAGTGAAATCTAAAACGAAGTTACTCCAGAAATAATACAGACAGAGAAATAATACAGACATCCAGATCTACACAATAACATGAGCAGTATGGAAAATATCATGAATGAAAAGTCAACCTTATATTTTCTATTGCTCTAACTGATGTCTAAACCAAGGGTCATACATTTTTGTTTGTAAAAAACAAACAGTAATATTTTTGAGCCACACATGTTCTGTATCACATCTGCTTTGTTTTGTTGCTTGTTGTCATGATTCGTTGCTATGTTTTGATTCGTTTTTTTCCCTGATCTCCCTTTAAAAATGTAAAACCTATTTTTAGCTTGCCGATTGCATCAAAGCAGTTTGTAGGATTTGGATGAACTTTTGACCATTCCCCAGGCTAAGCACTTTTAGAATTCCAGGGTTTATAAATGAAACAAATATTAGAAGGCTTTGAATGATGGAGAACAAGGACTCAATGTGATGATACATTTCTTGGGTTTTCTTTTTGCCTCGCATTTCCTAAAGATACAGTGGGAGTGTGAAATGGCATGCAGAAACTTAAACAGCATAATTTTTTAAACTACAGTGAATACCCACTTTCTCTAAACAAAGGATCACTAAAGGGGTCTCCTAGAAATACAGAAAACCTGCAGTCAACAGCTGCTTTACTCCAGCCAAGAACTGCAGCAAGAAACTGAGCTTATAACAACCAACAGAGTATAGATGTCAACACAGGCTAAACTTTAGCAAGATGCTCTAGACGCCTGTGACAGTGGTGTTGGAGAAGGCTGAGCCTGAAGCTGAGACTTTGGTCATTCAAGCAATGGGGAGGTCCCACCATTGTGCCTGCAGAGATCTTGTGAGAGTTGAAATTCCACCTTCTACTGACAGTATTAGGGTGTCTTCACCCTCTGACAGCAACCAAGCCCCACAGTTTCAACAGAGGTCAAGTGGGGGGCAAAGACAAGTGTCTCCCCCTCCTTGCAGCTAGCATGGTACCAGCAGGGCCCTGGAGAAGAATCCAAGAATCATCTTGATCCGTCATCAATAAAAAGTGCCTTCCTCTCTAGGCCATCAAATGGCCATCAATGTGGACTTCTGCCTTCTTCAGCTGCACTTCTCATCTCCTGCTTCCATAGTGTCTCAGGAAAGAACCAGAAGCAAAAGGTGTGAGTTGGTACATGACACAAAAAAAACTTCCAACTTTCCACTGAAAAATCACTTTCCATGGTAAGAGGTATCAACATCTCACACTGGATGAAGACGAGCAATAGACATCAAAAGTGAGATGTTCAAATTACCTGAAAATTATTTTGAAGCAAATATCATCGAAGAATTTCAATGAATGACTATAAACAATCAAAAAATCTGAAATTTTCAACAGATAAAGAAAAAAAGAGCATGGGCCGATATTATGACATAGGTTAAAGCCACTGCATGCAACACCAGCATCTCATACTGCAATGCCTGGGATCAAATTCCCCTTCAGTTTCCAATCTAGTTTCCTGCTAATGATCTACGAAGGCAACAGTAGACAGCTCAAAAACACTTGAGCTCCGAACACTCACATGGCAGATGTGACTCCAGGCTTCAGAGTGGCCCAACCTAGATATTGCAAATATTTGGGGAATGAACAGATGAATTAAAAAAATCTTCTCTTCCCTTCTCTTCTTTTTGTTTTTCGCTTCTCTCACCTCTTTTCTCTCTCTCCTTCTCCCCCTTTCTCTGTCACTCTGCCTTTTAAATGCATAAGTAAATAATTTTTATGCCATGTACATGAAAATAAAGCCCTTTACTTCATGCAATGATCATTGTCATGAATAAAACATTTGGTGATACTATATCCTTGTGTGCCTAATATAATATTGATATAGAAAGTGAATGTGAAAATGCAAAAATTGCTTAAAAATTATATTAGAGGGCCCAGCAGCGTGGCCTAGCAGCTAAAGTCCTCGCCTTGAATACCCCGGGATCCCATATGGGCGCTGGTTCTAATCCCGGCAGCTCCACTTCCCATCCAGCTCCCTGCTTGTGGCCTGGGAAAGCAGTCGAGGACGGCCCAAAGCCTTGGGACACTGCACCCATGTGGGAGACCCAGAAGAGGTTCCTGGTTCCCGGCATCGGATTGGCGCGTACCAACCCGCTGCGGTCACTTGGGGAGTGAATCATCGGATGGAAGATCTTCCTCTCTGTCTCTCCTCTCTGTATATCTGACTTTGTAATAAAATAAATCTTTTAAAAAAATTATATTAGAAGTTGTTTAAAAATTATTTATTTTTTATTGGAAAAGCAGATTTCACGGAGAGAGAAGGAGACATACAGAGAGAAGGGCTTCTGTTTGTTGGCTTACTCCGCATTTGACTATAACAGCCAGAGCTGATCTGAACTGAAGCCAGGAGCCAGGAGCTTCCAGGACCCCCATGTGGGTGCAGGGGCCAGCCATCCTCTGCTGTTCTCCTAAGCCATAAGGAGGTAACTGGATCAGAACTGGATCAGCCAAGACACAAACTGGTGCTGATATGGGCTGCCAGAACTACAGACTGGAGGATTCTCCTGCTAAGTCAGCCTCTAAAATTGTTAAATTTACCAAAAAAAAAAAAAAAAAAAATACAATAAAAGAGAAAAGACAAACAACAAAGATATGTGGAAACTGAAAGTGAAACTTTAGAAAAAGATATTCCAGACTATTGGGAAGGATAAACAACCTGTTGTGATCATTCTTATTTCAGACACTATAGACTTCTACATGAAAACATTAAAAGAGATGAAGAGGGCCTGGCACAAAGGCTCAGTGCCTAAATTCTCCCCTCGAAAGCGCCAGGATCCCATATAGGCTTCAATTCATGTCCTGATTGTTCCACTTCTCATCCAGTTCCCTGCTTGTGAATGTTTTATTTGTATTTCCCTGATAGTTAGGGAGACTGAGCATTTTTTCATTATGGTGTCATAAGTGGTATCCTTCATGTCACTCTCTTTTGAAGAATTATTAAATTCTTAATTTATTTTTAGGAAAGGCTAATTTACAGAGAGAAGGAGAGACAAGGGAAACAGATATAAAGGAGGTAACTGCCTACAGTTTACGGAAACTGGATTAAAAAAAATGATGATTTGTGATGAATTAAGTGTATACAATGGAACTCAAAAAAGAAACACTAAAAAACTACCCAAAGATATACTCTTTAAAAAAAAGCTATAGGTTATAGGTGAATCAAACTGAAGTGCTAAAACCTGCCAAAGTAATCCACAAGGGCAAAGGAAATGCAAAAATTAAAAATCAAGATAATAAACATAGAGCAAAAATTAGAATTTAGAATTGAACCATAACCCACGAGGATACTTTAAAAAGTTCATAGGGAAATGGAAATAAAAGATAAGTTTACACTAGTGAAAAAAAAATCCTTGAAATCCATGACCAGTTTTTAAAATGAAAAAATAAACTATAGACAGTGCAAACAGTAAGCCAAACAAGTCATAAGCTAATGAGATCAAGTAAATTCCATAATTAAGACAATCACCCAAGACAGAAGATGTTTCATGATTGAAGGATCAATCCACCAGGAAGATGTAAGAATCCTAATGAGTCTATATCATACAATACCAGTTACAAAGCCTGTGAAGCAAAATTTGACCAACTAAAAGGGAAATTAAATGAACCCTTAATTATGGAGACTGCAACTCCACCTCTCAGCAGTTAATAAGCAACGAACAGAGCCAACTCTCAATCAGAGGATCTGATCTAAATGTATAGAAGCGTTCACTCAACCACAGCAGGGCATACATTCTTTTCAACCTCCATTAAGCATACACTGGGACAGATTGGACCTTGGGTCATAAAACAAACCTCAATAAATTTAGGAGACAGAAATCCTATACCGTGTCTTCTCTGACTACAATGTGATTAAAGTAACAAGGATAATAATTAGCAAAGATAAGAGCAGAAATCAATGAGATTGAAAACAGAAAGTCAATAGAAAAAGAAAACCCAGCTCTATGAAAATGTTCAATAAAAGTAACCAACTTCTAGTAAGAAATATGTATATATATATATATATATTTATTTATAGCACCTATTAAAAATAAAGTATGTTAGTAGATAGAAGGATGATAGATTAGATAGATAGATAGATAGATAGAAAACATGTCACAGGTAAGGCAGATTCTAGAAATACAAAACTGGTTCAAGATTAAAATTAACTAAAATAATCCACTGCATTAATAAACAAAAGAAAATGGTATTAACTAACAAAATACATATAGGTGTTTTCTGCTGAAAATCACAAAGTGTTGATGAAATAAATTAGACAGCTAAGTTATCATTACCACATGCTCAATTTACACCAATTCTCCCAAAAGTTGTTATACAGGTACAATACAGTTCCTATCAAATCATAAACAAAAGTTTTACAGAGTTTTATAGCAATTTGAAATAAAATGCAAATTGAAAGTTAAACATTCTTGAAAAAAACAAAATGGAAGGGATGAGTCTCTTTCATGTGATACTGGTGATGGGAGGGACTTGTAACAGTTGAACGCAATAGAAAATCCAAAAATAAACCCACACAAATATGCCCAATTGACTTTTCACAAAGGTACAAAAGCCAATGAACCAGGGAAATGTTTTTAATAAGCAATAAATCATGCAGAAGCAAAAAAAAAAATTAAAAGGCTGAGCTCAAGCTGCAAACCTTCCACCAAAGTTAACTCAAACTGGGACAGGGAGAACACAATGGAATTTTCCAAGGGACAAGAAAATCTTCAGGATCCAGAGCTACAGAAAATATTCTTAACCCCAGCTAAGACAACTGCCTAGGTTGCCTTATATCCAGAAAAGTGTAATAACGCTGAGAGAAAAGCAGCCAATAGCTGGTGGGCATTGTGGGCCTGACTAACATCAAATTTGTGTTAACTCCACCAGTAAGCCAGCATTTTTTTTTTTTAATATAAGTGGGGACGGTGGGGAACTGTGGACTGGGAGGCTACATATTGCCCAGAGAAGATTGCCTGAGGACATACTGGAGAAGAAGGAGCGGCTGAGAGCATATCTGACAGGGGAGGAATGACTCCTGGCGTCTTTCACAGTCTGAAACATGCACTCACAGGTAAGCAACGGTCTGAGATCGAGTGATTTAGAAGAAGAAAACTGAAGGGCACTTCTGGATCAAGCTAAGGCAAGGCACCCACCACATGGGAGACCTGGGCTTGGTTAAATGATGTCATCTGTGGCCAGCAGGTGCTCACAAAAGCTGGGACTGGGGGGCATGCCTGGCTGGGCTAGGCCACAGTACCCACCCAGGTGTATCAGAGGAGAAGGTATGCCATATCATGCTGGAATGCAGCAAGCACCAACACATGAGAGAACTGGATCTGGAGGTACATTCTATAGGGGAATTGTAGCACCTGCTGGTTTACATAAAGAGCTGAGGCAATGATCGGTTGAACCAAGCTGGACCACAGAACTCACATGAATGGAACCCAGCTCTTCCAGGGCGGGGAGAAGGCCAGGTAAGGCCAGACTCTAGCACCCACCAGCACATACAAGGGCCAGGACTGAGGGGAAACCATGCCAAGCAAGGCCACTATATCTGCTGGCTTGCATGAGAGCTGAGACTGGGAGCAGGCCTGGTAGAGGAACTAGGGGTACTTCTCTACTAGTCCACGACTCCCTCTGGGGAGCACGGGAGCAAGGGCTGGGAGCAGGTCAAGCCAGACAAGGATGCAGCACTCATCAGTGTTTTTGTGGGCCAGGTCTGGGGCTAGGCCAGACTAGGCCAGGCCTAAAACATCTGTTGGCATGCATGAAAGCCAAGACGGGGTGTGGCAAGAACTGAGACTGCAAGTGGGTCATGCCAAAATAGGTTGAACTTGCACCATCACATGTAAGACCCAGGACTGAAAACAGTACTGGTAGCAAAACTCGGGAGAGTCTTCCGCTGTGCTACAGCTCCCACGGGTGAATGTGAGAGCCAGGGCTGTGGGTGGACCAGGCTGAGCAAAGCATGTCTACGGGCTGGATTTGTGAGCAGGCCAAACTTGCTGGGCTCCAGCACCCACTGGTGCTCATGAGAGCCAGAATGAGAGTGGGACAGGCCAGGCTAGGGACATATCAGGTCACACAAGAGCCAGGTCTACCTACAAGAGCCGGAATTGTGAGTGGGCTTGGCTGGGCCAGGCTATAGCACCTGCTGGTGAATGCTGAGACTGAAGCCATGCCATCTCAGACTGGGCCACCACACTAGCTGATGCACACAGGTCTCAGAACTGAGAGTAGGCCTGGTAGGAGAGTTTCAGGGACTCAATTGCCGGGCCATTGCTTCCACTGATGAGTGTGAGAGCTGAGACTGAGGATGGGTCGGCCTGGGACGAGCTGGACTGCACTAGGATACTGCACCCACTGGCATAAGAGTCAGAATGAGTGTGGGCCAGTTGAGTTAGGCTGCAGCACCAGCTGACAAATGCCAGGACTGGCCTTGAGGTGGACATGGCTGTACCAGCGCTGCTCTCCATGGAATTTTCAGATATGTCTATGAAAGTAGAGAAAAGAAATATTTGAATAGAATAGGAAAGTTTCAATAAATTTCAATATCATTAGAGATAGGAGAGAGATTTTTTTTCAATATACCAAGTGTGTCCTGGGTTGTAGCTTGATTTTAAGAAATAATGTCTTCCAAGGAATTTTTAAAGATTTTTATTTATTTATTTGAAAATCATAGTCACCAAGAGAAAGCAAAAGATGGATATTCCATTCACTGGCTCATTCCCCAGATGATTGCAACAGCCAGAGCTGGGCCAATCCAAAGCCAGTAGCCATAAGGTTCATCTGGGTCTTGCAGTTGGATGGCAGGGGCCCAAGTACCTGACATTAGCAGGAAGCAGGAAGCCAGAACTTGAAGCAGTGTCCACATGGGATGCCAGCATTGCAGAAGGTGACTTTGCATGCAGTGCTGGTCCCTAAAGTCAGGTTCTTTTTTTTTTTCTATTCTATTTTTAATTTTTTAAAGATTTGTTTATTTTTATTGGAAAGTCAGATATACAGAGAGTAAGAGAGACAGAAATCTTCTGTCAAGTGATTTACTCCCCAAGCAGCTGGAGCAGCTGGAGCTACGTTGATCTGAAGCCAGGAACCCGGAGCCATCCCCGGGTCTCCCACATGGGCACAGGATTGCAAGGCTTTGGGCCATCCCCAACTACTTTCCCAAGCCACAAGCAGGGAGCTGGATGGGAACTGGGGCAGCTGGGGCACAAACCAGCACCCATATGGTATCTCAGTGCAGGCTAGTTGAGGACGTTAGCCACTAGACTACTGGGCCAGGCCCTTTGTTTTTAATTTTATGGTATAATTCCATAGACTTTGTAATTTCCTTTGCCCCCTCCCCTAATTCCCTCCCTCCAACTGATTTCCCCCATATTATTACAGTAGTATAGTCCTTCATAAGGAGTCAGAAGTCCATCATTCTTATAAATGTGTCCTGAAATTGCTGGTACAGACAATGGCAGATAGCCCAGCATCCTATTATCGAGATATATCCAACAGTTTCATTGGGAGTCCATCTTTGATTTGGAAGTAGAGATGCATACTGCATTGTATCTTCACATCTAGATATGATAGTCTTTATTACGCATTTACTACCCACTCCCTTAAATGAGAAGCCATAAAACTAAATCAACAAGAATGAAGTTAAAACAAAAAATTTACAGCACCATGGAGTTAAGTAACATGCTGCTGAATAACCAATACGTCGATGAAGAAATGAAACAAAAAAAAACAAAGGCTTCTTGGAGAAAATGATGCTACTGTGTGATCTACAATTTAGTGCAGAATTTAATGAGAAAAGAAACTATGTTGAAGGAATGAAAATAAAAACAATATCAAAATCCATGGGTTGCCTTTCTATCACAGAGAACCGCAGGACCCTCCCAGGGCCAGGCTGCAGCCCAGGAGACCACAATGGCAGCCAAGTCTGTTTCAATAGCTGATCCACTGATCAACCCGAAATGGGGAAAGAGAACAAAGCAATGCTTTCCTCTGATGAAGCACAGTTCTCATCTGTTAAATTTAAGGATTGCCTAGCTACAGCTACAGAAGTTGTGGGGGTCTCAAGATCAATGAAAACTGTTCACCAGCCGTCGTTTCTTTGCCAAAGTGTGCCTGAGTCCCTTGGTGAGCTTGGGCCCTCCACTTCCTTGCTTCCTAGTGTCATCCTGCATAGCTCCTCTTCCAAGAGATACTGTCTTTATAACTTGCTACTGGCTGAGCTTGGTGGGTTCTTTCCTTTGTTTAGGAAAAGCTAAACAAAGAGGCCTTATCTATGAAATGACCAGGTGACGTCAAAAGAAGAAGGAAGGAAAATGTACCTCCCTGGAGAGAGCCGGGAGATGGGATACCTTGGTTTTTAAGCATTCTTTGACTCTCCTTTAGGTGGGGATCTGTGAAGAAGACATTCCTCACTGGTGGTTTCTCAAATTATTACGAAAGAGCTGAGCAATTTCCATGCCGCCTACCTGAAAGTAGATGCCAAGAGATGCAATGGCCAAGATTTTGATAAGCTTGGGCAGTCTCATCACCAGGTCCTAGATTCCCCAGGCATCCCAGGAGAGATGAATGCAAAGGGCAGAACACCTTGAGTTATGGGCTGAGACGGAACAGTCTTCCAGGGCTGACATCTGAGCTGACTGTGGAACTCCAGATGGGACAGATAGGTCCAGCCGCAGGTATTAATCCCAGATGGGTGCTCTGGGAAACCAACCTACTGGGGACCTGTGATGAGGCCTACCCAGGTGCAGGTGAGTAGGTCAGGCACCAAGGCTATGTGGTAAGACATGCTGAATCCTGCCACCATCGCCTAATGGCTGGTGATGCTGGCCACAGTTCCCTCCTGTGTTACGAAAGAAATAATTATCACTTCCTTCCCAGTCTATGAGCCTTTACACATCAGAAAACACTGAGGCAGAAGGCCCACCTGCCTCGTTACACCCAAGCCAGTCCTCATACAAGGCCTGAAATCCCCATGCTAACCTCATCTTTTAAGGGCCATCTGAAGCCAGCAGACTTGGTCTCCCTAACGAGGAGAGAGACATGAGCCAGGCATTCCTGCATCTGATGAATTATCCCAGCATTCCCCACAGGCGGTGTCAAAACCCAAGACCCCAGGATGACACCCCAGGCCTCCATGGAGACTCGAGCATGGTGGAACAAGACATCCTTGGGTTACCCAGGCAGACCCAGTGGGCAAGACAGGAACCAGAGACTATAGGGCCCACTGGCTGCCCAATGCTCATCCCAACCCTCTGACAAGGCAAACGTTTACTGAGGAGTGGGTAGGGTGCTGCAGGCATAGCCAGGGACAATGGAAACTCAGCCAGGGCCCATGGTCTTTCAGGGGATAAACTCCCTGTGTTATACTTCCACACGCTCTCTGTGCTATTGTTCTTAAGCTCTGCTGGGCTTATAAAATGAAAGATGAGGAGATGAATGTCCCTTGCTGTCTGGTGTTAATGGAGCTAAAATAATGCAACTGCTGAGTGGAGAGGCCTGGTGCTAGCCTGGTGCTGAACTAGGTGTTTCCTTATTGAGGCAGGCCAAGATAGATCCCACTCTGACCCTCCTGGGGGCCCCAGGCTGCCTTCAGCAGCCCCACACACTGGCCCCTGGACTCCCACTCTGATCTTCCTGGCCCGTCTCCCATATAGCCACCAACCTGACCAAGGTTTTCCTCCTCTGCTCAAAAGTCTTCAATGGTTCTCAAGTACCCTGTGGCATTTTGCCTCTCGGAGCTGGAGTTTGCCACACAGCCATTTTCATCCCACGCTCTCCTTGACACCGCCTACAACTCCCACCGCATCTCCTGGGCGCTCTGCGCTCTCCCCAGGCCCAGTGATCCATGCTCTCCTCTGACCCTACCTCAGCTGCACTTGGCCCTTCCCGCTCTGAGCTCCAATGGCACACGCAACAGTTTTCTTCCTGGGAGGCAGCCTTTCCCTGTCAGTGTCACCAGGCCATGTATTCCTGCTGAAATACCTCCATACCCTCAGCCTGGGCAGAGCTGGGCGGGGGGGAGGGGGCAGGAGAGCTTAGAGGATGTTTAGGGAGGGAGGTTTGGAGATAAGAAGGGAACAAGAGAAAGAGGAGAGAGACGGGACAGAAAAAGGAAGGAGAACGCAGGGAGGGGAGGGGAAGTCACAGAAGGAGAGAATGACTTAGACAAGGTAGTAGGTTGCAGTGTAATCCCCGGGGACAGACTTCTCTTCCTTTACCAGAGTACAGCTGACACTCAAGTTCAAGCTCAGGCCAGGATGCCAAGAGATGCAATGGAAACCTTCCATTGGGCCTCTCTTTTGTTATCTAAATTACAATGTGAAAGACAGAAGAGGCATAATGAAGCCCTAGGCATTCTCTGAGGGCTGAGGGAGGAGGCGGAGGGGTGGAGCAGGGGAACAAAGACCCCCAACCTTCCAGGAAGGAGGCCCCTTCATTTTCTTGGTCGACCCCCAGCTTCCTTTGAAAGCCAGAAAGGAGCACAAATCTACTGCCATGGCAACTGATCCTCAGCCATTCCTGGATGTGACAACTTACAGTAAGTTGCCTCAAAAGCTGGATCCAACCCTTTCCCCTCACCTCCCAGCTCCCAAGTTACAGGCCACACAGGAATGGAGACCTCTGAAAAGAATGATGAATGACACCTTTCAAGACCTGGTCCGTATGCAGGGATGGATGGGGAAAGCCTTCATGCTAGCGCCACCTGCTATGCCACCATCATCACAGGCTGTAGTTTCTCTGTCTGCATTTAAAAGCGGCCTGGAGCTGCTCACAAAGGCTGCCGAGTCAGCAGACAGGGCACACCATCTCCTGGCTTGCAGCCAATGCTGAACTTGTAGCTGTCAGGGGGAGGCCACCATCACGGTATATCTGGGCCCTGCCTACCAGAGACCAGTTGCAACCAGGCATCACTAGGGGCAACTCTGTGGGCACTTGGTCTGGTGTGGACAGTGGGCATTCTGTAATTAAAGTTGTGTTGGTGCCACCCACACGACTCTATGCACACGCTCATCTGCTATCCCCATGCTTCAAGAAAGGTATCAGCAGTGAGTTATATGCATCTACAAAGCATGTGGTTGAGATGGCAAGAACTGCAGTCACTTGCAGACCCCTCCACAGACTCAAAACCCAAGCTTGGAAAGAACTGGTCAGCCAGCTGGCCCATGCAACTGAGAACACTACAGAAGGAGATGGGAAGAAGCCAAACGGAAGGTATCCAGATCTCAGGATAAGCTTATGGAATAGAGAACAGGAGGACAAATGGACTCAGACCATGCCTTGTGGACACAGTTATTAGAGTCACTGTTGTTACAGCTTCTAGTTTTAACAGTCACAGAGTATCAGAGGCTGAATATACACACGAGTTCTGTCTGCTAGCAAAGTCCTTGGCTTCCACTGCTTATGTCACCGAGTATTGCAGCCAGGATATTTAAGACTGTGAGATAATCATCAGAAACACCGGCAAGGTAGAGGTTTAGAAAAAGAGAGGGCCCGGCGGCGTGGCCTAGCGGCTAAAGTCCTTGCCTTGAATACCCCGGGATCCCATATGGGCGCCGGTTCTAATCCCAGCAGCTCCACTTCCCATCCAGCTCCCTGCTTGTGGCCTGGGAAAGCAGTCGAGGACGGCCCAAAGCCTTGGGACACTGCACCCACGTGGGAGACCTGTAAGAGGTTCCTGGTTCCCGGCATCAGATTGGCGCGCACCAGCCCGTTGCAGCTCACTTGGGGAGTGAAACATCGGATGGAAGATCTTCCTCTCTGTCTCTCCTCCTCTCTGTATATCCGGCTTTCCAATAATAATAAAATCTTTAAAAAAAAAGAAAAAAGAAAAAGAGGCTGAAGTTACCCCGAGATCATGTGAAGTTTGTGGAGACCCCAGAAACTAGGGAGGAAAAAAAAAGCTGGTGCATCCCAGAGCCCATGGCCAGGCTGCTTTTGCTTGTTACCATGGGAACCGTCAAGCCCACAATAAACAACGTGCCCTCACTCCTGTGGACGCTGAGGAAACAAGGACCCATGAGTGGAATGTCATTGGAATCCACCAGCCCGAGAAAAACACAGGAGCCAGTTACCCTAGATAGAACAATAGCAGGTGGATTCTCTATTCCTTGGTCTTCCCTGGTCTCCTACCAGGACCTCCCACTGGGAAGACTAACCCTAAAAGTTGTTGGGAAGTCAGTCTGGACAACACAGCTCACAGGCTTGCAGTCTACCCTGTGACACAAATGGATCTGGAAGCAAGACACTCACCAGCATGCCACGATCAGTGCAGGTTTGCTCCTGATCCCAAGTCTCTCTCGACTGCAAAGCAATGACATTCAAGGAGGCTGCTGGGAGAAGCACTGGTCTGGGCTCCCAGGAAAGGTGGTGTTGAGGGTTTTAAACCCACTAGAGAGTGCAAGAGGCAGTGTATCCACTTTGTCCGTGTCATCTCCATTCTGGTACCTGGGATCACTACCCTTATGTGAAAGTGAAAAGCAAACAAAGTGATAAAAGCACACATGGCATCCACATGAGCCACCAGTTTCTCAAAGAGACCACACCGCACACGTCAGACAGACTTTCCTCAGGACAAGCATTTCAATTGCAGGCACTACTTTGGATGCCCACACCCCAAATCAAAGTGCCTGAGTCTGAATCCCAACTCCACTCTGAATAACCCCAGGAGAGGCAGGTGATAACGATGGTTCAATGACTTGAGTCCCTGCCACACACTTGGGAGACCTGGATTGAGTTTCTGGCTCCCAGCTTCTGCCGGTGCTAGTCCTAGTCACAAAGGGCATTTGGAAAGTGAAGAAACAGATGGGAAATGTATGTGTGTGTGTGTGTGTGTGTGTGTGTAAGAAATAATTCAAGCAAATAAAAGAACTTTAAATAAAATACATTTTCCTCCATGAATCTACCTGACAACTCAATGACAAAGATATTTTATTCCTCTTTTTACAAAGGAGAACACTGAAGTTTAGGACACATTGAAGTCCAAGCATAGCATTAAGCAACACAGCTGAAGCTGTGTTCCAAACCTGACCCCAAATTTAGTGACTTTGCCTCAGAACAAGCCTTCCACACTTCCCCACCTCCTTTATGGCACCCCCAGTCCTGGCCGTGTCTAGGCCCAAGCAGACCTGGTTGGAGAGACCTGAGCTCCTTCCAGTCTGGGATGCCAGATCAAGGTGGGGTGAAGCTGCCAACGCAGAACCACAGACAAGGCAGCCCAGTCCAGCAATGCTGACTTTTACTTCCTGTGGTCTTGGATGCTAGGAATTCAAAAAGCAGCTGCCAGCAAGGTTGGCGTGTAGTGGGGTCTCCAGTCTATAGGTGGCCACATTCTTGCCATGTCCTTGCTGGGCATTTTCCCTGGCAGCTCTTCTTCTTATAAGGTTTCTGGTCAGATTCAATTAGTGTCACACCTTAGTACCACATTATCCTTATGTGCCTTTCCGAAGGATCCATGTCTAAATACAGTCATGTTGGTGGTTAGGACTTCAGCATAGGGTGGACACACTCCTGTCCTCACAGTCGCAGCAGGGGTCATGAGTGTGATGAGTCTGGGCCTCAGAAAACCCTGACCTTAAAATTCCAATTTTGCCATTCATTTGCTGTATGTCCTTGGCTAACAGTTTACTTATGCCTGAAGATCAGCTGGTGTCATGGCTTTGATATTAAGCCCTCCTCCAAAGACCCATATGCTGAGCGATTAGTGCCCAAGGTAGAGCAACTGGGAGATGGGATCTAATGGGAGGTCCTTAGGTCACTGAGGGTGTGTCCTTAGAAGACACTTCTCTCCAGGGAGTAGTCACAAAACCCTGAGTTTGGGTCCAGTCTTCTCTCTCTCTCTCTCTCTCTCTCTCTCTCTCTCTCTCTCAATCTCAGTCTCTCTATCTTTATCTCTATCTCTCTATCAGGCCTTGACCAGCCACAAGCATTGGTATAAGAAGGCTCTACCCATGAGAAAGTTCACAGTGTTGGACATATGGCAACGTGTGGCAGCAGCTGCAGGTCTGCTGAGATGCGTGGATCCTGGGTGATAGAGGACATGCAAGATCATCCCTCAAACCCACAGAAAGTCAATCACTGGGTGGTGGAAGAAGGTGGTTCCTATCGCAAAGAACAGAGCAAGAAACCAGGCAAAGATTGTTAGGTTCCTGGGCTGCCAGAAGAATTAGGCCTGAAGGCTCTCATCTGTTGAAACAAATATGTAATCAGCTCGTGTCTAAGTTCCTAGTCATCAGTGGTGTTCATGACCTTTCTCTGAGTGTTCAGCAACACCATGTTCTTTTTTAAACATTTACTTTACTTAAATGAAAAGCAGAGTTAGAGACATAGAAGAGATCTTCCATCTGCTGATTCAGTCTCCGAATGACCACAGTGGCCGAGGTTGGCCCCAGATTGAAGCTAGGAACCAAGAGTTCCATCTGGGTCTCCCATGCGGCTGCAGGGGTCTGGGCACTTGAACCATCCTCCACTGCCTCCCCAGGTGCATCACCAGGGACTAAATTGGAAACAAAGTTATCAGTGCCCATTTGGGATGCTGGCATCACAGGCCATGGCTTCATGTGCTGGGCCATGCCAACAGCCCCAACACCAAGCTCTTTGGGGGAATTTTTATAGTGGCAAGTGGCCTTCAGTTGGTCTGGAGTGATAGTTACTTTCTGTCCCAGACCTGGAATTTCTCTACACAAACCCTTCTGGACAATCCTGGCCTGGAAGTTTTTATCTACTAGAGAAGCAAATGTTGGTGATTAGAACCCACTCCCTCAACTCAGTGAATTCCTTTTGATAAATATTTATTCCTAAAGCACAGACAAAGGCACCTTGGACTAGAAGAAGCAGAGCAAATTCCAAGTCTTGCCTGTCTACATTAGGGACATCCGGATACCGGTCTCAAGGAGATGAGTGTGGAAAAAAAGACACAGAGAGCAAGGGTGAGCCATGGGCCAGATCCTGCACCACCAGGACCCTGATGTTAACCCAGGACTGTGATGGGGAAAAGCTATATTGGGCTCCATACGTCTCAGCCCTCACCAGGTAATATGGGCACTGATACACAAGATGCCACATGAGAAATGGGCTGTCGCCATCCCAACGTCCTTTCCTGGGAGGAAATTGAAGCCCTGGGAGGCATAAAGATTGAAAAAAAAAAAAAAAAAAAAAAAAACCTGGATATGACGCACTAGCGCCAACTTTCCATCCACTGTTAGAAACACATTATGGTCACAGGTGTGGGACTAAGAGACAAAGGAACATGGCACACTGGGATCCTATTGTCCTAACCCCAAAGGGTGCAACCACACTCAGGGGCTCTGCTTCATGAGAGCAGCCAGGCTGGCTCATGAATTATTCATCCCCCTACACCCCCAGAGCCAATCTTTAGGTTTTATTTTATTATTGACTAAATTGTCAGTAACAGTTGCCAACAGGGTGCTCTGAGGGTGGCTCACAGCCGGCAGGACAAGGCTGCCTGCCTCAGCTCTCCCTGATGGGGCCATGGCCTTCATTTCTTGTAAATTAACAAATTCCTCTGTACTGGCCAAGCCATGTGGAAATTCCTGTCTCAGTCCCATTAAAATCCACATTCTAACTAAATGGGAATGAAAACTGTACTTGCTGCCTATGGCATCTAGAACAAACGACCAAAAAACTTAGTGGCTTAAAACAACTCCTGACTGAAGCTGTCTGCTTATACAAAACCTGAGAGGCAGAGTTGGCTCAAGTAAATGGGCACTGGGCATCTGCCATCCACTTGGGGGACCTGGATCAAGATCTGGACTCCCGGCCTTGGCTGAAGTCAGCATCATTGGAGGTGTTTGCAAAGAGAATCAGTGGGTTAGATCTCTCTCTGTGTGTCTCTCAGAAAAAGAATTATATGTTTCTTTATCTGTACCACTGCCTTTCAAAGAAATAAGTAAATATTTTTAGAAGAGTGAAGAGTTTCTATGTTTGGAAAAACTCTGTTTCAGAAAAATGCAAAATCAAACCATTTTCAAAACCCACATCTGCTTTAGGACCTGTAGGATATGTAAAGAATATTTGTCACTCTGTATGATGAACAGCACTGTTTTACAAACAGGCAAAAGGATTCAGACATTCTACCTAAAAAAGACATAAGAATGTCATACAAGTACAAGGACACAGCAAAGCACAAAAGCATTAGTCATTAGAGAAATAAAATGGCAATAAAATGTCAATGGACACCCAGTAGAACGGATTAAGCATCAAAGAATGACTATACCCATTGCTGGCAATAATGTACAAGAGTTGGATAGCAACTGCTGCTGGGGACACCAACGGCACAGTCACCTTAAAAGAGCTGAACCACTACTTAGAGAGTTAAGCACAAACTTAACTCAGCAAGTCCACGCCTATGAATTAGCCCAAAAGAATAGAAAAACTTTGTCTACATGAGCATTAGCTTTTTGTAAAGATTTACTTGTTTTTCATTTGAAAGGCAGATTTACAGAGAGAAGGAGGGGCAAAGATCTTCCATCCACTGGTTCACATTCCAAATGGCCGCAATGGCCGAAGCTGAGCCAATCTGGAGCTAGGAGCTTTTTCTGAGTCTCCCTTATGGGTACAGGGGCTCAAGGCTTTGGAACAGCCTCAATTGCTTTCCCAGGCTACAAGCAGGGAGCTAGATGGGAAACGGAGCAGCTGGGACGTGAACCGGTGCCCACATGGGATGTTGGCACTACAGATGAAGTATTAGCCTATTGGGCCACGTCGCCATCCCCAAGACGAGTTTTAGATTGGCTGCTAACAGCCAGAGGGTGACAGCAACACACACACCCAGTACCTGCTGAAACAATTTATGTGGGTGATGCAGACCGTCCAGGAATACTCACTTGCCAGCCATCTAATAATGGACTTGTGGGAATGTGAGCGTCACCCAGATGGTAAATGGAAGGAATCAAACACAGAATGATAATACTACCAGTCTGCCTTCACATGGTGTTCTGGAAAAGGCCACGTTCAGGGGAAACCATTGGCCTGTGGCTACCAGGGTGGAAAGAGGGGAGGGCAGTGCCTCCCAAGTGCGATGAGGAAACTTTGTTGATGAAGAAGTTCTGTGTGTCTGTAGTCCATGCTGGTGGTTTCGGGACCAGGGACTTGCCAAAGCTAGTGTGTTGTGTGCTTTAAAGAAATAAATGCTACTGCATCAGTAACTCTGGCATCTGTAAATGAATGTGGAAGTGGGGCGAATTCGGTATGCTGCCATTGTGTAAGAATTTGTAATCGCTATGCATTTAGGGAACCAAGATCTAGCCAAAAAGATTGGAAAAGTGGTGAGATATGCCCAAAGAGAAAGGAAGGGAGTTAAGAGTAATAGTCACAGAAATTGATAGGATAGAAAATAGCTACAAAACACAGTGTTTTGTTAAAGCCATGGTTTTCTCTTATTTGAAAGACCTAATAAAAATAGCAAGTTTCTGACAAACTTAATGAAGAAAAATAGGAGGTATTAGTGGCTCCAGGACTGATAAAAGTGCAGAACTATAGAGCAAAGATTCTCAAAGAGAGATGCAGCTTGTTAACCTACTGTTCACGATGCTCCATCCCACATGACTGTCCAGCTGCTCCACTAATGATTCAGCCCCCTGCTAATGCTCCTGGGAAGACAGCAGAGGATGGCCCAAGTGTTGGGCCCCCACCACCTACCTGGAAGACTGGGATGGAGCTACTGGCTCCTGGTTTTGACCTGAACCAGTCCTAGCCCTTGCTGTCATTTAGGTAATAAACCAGCAGACAGAAGCATTCTCTCTTTCTCTTCCCTCTCTTTCTCTCTCTCTTCCCTCTCTCTCTCTCTCTCTTCTTTCTCTTTCTCTCTCTCTCTCTCTCTCTCTCTCTCTCTCTCTCTCTCTCTCTCTCTCCCCTGTAATTCTGCCTGTCAACTAAATAAATCTGAAAGAGACCTTACTAAAGAACAGCCAGTTTTATCCAAAACATGTCACTCCTAGGACTTCACGAGGTGGCTCTGAAGTGAGGATGGAGAAGGAACTGTGGTGGACAGCCAACATAGGCTGGGTGAACTGATATCTTCAAGATCGGTTGTTCAAATGACAGTTTTACAAGAGAGTAGTGCCAGTGCTGGGGCAGACACATAGCCAACGGGTGCACTCTGGAGAGCAAGAAATGGGGCACAGAGCTAGGCACCCCGCAGGCCCCTGGGGAATCAGTCGTGTGGAGCCCTCCACACTAGGGGAGCTGAGAGCAGACTCTTAATTGCAGCAGTTTTAAGGAAGAACAGGAGATGAGGCTGGCACTGTGACTTGGTGAGTTAAGCCACCACTTGAAATACCAGCTTTCTGTTTGGTACTGGTTCTAGTCCTAGTTGCTCCATTTACCATCCAGTTTCCTGCTGATGCACCTAGGAAAGCAGCACAAGATGACCCAAGTGCTAGGATTCCTGTACTAGGATTCCTGTGGCAGACCCAGATGGAGTTCCTGGCTCCTGGTTTCAGCCCAGCCTTAGCTGTTGCAGCTATTTGGGGAGTGAACCAGTGGGTAGAAAATCTGTGTGTGTGTGTGTGTGTGTGTATGTGTGTGTGTGTGTGTGTGTGTGTGTGTATGCACCCTTCTCTCTCTCACTGCATCTCGACTTCCAAATCAATCATTAAACCGAAAGAAAGGGAAAAAAGGAGGGGAGGAAAAGGGAGAGAAGGGAAGGAGGGAAGGAAGGAGGGACTGGGGGAGAGAAGGAGGTGTTAGGCCAATGGTGCCGAGAAAATTTGCTGCAAAGGAGAACAAAGCAAGGGAGTCAGGGCTGGTCTGGGGAAGAGCTTACGTAGGTCGATGGATGGAGATATAATAGATTGATAGAAAGGACTGAAGTAATAGAGAGATTGTAGTTAAATAGGTGATCAACAGAAATATGATCAATGATAGAAATGACAGATGTATAGATGACAGACATAGTAGCTGACTGATGCAATAGATGATAGATAGATAGATAGATAGATAGATAGATAGATAGATAGATAGATACATAGGGACTGAGCATAAGCAGTTGGCTCAAACACTGATGGCATCTGACAAGTCTAAGTCTGCAGGGCTGATGTTCTAATTCAGATCTGAAGGTGAGAAGCTGCTACCCAAAGGGACAACATCCCAGCTGCAAAATCCTCTGAGAGGAAAACTCTGTTTTAATCAGGGGTGAGTCAATCTTTCATTCAGGTTCTAAAATAATTACAAAGCAATTGACAGGGCAATAAACCCTGGACTCAACTCCCATTGTTGGTCCCAGGGAGAGAAATGACAAGACCCGAATCCCCAGCCCGGCTGACAGCATCCCCACTGCCTGCAGGAGCATAGTCCCCTTGCACTCTGGGCAATAACATGATCAGTACCCGCTATACCCACCTGGCCTGTGGCTGCCTTGGAGACAGGGATGGCTTCTGTCTCTCTCCAGAGCTGTTGCCCACTTGGCACCCAGCTCCTCCACTTCCACTGATCTTACCAGAAAGCACTCTCTCCAGAGCCCACAGGAGAGCCTGATTCTTCTGGGTTATCCACAAGTGTGACGAAAGCAAGAGCATGAACTTGGGGAGGTGGGGGAGCTGATTCTGTCCCTGGCAGAGAAGGTAGAATGTGCTGGGGAGGTCAGGTAAGGTGTGACTCTGTTTGGATCAGGGCCACCAAGCTATGAAAGGAAGGAAAGAAAGGAACGGAAGGAACCCTGAGGAGCTGGCAATGTGTAGGAGGGAGGGAGGCAGGAGCTGTCAGCAGGCAGAGGCCTGTGATTAAGATAATTATTATTATTTATTAAGCACTTAGGAAGTAACAGCCATGTGCTAGCCCTTGTCATAATCCAAATCACAGAATTAGACCCCGGAAAGCATTTGGCATAGCAGTTAACATGCCGCATGGGCGCCCACATCTCACAGTGAGTGGAGTGCCTGGCTTTGAGTCCTGGCTTCACTCGTGATTCCAGCTGCCTGCTAAAGGGGATCCTGGGAGGCAGCAGGTGATGGCAGCAGGGCAGGTACTCCTTGCCACCCACAGAGGACACCCTGGATTGAGTTCCAGGCTCTCAGCTTTGGCCTGGTCCGCTCCAGCACTTTCTGAGCTGAGCTTTGAAGAGTAAAGCAGCAGGTGGGATCTGTTCCCTCTCTCTCTCTCCCCCTCTCTCTCTCCCCCTCTCTCTCTCCCCCTCTCTCCCTCCCCCTCTCTCTCTCCCCCTCTCTCCCTTCCCTCATCCCTCCCCATCTCCTCTTCCCTTTCAAATAAACAAATGTTTTTAAACGCTTCTGGGGAAATTCTTCCTGTCTAACTGATCAGGATGAGTAGACAGGCTAAAGGAGCTGTTGCTGATGCAAGACACGGTGCATCTAGGCTGAACCCAGCATCCGCACCACACAGCCCTTCTCTTCTTCCCTGGGGATGCTGAAATCCACCTCAAGAAGTTTGGTCCTGTGGGAGCTGTGCCTTTTTTGGCCTCAGCCAAAGCCCATACCATGCCACACACACACACACAAGACTCCTTTTACTCTCACTCTCCATTCTGTATCCGACAAGATCCAGGAAGCAGAGGTGTCTTCATCACCATCCCTTGATCAACACATCATTCCTCCCTGGCCAGGGATTGCAAAGAAAGGTGAAAATATTTCCCACAAGGTGTGCCCTGGGGAGGGTCTCTAGTTGAGCCACGAAAGCAAACTAACTGGAAATTCACCGGTCCTTCCTGAGGTCAAAGCCCTAGAGGAAAAACCAGAAAGCTGGCCCTAGCTACATCCTAGTAAAGCCTCATGTATAGTTCATCCTCCCATCCCCAGAAAGAACAGAGTCTTTGGGTCCCCCTGCTTCATACGGTTCCCGACTTGGAAATCAACAGCTCTGCTGTGACACACACTCCTTTCCAGCGTTTCATTGTAAAGCACAGGCTGAGTTATCGTATCTTTGGTCTCAAAAAAAAAAAAAATCACACTGGCCTCTATTAAACTGCATGAAGTTATGAAATATATTGCGTTCTAGGGGCGTAGATTCTGTTAACCAAAATTACACACCAGCCATTTGTCACAGCCACGTGGGTGTCACTAAATCAAGGCTTCAGGGGTGAATACAGTGCTTGGAATTATTTCATCAGTGTCTCTATTATCGAACCATCCATCTCGTGGAGACAGGGTCTCTATGGGAGGTGATGGCCAGAGAAGGACCCCTCCCCCACCTTGATCTTGCTTGTCCCCACAGGACCAGAATGGTACCAGCCAATGGACCCCTACGCTGTCAATCATCTTATTTAATGAACCAAACGGATCCTGGGGAACTCCACACTCACGTTGCAAACAGTTTCGCTGCAAAAGTAGACGGTGAGCAGGTTCCTAGAGAGAAGGGGAAGGGCTCAAATGTCCAGAATGGAAGGGAGAGGTCCTGCTCTCAGCCTTCACAGCTGGTTCATCGAGTGCCACTTGTTTTCTTTGGTGCTGGAGCTATAGTATAACAGGCTGAGACTCTGCCTGAGGCACAGGCATCCCTTATGGGCATACGTTCAATTCCCAGCTGCTCCACCTCTAGCCCAGCTCCTTACCTACACACCTGGGAAAGGCAGTGAAAGATGGCTCAAATGCTTGAGCCCCTGTTCAGGAGGACTGAAGGTGAACACAGACTCCCAGGGTAGTTGGTGGCTTCTCTGTTGCCACCTCTCCACCCAGAGCTTGTGTGAGAATCAAACTGCTGAGACAGGAGGAAGTCAGAGTGTGTCTATAGCTTTGCTGTCACTGTCCTGAGATACTGTCTTTGAGGGTGTCCCCACCATGCACTGGGGGTGCTGAGGACTCAGCACCCTGGAGAGGCACCCTCCTTTAAACAGAGAGGCACCACCTCCAACTACCTGCTCCCTCCTTTTCCAATCAGGCAGCAGCCCCAGGGCTCAGCAGAACCTGGATTGAATCATCAAACCCAAGAGCCAGTTAAGCACACCCAGGGCAGGACAGGACACCAGCAAGCCCTCCCACCCAGAT
The DNA here is from genome assembly GCF_030435755.1 of Ochotona princeps. Classification (NCBI taxonomy): domain Eukaryota; kingdom Metazoa; phylum Chordata; class Mammalia; order Lagomorpha; family Ochotonidae; genus Ochotona; species Ochotona princeps. The sequence goes on along the minus strand of NC_080836.1, from coordinate 9,556,009 downwards.
GAAGAAGCCCCATCTGAGAATCAGAAAGCGGAGGAGGCACCACGGGTGGCTGTGCTGGGCTCCCACCCTTGCTCACCACAAGCAAGAGAACAAAAGCAGATCCTTTCTGAAATTACGCCTGGATCCTTCTTTACACTTGTCCAAACCAACTGCCAGGATCTGGCCTCTTCCATCAGAGTCCTCATAACAGTCAATACTTACAGCTGGAGCAAACTGCATTGCCATGTTGATACCAGCTCCGCATTTGGAGGGGGACTTAGTGTTAACCTGCAAGGGGCCAACCCTTCTGTGCCAGGCTCTGCAAATACTAAGATATTGTGGAGGCTGTCAACCTGGTGCTCTGGGCAACAGTGTACCGACTCGGTAAAGACAGAGACTTCCAGTCCAGAGGCGGGGTGAGGGGCCTCACAGCATTCCACACCATTCCAGCTCAGTAGGACCCATGGTGTTCTCCTGTTCACTACAGAGTGGAGACCCAGACAAGGGTACTGGGAGGTCTGCTGCTTCTTGGACGTCTTGTGGCCAGGCCACCAACAAGAAGAAAAGTAGCTCCACCTCCATTCTGCCCAAGTCCAAGAGTGAGTTCATTGGAAGGTGGGCCCAAGTCCAAAGGTGAATTTGTTCTGAACTCCAACAGGCAGCGCTCCCACACAGGCTTGGGAGTGTGAACAGGCCCCACCTTGCCATGCTCAGCTCAAGGACAGGGAGGTAAGAGCCAATCTAGCTGGGGACAAGAGCAGGAACTGGGCAATGGTGCCAACCTCGGCCAACTCCCTGTGCAGAGGGCACACAAGGACAGCACCACCAGCGAGGCCCGGACACTGGACCCTGAGGAGTCAGACTACAAAGCTCCCTGAAAGCCAGCATCACAGGCTCCTCTGCACTGCAGCTGTCAATAGGAGAACGAGAAACACAAACGGGGAGATGCTGCCATTTCCTGCACAGAACCATTGATCTCCATCGTGTGACTTCCCCTGGTGAGTGAGTGACTTGGCCTCGATTGACCAGGACTCTGCAGCCAGCCAGCCGGTTCTTAGAAAGAAAAAACAAAACACGGCATGTGTGTGTCATGTGCCTGTGCATGTGTGTGGGCACATGTGTACACATGCATTCTCTGTGTGTGCATGTGCAATTATGTGATCTTATGTGTACTAAGCGTGTGTGCATGTGCGAGTGCTATGTGCTCATGCACATGCGTGCTCATGCTACCACCTCACCCCTGGGTTACACTGAGCAAACCACTTCTGGCTCCATTGAGGAGAGCAGGGACAGGGCTGGTAGGGATGGGGGTGGAGCTGTGGGGAAGGAGCCTGGTGTGGGGTGAGGGTCCTGGTGCAGAGCACAGAAGCCCCGGCTTGTCTAATCCTCCTTGGGAGGCAGAGAAAGAAAATCCAAGGAGAAAAAAGGAAGCAAAGAGCAGATTTCCCATCTGGGCACGCAAGCTCAGAGCCGCACAATGATTAATGATGCAATCAGGGCCGCTGAGGCTGCTCGAGTTTCTGTGCAAACGAACAGAAACATTTGAAAATGTGGCTGCAACTCAAGCCCCAAATGTCAGCACAATCTGAGCAGGAGTAAAGCCAGCCCCTGGGGAGGAACTCATAGTCTCCATGTCCTGCGGCCCCTGGCCAGGCTTGGATGCAATGGTAGTGGGCTGGTGAAGTGGGGGCTCCAGCCCCAGAAGAACTGGGGCAGGTTCCTGACCCAGCGCTTCCTTCCTCCATGAACCTGAGAGGGAGAACACAGCACGATGGACAGAACCTGGGCCCGCCACCTGACAAATCCGTAGATGTGTCCCTCACACGCTACAGGCACAGAACTGCCTCCTACAGTCACTCAGCTCCCATTACTTGCTCTGGAACCATACTTAGAACCTCCTTTACTGGATGGAGCTGGCCATGCAGGATCCTCCACAGACCTACCCTGGCCTCTCCAACAGTGGCTCATGGTGCTTCAATGCAGATGGCAGTTTTGAGATTCCTGCAGACTTTCTCGGCTGCATTGGAAATCCACTCTTTGGAGAAGAGGTCCAAAGTTTTCTCAAAATTGGCCAAGGGAGTCCCTGGTGCAGAAAGTAATAAGGAAGTGTGGCTAATGCTTTGTGTGCTGCCTTACATAGGGGTTGTCCCTATGGCTACAATAGGAAGGGTGCAAGTCACACGCACCTGTGCAGGCAGGAGCCTTGGCTCCTGCTCGATGCAGACTCAGGTCAGGTGTTCTACACAGCAGTCCCCACAGGGCACCACTCACCTTTGTGACCCCTTCCCTCCTGCCTCTGCGATCACAGCCTCTGCATCTCCTGGAGCCCCTCTGCTCTTTCCCAAAGGCACACAGGCAGCACAGAGCTGCCAAGGGCAGACTGAGCAGTAACAACTTCAGTGATGACGGGGCAGGTGGGAGGATCTTGATGGCAGCTCGTCCTGTGGGTCAAGGCAAGACCTCACCTTAGATCAAGGCAAGATCAACTCCTACTGTCAGTATCACTTTGGAACCTTGTGTTGGGTCTGGAACAGTGGGAGAAAATGCCTGATAAATGTATGTTCAAAGTATGAGAGAGAGTCAGCAGAGAGAGAGAGTACACATGAGGGAGGGAGGGAGGGAGGGAGGGAAGAAGAGGGAGGGAGGGAGGGAGGAGGAATTAGTCCTCAGTATCTTCTCAGGGCTGCACTTGCAGAAGCCCTGAATGAACTATGCACATACCTGCTCATGTGCACTGAGTCCCTCTGTACTCCCCCACTTTCACTGTTCCTATTGTGATGATGGCATGAACCCAGTCCCCATGTGGTACCCTCTCCCCTTGTCTGGGACCAAGGGGACTGCAAATTCGAAATCCAGAACCTTCTCTCCGTCACCACCTGTCCATTGTCTCTTGGTCCACACACAGCATCCACAAAGCGTCATCCTATCCCTTGCTCAGTAGACATCGTTGTTATAGCCTTCAGCTTGCAAGATCTTCTTATATGGCCCATCCCCAAAAGCATGCATGTTCAGCGACACTGGGGGCCAAGGCTTCAATGAATGAACTCTGCAGGTAGGGAGACATGACACAGCCCATCATAATGAACAAAGCAATGAGGGTTGTTGGTTGGTTCATTGGGAGTACAGGACATGATGGATGATTTTAGCTGGTGAAGGTTGGAGACAGCAGTTCAAACACGTCCCACAACAGAGTGGTGCCACTTCACATTGTGCCTGGGAGCAGTGAAGGCGTGCTAGGACATCAGTGTTGCTGTGACTCCCAGCCAATGTTAAGAGGCAGCGTGACGGCAGACCCTAACCCCTTCCCCATAATCCTGCAGCTGTGAGGCCTCCAGCCGCTAAGCTCCACAGGAAGTGCATGTGAGAGGCTTTGAGCACACTTTTCCTTACAAGCAAAGCACAGAGCAGCACCTCTGTCACTGACACTGGAAAAGGCATGGTTACATTCACAGATACACCTGCAGCACTGAGAGCCAACAGATTTCAACTAGCAACAGGAAAAGGTACCTAGGTCAGGCTCCAAGACGGACCAGGCATGAGTATCCAAGAACTGCCCCCAGGAGAGTGGACAGCACTCCACTCTCCCAGCTACACTGGGAGGCTGCCAGCAGGAGGAGACACCATGCAGTTTTGCATTAGGATCAGACACATGGACATGAGAGGTCCGTGTGACTGAGCGAGCTATCGTCTCCAACTGCTCAAAGATCAATATCCGACACTAGCCAGGGTCCCGAGAAAACAAAACCAGCCTTTGACCATGGTCATGTGCCCCTCCTTCCCACCAAGCCTTAAAGAGGCCATCCAGGCCAAACAGAGTGATATTGTTGGGTCCTGATCCATAAGACTGGACTCTCCAAGTGAGGGTGAAAAGTATATGCACTGAGGAGAGCCCTCAGGGAAAACCAATCAAACCCACCCACACTCTGCTCTCACACTTCTAACCTCCAGAACCATGAGGAAAATTGATTCCCACATGTAGACACTATTGAGGTAGACCCCAGGAACACTAGGAATAGCCACCCATCAGGCAGCTGGCACAGGCTCTCCAGAGAGGCCCAAGGCCTCGGATACACAAGCCTTTCTTCTCATGCCAAAACCTCCCCCAGGAGCCAAGGAAGAGCCAGTCCTAAACCTGGGCAGAGTTGGGGGTTTGGGGCAACACAGTGGCCTTCATGGCTTCATCCAACACACAAAGTCACTACCTTACAACCCCAGTGGCCAAAAATCCAACCAGACTAACTTCACCAGACTGAGACCAAGGAGGTTGGCAAGCTGGCACCTCATGAAGGTTTCTGTGGTTGTGGGACAGGGATCCCCATTTTCTTGCATGCAGCAAAGCTTCTGGAAGCTGCTTGCATCATCCCTTGACTCTTCCCCACACCATCTATTTTTAAAAACATATTTATTTTTATTGGAAATGCAGATTTACAGAGAGAAGAGAGAAAGAGAGAGAGATCTTCCACTCACTGGTTTACTTCTCAAATGACTGCAGCAGTTAGAGCTAAGCCAATGCGAAGCCAGGAGCCTCCTCTGGGTCTCCTGTGTGGGAACAGGGTCTCCAGGACTTGGACTAGTCTCCACTGTTTTCCCAGGCCACAAGCAGGGAACTGGATAGGAAGTAGAAGCCAGGACACGAACCGTGTCCCATATGGAATCCTAGTACCATCTACATTCAGTGGTCCCATTTCTCTGATTTCTTCTTCTGTCTTCTTTTGCTTGTAGGGTATGTGGTATGCACTCGTGGAATTAGAACAAGCCTGTTGCAGATGCCTGAATGGGCTTGGAGGGACATTGCGCTAGGCGTAGTCCATGTTCTTATATTCCCAAGGGGTGAGACAGTGACCAGGGGATGCAGAGAGGGGTGAGAAGAAAAGCAGGATTTACCAGAAGGCAGCAGAATAGCACACACTCAAGCAGCTGGTGCAGTGGCTCAACTGTCTAATCTTCCACCTGCAAGTGCCAGAATCCCATATGGATGCTGGTTCATGTTCTGGCTATTCCACTTCCCATCTAGCTCCCTGCTTATGGTCTGGGAAAGCAGTGGAGGATGGCCCAAATCTTTGGACCCCTGCATGCAGGATCCGGAAGAAGCTCCTGGCTCCTGGCTCTGGCTTCAGGTCTGCTCTCCAGTATGGGATGTCAGTGTTGCTAGCACCAGTGTACATCATCAGATCACCTTGTCATTTATGATTCTCAGTTCAGGCAATACTTGAGTATTTCAATTGACTGAACAGAAGAGTTAGATCTCCTCAGTCAGCGAAGAGCCGAAAGCTGCAGGAACAGAACCAAAAAAATGACCTCATCATTTCAGTTACTCTCCATTTAAATAAGGGCGGGAGGGAGGGCAGTTGGAATATCAGAAAATCACTTTTAATTCCAGTTACATTTCAGTCTAAGATCCAAGGCTGAGAAAACTGATCTCTGGATATTTGGCTGCCATCACTTAAAGCCCAGTTTCTAGGATGGTCATATGAACTGCGTGGTTTCAGCTGGGGGGTGTGGCACTTGAGCCTCAACGACTCTATTTAAACATTTGCTCTGATCTGTAGGGGTGCAGAGCAGGAACTGAGTCCAAAACAACAGCTCCTTGTCACCTGAACTTATTACTTCCTTCAAAAAAACCTAGAGGAGGGCCCGGCGGCGTGGCCTAGCGGCTAAAGTCCTTGCCTTGAACGCGCCGCCGGGATCCCATATGGGCGCCGGTTCTAATCCCGGCAGCTCCACTTCCCATCCAGCTCCCTGCTTGTGGCCTGGGAAAGCAGTGGAGGACGGCCCAAAGCCTTGGGACCCTGCACCCGCGTGGGAGACCCAGAGGAGGTTCCTGGTTCCCTGCTTCAGATCAGCACTCACCGGCCGTTGCGGCTCACTTGGGGAGTGAATCATCGGACGGAAGATCTTCCCCTCTGCCTGTCTTCCTCTCTGTATATCTGACTTTGTAATAAAATAAATCTTTTAAAAAAAAACTAGAGGAAAAAGTGGACAATCTCACGGATTCACTGTAATTCAGTTAGCAGGTCTCTGGAAATAACTTTAAAAAGAGAGACGTCTACTTAGCGTACTTCGGAGATTTAAGAAGATAAGTGAGGAATCCAAAATACATACTATCATAAAAAATCAGAGAGTAAAAAAATATTCTCGAATATTAAATGCATGGCACCAAAATAAATAGTTCAATAAAAAAAGGAAAAATATTCTAAGCAAGATATTTTCCCAGAATATTGAAGAGAGCATTGGCGATTCACGATCAACCATTAAAGGACTGAGCTAGAAGTTCAGACAACTGACAGATAGATAAATAAAACTTCTGTAAAAGGAGACAAAGCAGAATGGAGGGAGGGGGAAAACATCCAACCAAGTAACATGGGGAAATTGGATGGGGTCCAAGGAATATGCGATGCTTTCAGACAAGATAGCACCCCCATGAAACTCCAGGAGCCCTAAGGACAGCAGCAGCCATGGATCCTGGTACAATGGGCAATGTCGCTGAAGTCTGAGCAGAAATGTTTTCCACAAGTGCACCATTCCCAGGCAGAATAAATGCATGGCCAGCAATGCAGGCATTAAAAACAGGAACTCTGAAAGTCACTTTCTTAGGAAGCTAGGGTTAATGGAGCCCATCCAACCATTGGGAGATGTGAAGACACAGGGTCAGGTGGCACTGGGGCCAGCCCAATAGAAAAGTGAGGTATCGCAGGAAAGCCTAGAGGACAAGGGCCAGTGTTAGAAGGCAGAGGTCCAGAGAAAATGAGGTTTTTAGATGATGAATGAGAATCTATAGAAATCATGGCCAGAGGAATAGACACGCAATGATAACACAACAGTAATTTGAAAGGTGACCATGGGGACTGACTTGTGGCAAAACAAGTTGGGCCTCCCTCTGCAGTGCTAGTATCCCATATAAGTGTAGGTTCAAGACCCAGCTGCTCCATTTCTCATCCAGTTCCCTGCTTGTGATCTGGGAAAGCAGTGGAGGATGGCTCAAATGCTTGGAACCCTGTATTCTCTCTTTGTGTATATCTGCCTTTCAAAAAAAAATACAAAATCAACTTGAACTCAGCCTGGTCTAACTAATCACTAAGCCATGCAGAGGAGGTCTCCCATAGCAGCCTTGAGATGCTAAGCTCCTCCCACAGGGTCACACAGAGCCCAGCCTGGGCTGGAAGGAAGAGAGAGCCAACCTAGGCAGCAGGGCAGAGCCAAGGGCAGGCAGGAGTTGGGTGTTGGCTCCTAGCTACAGGTCTGACTTCTGTACCCCAGGTGCAGCACAGGCTCAGTCTCCATGACACCATGAAGGCTGAGCCCACCAGCATCCTCAGAGTCTCCCCAGCACAACATGAGGTACCTTCTTACAGCCATAAAATCATCAGGGCAACTCTAGGACAGGATCTTAAGTTGCAGGAGCCTGGGAAGCATGACGCAACTCCACGGACAGCAGGTCTCGGAGCCTTGAGGTTCCCCAAGCCCCAGCAGATGAACTCCAAGGTCACATGGCCCGCCATGCCCTCTGCATACACAAGCCCAGGGCAGGGGGCATGCAGGTACACCCATGTCCTGCCACCCACAAACCTCTGTGCCCCACACTCACCTCCCGCTCCCCCACTCCATTGGAGAGGCCCAGATTTCCCCCTGCCGGAGCCTCCAGAAGGGAGCAACCCTGCTGAGACCTCAGAGCTCAGCAAAGCTTCTCTCAGCCCTCCAGCCCCCAAGAATGTAAGAGAAAAGATCAGTGTTGTTCTGTTTCAAGCTCCTGGAAATTTCCTGAAGCAGCAGGAGGGTGCAAACTGATGTGCATTATGCTAGGTTGGAGTTCCTAGAAGCAGAGCCTGGTGCTAAGATGTGACTGCCTGGGAGAAACTGGGGCATGAACCTAGCAGGACAAAGCACGAATGGGTGGGACTGTACGGAGGCAGGTGGCCCAGCTAGGTGTGACCTGGAGTGGGGTCAGCTCCACCTGCTGCAGCTGCTCTGCAGCGTTGGTGAGATTAGAAGAAGTGAAGTCATCAGTTATGTTGTGCTCCTGGGGCCAGAGGTGTAATTCCCCAGGTGTTGTGTTCATGGGACTCCAGGCACCATGTAGGAAGAGAGTCAGCCTACATGTGCAACAGGGACTAAAGGGAACCAAAGCAGCTGGGCTGGCAGCCTTGGAGGCATCCTAGTCCTTCATACTGTAAAGTCTGGTTCATAGTCAAACAGCTTTATAGAAGTCCCAGCCTTCCCCCAGTGGCAAGCACCCTAGGAGAATCTTCTATGTCAAATGATCCACCCAGTCTGATAGCACTGAGTACCAAAGTCTTAGGAGGAAGTTCATCTATTTCATGCATTCAACTATGGTACTGTGCTTACCCTAGTCTGAGTGGTGGTGTTGCAAGGTGTGAGCGAGATCATGACAAGAAAGTCTACAGTTTATTAAGGAGTCTTTGTTAACCAAGTTTGGTGATAACAGGACCCAACAGACATGAGCAAATGGCAAGTCCATTTAATCAAAACCCCAAGAGGAACAAATGGTCATTACCCTGAAGTTCATCCATTACACTGAAGACCCAGCTTCCCTAACCATATAAGTTATCCTAAGAGACATACAATGAATAATCTGGACTCACTTACAAAGTTGCAGACATTCACCTTTCCCTGGTTTCTCTGCCCCGCACTCCATCACTGCTAGGCCTCACCTCTCCTGGAACTCTCAAAAGTACACACATTAGAAATACAAAGCATCTTAGCATTGCTATCTTTACTGTCCCACCCAAGCAGTGAACAGAGTGAGGAATACAGACACACAGGGGCCATGCTCTGGTGCTAGCTGTCCTCGGAGCCTATTCACAAGAAGCCAGAGAGTAAGCAGGTACTGGGGAGGCCAAAAGTCAGAATGCCAGAGAGATGGAAGCACTTGACCCTCAGAAAGCCCCTCCCTGTCATGGTCCTTTATAGGGGCTTGTGAGGGCATGGTTGCACAACAATAGAATACTGCCCCCTCTCAGGCTCCAGGTGATGATAGGTGATCATCAGAGATGCACATGATAAATCAGCATGTCTTCAAGGGCATGTGTGTGTGTGTATGTGTGTGTGTGTGTGAGCATGTCCTCATGGGTGTGTGTGTGTATGGGTGTGTGTGTGTGAGCATGTCCTCATGGGCATGTGTGTGTGTGTGTGTGTGTGTGAGCATGTCCTCATGGGCATGTGTGTGTGTGTGTGTGTGTGAGCATGTCCTCATGGGCATGTGTGTGTGTGTATGTGTGTGTGTGTGTGAGCATGTCCTCATGGGCATGTGTGTGTATGGGTGTGTGTGTGTGTGAGCATGTCCTCATGGGCATGTGTGTGTATGGGTGTGTGTGTGTGTGAGCATGTCCTCATGGGCATGTGTGTGTGTGTGTGTGTGTGTGTGTGAGCATGTCCTCATGGGCATGTGTGTGTGTGTGTATGGGTGTGTGTGTGTGTGAGCAAGTCCTCATGGGCATGTGTGTGTATGGGTGTGTGTGTGTGAGCATGTCCTCATGGGCATGTGTGTGTATGGGTGTGTGTGTGTGAGCATGTCCTCATGGGCATGTGTGTGTGTGTGTGTGTGTGTGAGCATGTCCTCATGGGCATGTGTGTGTGTGTGTGTGTGAGCAAGTCCTCATGGGCATGTGTGTGTATGGGTGTGTGTGTGAGCATGTCCTCATGGGCATGTGTGTGTGTGTGTGTGTGTGTGTGAGCATGTCCTCATGGGCATGTGTGTGTGTGTGTGTGTGTGTGAGCATGTCCTCATGGGTGTGTGTGTGTGTATGGATGTGTGTGTGTGAGCATGTCCTCATGGGCGTGTGTGTGTGTGTGTGTGTGTGTGTGTGAGCATGTCCTCATGGGCATGTGTGTGTGTGTGTATGGGTGTGTGTGTGTGAGCATGTCCTCATGGGTGTGTGTGTGTGTATGGGTGTGTGTGAGCATGTCCTCATGGGCATGTGTGTGTGTGTGTGTGTGTGTGTGTGTGTGTGTGTGAGCATGTCCTCATGGGCATGTGTGTGTGTGTGTGTGTGTGTGTGTGTGTGTGAGCAAGTCCTCATGGGCATGTGTGTGTATGGGTGTGTGTGTGAGCATGTCCTCATGGGCATGTATGTGTCTGTGTGTGTATCTGTGTGTGTATGGGCATTCCCACCATTCCCACAGCATATGTGTATGTCCTCACACACGTGTTTGTACATGTCTTCATTGGCATGTAGGTGATCTCACCAGCATGTGTAGGCATCCTCATTACTGCATGTGTGCACTCCTTACAGGCATGGGTTTTTTTTTTTTAATAATCTTACTTAGGGTACAACGGGTCAAGGGCTACAGGAAAGGGGGTAAGACCATTGTATGAGGGCCTCCTCATGAGCATGTGTGTGCTCTCTCACAAGCATGGCTGCACATGCTGTGTACACTTGTACTTCCGGGGTCATGAATTGGTCCCACACCCCCACACAGCCCTTCTGTGTGTTCCAAAGCACCTTGGCCTCTCACAGCCGTGCAGCCTTGCCCCTAGAGGACAGAGGCAGAGAAAGCAAAAGAGAGCACGTTCCTAGCATGGACCATGTCCCAGAGCACCTGCCAGGAGTGTCTTTCGGCGCATCTCATGTGGCCTCACAGAGACCCCATGAGTTACATGCAAGATCTGTGTGTTGGACACAAGAAGGCTGCGGCACCAGAAATTAGGCAGTTGTTGCAATTGCAAGCCAGATATGTCTTTCACCCACAGGTGCAGGGCATCACATCACCCTCCGCGGGGGTTCCTCCTTCCCCCTAACTTGCTTCTTAACCCTACGTTCTTGACATTGAATCATTACCATGTGTGCTTTCCTTTTCCAATAAAAATGTGGAGCAGGGGGCAGGAGGCAGGGAGAAGGAGTGAGGGATGGATACATTTGTAAAACATTAGCAAATGCTTAAGCTCTGGGAACTGAGACTGATTTGAGTTCTGAAAATCAATTTGAACTCTTTAATGAAGTGGATAAAGATTAATTAACCCAGTAAGAAAAAGTCTCCTTTTCCTGTCTGCTTCCTCTTCGCCAAAAACCGCCACAGATAACTTGTAAATATCAGAGGTGACTCCACAGTGCAAGACGGAAATGAGGCAGCAGGGTGGAATAACTGCAAAGACCTTCCTGCCTCACTTCAACCCTGAAAATGCATTCTGCTGCGAGTGCACTGATGTGATCACAGTATGCCAGGACTCAAGTCCATTAAGCCAGTTACTCTCCAGTCATCGAAGAACAATTTTCTGATTAAAGCTGCTCTGCTGACTTGCCAGGACCTGTGCCAGGCACACATCTGGGCACCTGAGCAGGATCCAGCAAGACTTCAGTCTCTGCCAGCACAAGTCTAATGGCCGGCCATCCTCCCCTTTCGCTGGCTTTGTCCCTAGGATGTCATGGAGTAGTGACCAAGGGCAACGAGGAAATGGTCTCCAGGCACTGTCTGTATGTACCCACCTTGGCTACAGCCCGGACACACAGATAGGCTTCTTGGATCTTGACCCAAGGATCCGGCACTTGCTAGTGTACTGCCCAATGCCTAGGAGAGCCTCAGAAATGTCCTTGGATACTTCATTCCTTGTGGGGCTCAGTCTGAGCAAGCCACCCCTGGACATGACTGGGACACAACTGCTCCTCAGCCACAAGTACACATGTGGTCACAATGGCCCTGGAAGGTGACCTGCTGCAAAGCAGCAACTCACAGCATTTTGTGTGGCCCTCAACAGTGGAGACACCTGTGCTGTCGGACAAAGCCAATCTGCCCCTTGCTCACCAGCTTTTGTTCAATGTGAGCCTCGTGTATCATGCCTCAGCTTCCTCCACTGGGAGTGGATGGGACAGCAGTCTGAAACGTCATGGTTGTCTCAAACAACAGATTGGTTCACATGACAGGCTCACAGTCACTTCTTATGCAGAGATAAGAAATTTTCTCGGGGCAGGTGCAATGGCCTAACTGGCTAATCCTCTGCATGCAAATGTCAACATCCCATATGGGCGTCGGTTATATCCCAGCTGCTCCACTTCTCATCAGCTCCCTGTTGATGGCCTGCGAAAGCAGTGGAGGATGGCTCTAGGTCTTGGGACCCTGTATCCGTATGGGAGATCCAGAAGCTCCTGGCTCCTAACTCTGGCTTTGAATTGGCTCAGCTCCTGCTCTTGTGGCCATTTCAGCACCTCCTCCAATATGATCAGGAAAATGGTGGTGATGGTGATGATGATGGTGGTGATGGTGATGACAATGAGATGACCAGGATAATATTGAGGGTGATGGTGATGATGATGGTGGCGATGGTTACAACGAAGATGTTTGTGATGATGATGTCAACAGTGATAATGTACTATCTATACTTCACAAAATCCAGAGATAAGAAACTTCTTTAAATTCCCAGAGCTGGTGAAAGGATCAAGGTCTAGTGTACCCCACACTCAGCCCTCTTCCCAAACACACCACTGCCTTTCCCCGTCTTTCATTGTAGCCTGTGATTCTGAGCTCACTCCTCATCTCCTGTTCCCTCAATGGCTCAGTACAAGCCCACCCTCCCCTGCTCCATCCATCACGACTTCCTTTGCTGTGCTTTTTTTCAGACATCTTTGCATCTGACCTTCCTCGCACGGCCCCAGAATAATGAGCTGCTGCCAAGGAGGAGCGCTGGAGTGTGAATAGCGAAGCCTCCTCACATCCTGAACATCTGGTTCCCAGTACCCTGAGGAGTGAATGAAATATGCAGGGGCCGAGCGCTACAAATTGAGATTCAGAGGTCCCACCCTCCTTTGCTTTCAATTTACTTCTTGAGAATTTAGTTCTCCAATATCAATTTCCGGTTGTGATAAATATTTCAGCACGCTGTGTGCCAAGCTCTCAGCATGGGAAAATTCCAAGCTGGCCAGTCCCAAAGCCTCTGGCTGCCCCATCTGGCCACCCTGAGCCCTGCCTGGAGAAGACTCCCTGAGCAAAGCTCAGTTGGATCACCCTACATGTTCTCTATTCCCACAACTGCTACAAAAGACTCCTCCCCTTAACTCCTGTGCTGTGTCCAATCAATGACCAATGTCCTAGGTCTTCATGCCCCTCCAGTAGCTCTCCACCTGTCCTGGGTGTCCCTCCCCAGCACTGGCTAAAATCACAGCCACTGCTCCTTTTTTGTACCCTTGCCTCCAATTTACACATCTCAAAAATGCCCAACTCCCAAATGATCATGGAAGCAAGCCCTGGAGAGGGCCCCACAAACTCATTAACACCCTGCCTGGGCCCCTAGAAGATGTCTTCCACCTCCCAGTTAGGCATCAGCCTCCTTGATTGCTTAGTGCATACACACACACACACACACACACACACACACACACACACACACTTCAGGCTGAGCTCCACTGGAACTCCCCAAGTCTGAGCTGGGCACCCTCTACCCGTATCTTCTTCCATTACAGTCTGTATCCCTTTGTGCTGCATTTGCCATCTGCTTCTCTGCCTCGCTGGCTGCTCTGGAGTATCCCACACTAGGAGGTCAAACAAAATGAATCAAGACCACCAGAGTGGCCAGCTACAAGGCCAGAGGAGGCTGAGCTCCGTGGGAATGGAGCCTGGTCTGCTGCTGGGTCCACACCCTCCCCATGCTCCTCCACCACGCTCAGTGTCCAGCTTGTGGGAGGTCCATTGTGTGGGCGACCACAGGCTGACAAAAGAAACAAGTTTACCATCTCATCTTGGGCACATAGTGACTCATTCTGTTCACCTCTAGAACGGAGAGCCCTCCTCCCCAGAAGGTAGTGGGGCCTGAATCCCAGCTCTACAACAGACCCAAAGATGAGGCAGGAGTCCTAACACTAGCTTTTCCCTGATGTTCTGTAGGTGGGAAGTAGATCCAGCCAGCTGGTTCCACAGGGCAGGAGATAAATATGTGGAGGTCAGCAGCTGTGAACTCTCACTTTCCTGCTAGCTCTGAGCTGAAAAGCTCATACAAAGTCAGCAGAAAGCCTGTTAGAAACCATGCACACCACGCAGGGATCCCATATGGGTGCCAGTTCTAGTCCCAGCTACCCTGCTTCCCATCCAGCTCCCTGCTTGTGGCCTTGGAAGGTGGTCGAGGACAGCTCAAAGCCTTGGGAGCCTGCACCCACGTGGGAGACACGAAAGAGCTCCCGGCTCCTGGCTTTGGATTGGCTCAGCTCCAGCTGTTGTGGCCACTTAGGAAGTGAATCAATGGACAGAAGATCTTCCTCTCTGTCTATCCTCCTCTCCGTATATCCACTTTTCCAATAAAAATAAGTAAATCTAAAAAAAAAAGAAAGAAAGAAACCATGCACGCCTGACCCTAGCTCAGCTTAATTCAAAAATGCACGCATCAGGAATACTTACTAACAAGAGTACATAGGTGGAAGGCTCAAGAGATGAGGCACCCAGAAGACAAAATACACTGGGCCACGACAGTTGGAACACAGGAGGGATCACTGGCCCCACTGCCTCATCAGTTTTGGTGAGTTTTCCATTCCTGTTACTGGGGAAGGCATATTTTCCTCTGCATTTTTTTGTATTAGAACACTGAAGCTACAAGTTTGGGTGGGTTGGCCAAGGAACCTGAGCCCAACTTGGAACCTGCAAGATGCTGGGGAACTGGTTCTGCTCTTGCTGGCTGCCTGCTCCTGGCTGCGCAGTTGGAGTTCCCTGCAGCCAGACATGCACAGATGGCTGCTGACTGCGGAGGACTTCGCAGGTGTTCACCAGGTGCACACAGCAGCCTCAGAGCTCCAGCCGTGTTGCTCCATCCCTTGGTCAACACATGGGCAGCACTCCGAGGATACAGCAGTTGACGCAACAAATTCCTGTTCATATGCTGTTCACCTTCCAGTGGGGGAGACTCCACTTGCAAGCGCCAGTAGCAATTGTAAGCAGGAAAAAAAAAAAGCAGAAAGCATGGAGTGCTGGGGAGAGGATGATCCACAGCTCAGTCCACAAGGGCAGAGGGTGGGACCAGGAGCTGCAGGGAAATTGGGGCCAGGTCTTGAACTTAAATTGGGGAAATGATGGAAGCCATGGGGAGCTGGAGCAGGACCAAGGGTTAGAGAACTCGAGTATTCTCTGTTGGATCACGCTGAATGCTGGCCCAGGTATGCAGGGTCAGAGCATTAAGGGTGCAAACAGAAGCATCAAGCTGGAGATTCCTATAGTCACAAATACAAGAGATGCTGACCATTTGGACCAGGGTCAAGGCCAGCAGGTAAGAAGAGAGGGCCCATCTTGGATGCACTTGCTGATGTGGGTATCAGAGACTGAGGAGGCAGGGTAACTGCCAGAGGAGGCTGTTACAATGTAGGATGCTCTTGAGCCATGGGTGAAAACTCAGAGACCCATCTTCTCTACAAATCCCTTAAGGCCGCTGCAAGTGGAAATCCCAGGGAGTGTACAGGGAGCCCCCATGGAAACCAGGGGTTAGAGTCCTGTAGCCTGGTGCCTCCACGTGGAGCTGGTGACACCAAGTTGGCATGCACGAGGAGCCCCTTGGGGAGCAGCAGGATGGGTGGCAGCCAAGTGAGCTCCTGAGGACCTCATAGACAGTGTTCTGGTTCCTGCCCACCCCACATGGCTCACCTCATCCACAGCAGGTGCCCCATGGGCATCAGTTGTAATAAAGCACCAAGTTCACATGTCACACTCCCAATGACAGCACATGAACCAAGAATGGTTGCATTCTGCAGTTTGGCACTGCCTATCTTTGCAATATCCTGCAGCCTCGCCTTAGCTGAGGGGTGTGGCTGGGAGCCATAGCCAGCCGCTGCCTTCTCAATAGAGGGCATGTTGCCAGCCACATAGGACTGCACACTTTCCATGTGGCCATTCCCTGGGCTGGAATCTGCAGACTTTCCTTAAAAATGTCTGACCCACTTCCCTGGCTCTGGTCCCCTCTCCTCAACTCCCCTGCCTGCTCTCACTGAGAAAATCCAGAGAATATAGAGTACTACTTGTGAAGAGACTGAAAGTTTGTTTTTGTTTTAATATATTGTAGGAAAACATTAAAGAGCAGATGCATGGCCATTTTTCTTTGGTGTTCTCCAGAGTTTTACTTTACACTTGTCTGTCTTAATGAATATTTTAGGATGTTTGGGTGTTTGTTACAGGCAGAATTGGATAGATACAGCCCTACAAAGTGTATATGCCCTCCCCTGGCTAGAATTGGATGAAAATCGACTCAGTAAACTGATACAGATAACGGACAAAATGGAGTTCCCATGTGCCAAACATTATGAAATCTCTGCATGTTTGCAGCATATTTGCCTTGTTGGAATGTAATTCAGGTGTCAGCTTTTGGCTCGTGGTGTGTGCCCATATCTGTAGGAAAATGGTACACCAGAAAAGGACTGGCAGTCTACTTCTACCATACTTCAACCTCACCCTCTTCATTTCCACATGTTCTTTGAGAGCAGGAAAACATCCGAGGCTCGTTTGCTTTCTGTTAAGCCCAGTATTGGGTGCCGGACGTCACCTGGTTAAATTGGTCTTCTAAAAGCTGTCAACTAAATGGTTTCTGCAAAAGGTAAACATCACGCCGGAGCCAGGAACGGGGTCTTGAGGTGAGCTTTGCCGCCGATGGCCGGCACCAGGCCAGGTCTGCCTTCTCTTTGCTGAAAGTGTGTAGCACTGAACTGCACTAGGATTAACTTGTTTACAAGAAGAAAATAAAACTTTCGACTTTCACAATCAGCAGCTCTATCGAGTAACATGCATCTGAATTTTTAAGTTGCAAAGGTATCTGAACAGTTAATTTTCATGTACATCTTTTGTTGAATGTTTTGGTTTAAGAAAGAATGTTTAAAACTTCCTTCAAGACTTCAGTTGTCACTGTAACTACCCTTCTGCATGGAGAACCCTCCCCACCATGGCTGCAGTAGACGTCGTAGTGGTACCCAGCACCACCTGCAGAGGGTTGCTTTCTCCTAGCAACTACCCGGGCGTAGGACTCTAGTGTTCTCGGGTGTCTTGCATGGGCTGCATTATCTACAGCATTGTACAATAACAACTAGAAAAGGCAGTATACTTCACTGATGCTTGTCTGGTAATACCACTTCTGTGTTATAATGGAAGGTTTTTTTGTGCTGTATGAAACTTGTGTTTTTTATATATAAATGAGTATAGTTAGATTAGTGTTGTGGTAGTGCCTGTTTTCATCTGTAAATAGTTAAGTATGTACACGAGGCACTACTTCTGATTTATTGCAGTGTTGAGTCCTAGTTTTTATTAAAGCCTTCAGATTTGCTTTCAGTTCTTTGTACCTTAGTTCTGAGTTAGATCTACAGAGGTGTACAGATAGTTCATATTTATGTATTGCACATAATCACGCTATTCAGCACTGATGCTCCTGGGGTGAGGCGGAAAGAAATCTGGAATCTCCAGACCCTAACCCCACCTCCTACACCCACCCAAAAGCCAGGGTACTCTCCTGACAAGTGGGACTCCCCGTCAGCACCCCCAGCCATGCAGGGTCTGTATGCTTTATTGGAACATGCCAGCTCCCTCTGCCCCACCCTTCCTGGCCTCACAATTCTAAATCCATCAGCTTACACCCTCGCCTTCCGCCCTCTCACTTTTTTTTTTACACCCACAGAAGCCTGCCTCCCCTCTTTCTTTGGAACAGTAGAGGGAAGCATTTGTAGGCGAGGAAACCAGTTCCTACAGACAGCCTAGGCAAGCTGCCTGGACTGCCTGTCAAATGTGATTTCCAAAGATAATTCTATTTTGAGCCAAAGAATAATGAAAAGACATCCCCAGCTGTCCTGGAAGGAACCCACTCCTCCTCATTCTCCTCTCCCTTCAGTCTCTGAGCCCCGGCCCAACCGGTGTATCTGCAAGCCAGCACGCAGGCTGCTGGCAGCAGTCTCCCCAACATTCTCTGGGCAGCCCCAGCTCCGAGTAGCTCCTTGCCTCCACCCCCTCAGGCCCCAGTCACAGCCCCACTTCCCTGGAAAGTAGCCACCCAGAGCCCCTCCCCTGAAACTCCCTCCTACCAATGCCACGTGTGCAGTCACAGCCTCTTGTGCCTGGCACATCTGAGTGCATCTCACCCACTGGGAGACTGGCACCTCACTGGAGACGCTCAGTCCATGCTGCTCGAATGAGTGAGCCAACCTCAGGCCAGCCCCAGCAACAGGGAGAGGAAGCGGGATTTCCCAACTGCTGGGATTTTTGAGGACAGAAGTGACAGAGCTAGCTGTGGGTGTAGACAGGGTGCTGGCAGGTTTCCCAGGGACCCCCAGGAGAGGGAGGACAGCAGGGTTTCTGCACCGTGGTGTCACTCAGGGACTGGGACTCAGCCACATGGCCATGCCTTCCCTCTGTTGCCTGACAAGGAAGCCACATGGGAGGTGTGGGGTCCTGTGTGACTGGCAACATGCCCACCTTTGAGAAGGCAGCAGCTGGCTGTGGCTCCCTGTCACCCCGCCCCCTCAGCTGAGGCACCTGCCAGACAATGGAAGACTCCTTCCATCCGGTGCACCTGTCAGGACCCGGGAAGAGAGGCCCTTGCTGAAGGCTGGGGGCAGGAGAAGGTCCTGTGTGAGACACCCTTTGGGACCTCATCCTCAGGTAGCTGTCTGTGCTGCCCTCTCCTTTCCTCTGCCCCCACCCAACAGCACTGTACAACAGCCCCGTAAAGGCCTCTTATCCCACCATTGCCACTATCTTCTCATCTCAGACTGCCTTCAGGCACTGGGACCACAAGGAAAAGCTGGAAAAGACTCAGACACAAGAGGGAAGGGCAGTCAGGTAACAAGAGAGGCCAGACCTCGGTCCTGCCAGCCACAGCCATGGAGGGGCAGGCTCTCTCCCTGGCCTTCTCTGCTAGGTTTTTCTCCAGCCCACGTGCCACATTTCACACCCAACACAGAGATAACATGGGTTTCATGCAGAGCTCAACTCGACACAGGGCTTCTTGTCTGCTCACTGTCATGTCCTGATGTGGATGCCAGCATAGCTCATGGCCCCAGCGCAATACTCTGAGCCCAACTTTTCACCTTGATCAGCTCAGGCTGCCATAACCAAACCACAGGCTGGGTGGCTTACACATCAGCCACTTGCTTCTAGTAACAGGGCTGAAAGTCCAGCACCAAGGTGTTGACAGATCAGGCTCCCAGTGAGGGTGAGTGTCCTGGGCTGCCTTCTTGTCGTGTCCTCTCCTTGGAGAGAGGGACAGGAGGAAAACAGAAAGAGGAGGAGGTGGAGCAGGGAGAGAGAGTCTTGTTTCATCTTTCCTTAAAATAAGTTTATTTATTCATTCATTTGACCACAAATGCCAGGACTGAGACAAGGTAAAAAGCCCAGAACACCATCCAAGAGGTCTACCAGATGGATGGCAAAAACCCAAAGCAGTTGAGCCATCTTTGGCTACCTTCCCGGGCACATTAGCAGCGCCATTGATGAGAAGCAGAGCAGCCAAGGATCAAACCAGCAGCACTCTGATACAGGATGGCAGCATCACAGACCTCAGCAGCATAGTGCCAGCCCTCCACCCCACCCTATTCTTCCCTGGGCATTAACAACACGTATGAACCCCACTCTCCTGCCATCCTCTCTTCCCCAAGGCCCCACCTGCTAATTTCCTCTCTTCAGGAGTGGGGGGTGTACAAGATGCGCACCCACTGTCCCTAACCCAGGTTTTACCAAGTCCATGTTCCACATACATTTCCACAGGCAAGCTCTGAGACAGGGAAGAATCATCCTCACAGTTTCCAGATCACAACACTGAGGATCCAAAACTCTGAGCATCCATTGGGCCCTCATGTGGGACATGGTCCTCTTGTAGAACACCTTCGCCAGAGCCTCATCTCTCCAGTAAGGATGCCCATCCAGGAAATGCCCCATCCTGGTCACTGCTCCAGCTGCAGAAACAACCCTCACTGAAAGCTTAGCGAGACACAAGTGTTGGCAACAACAGACCACAAAGTATGGGCAAGAAGACAAGGAGTGTGACACTCCTGGCACTGAACTACACGCTTCATAAAGCAGTCCTCAAGGGGAGGATTCAAGAAGTGGAGGTGCAAGCAGAGAGCTCAAGGGTATCTGCATCATGACCAGATCCTGGGTGGTGACGTGAATATTGAAGATCAGCAGGAGCAAAGGATAAGGAATCCTGGGTTCTGGCTAGGAGCTTTGCTCCTCCACTGGGCAATGGTGAGGCAGGGATTTCCCATGACTGAGGTTAGGGTGTGGTTCCACCATCTGCAAAGACCCTGAGTTGAATTGCATCCTTGTTGTGGAATACTATGAGTCCTTGTTGTGGGATACTAAGAGACAGAGACTCGAGGGAAACGGCAAAAGTTAGATTACAGCACTAGGGTGGAGCACACATAACTGAAACCTGGTGACTTTTTAAAAGAAAAAGGTGCTGGCACACTGAAGGCACCACTTTCAAAGGCAGTAACCCAGATAGAGCGCCCATTCGAGTCCTAGCTGCTCCACTTTTAATCCAGCTCCCTGCTAATGTACCTGGGAAAGTGGCAGAAGATGGTCCAAGTGATTGAGATTCTGCAACCGTTCACAAGAACAGACTAGGGTTCCAAACTCCTGACTTGGCCTGGCCCTGCTCTGGCCATTTGGACACTTGGGGCAGTTAACCAACAAATGAAAGATATCTCTCTCTCTCTTTCTCTACCTTTCCAATAAACAAGCAAATAATTAACAGAGAGAAAGAGAGCATGCAGACATGCATGTCCTGTCTTTTGACATGCTGCACCCACTTGGAATCAAGTGGCCATCTTGCCAGCAAGATGCCCATCACCACACTTCCATAATTTGTGTCCATGACCTTGCACCTCCTCAACTCTGATGCCTGGCTGTGTGACGGATAAAGGTACTTACCCAATTGGAGGTAGAAGTTTCACTGTGATTGAATTTTTGAATGGAAAACACTAGAAAAAAAAAAAAATGCTGCGTCGTTTGACAACTCTTTTTTTTTTTTTTTAAAGATTTATTCGTTTTATTACAGCCAGATATACACAGAGGAGGAGAGACAGAGAGGAAGATCTTCCGTCCGATGATTCACTCCCCAAGTGAGCCGCAACGGGCTGGTGCGCGCCGATCCGATGCCGGGAACCAGGAACCTCTTCCAGGTCTCCCACGCGGGTGCAGGGTCCCAATGCATTGGGCCGTCCTCTCCTGCTTTCCCAGGCCACAAGCAGGGAGCTGGATGGGAAGTGGAGCTGCCGGGATTAGAACCGGCGCCCATATGGGATCCCGGGGCTTTCAAGGCGAGGACTTTAGCCGCTAGGCCACGGCCGCCGGGCCCCGTTTGACAACTCTGATTCACAGCTGAAGAAGCAGTTCCCAGAAAAGCAAGGGTTGCAAGTGGTCTGTGAGAGCGATGGGTTCAGAAGTGGGTGCCAAAAGTGGTCAGATGGAGAAACTGTCTTTTAATCTTGTTATCTTAGACCTTGAATGATTTTTCTTTGTACAGCTTTTTCTTAGCTTGTTTATACATTATTTTGGTATTAACAATAATATGCAGTCATACCTACTACACCCTTTCCTGGTCATTCCAATTGAGGAGCCAGTAGCAGTCACCTGTAGCATACCCAGGCCTGAAGTAGATATCCTGCAGTTGCTAAGCCTGACTATTTTTAGAAAACTAACAATCAATGCAGAGGGAAACTGTTTCTGAACTGTGGTGGAATCTACCAGAATATGAAGTGGCATATGGAATATGGTCACATTATGTAAAGAAAAATGAGAAGGCAAAAAAAAAATCACACCAAGATGAAAAATGGAAAAATTACCCCAAAATGTTAGCAGTTCTGTCCTTCGGAGTCTTGTGAATAGAGAAATTAGGTTTATTTGTGAGGGTTCAGCCCCTCAGGGCAGGAGGAGTGGAACTGGAGTTCTTAGCAACAGAGAGGGAGTGCAGAAGGGCCACCCAGACACTTCTCTGGATCCTCTCCAATGCCACAGCCTTGGACACAGTTTGAGCACCCCACTGTTAGAACCCCGTGATGCACATGATTGCTCACTCTGCCCCACAATACTGATGACCAATCACCACACATACAAAACTCATCTCCGGGAGGTCGGACCTTCCAGCACATAGGGACCAACCCAGCATGAGCAACCCCCACCCCCGCAACAGAAGAGTTCAAATTTCAGCTTGCCGCTGCCCCTCTCGGCCCCCTGTGTTTTCTGCTCATCCGTTCCCCCAGCAGGGAGCTGACTCCTGGAGATCTCAGCCTGGGCCACCGGGTCCTGGAGCTGTGGGCTGCTGGAAGGCTTTGGTGACTCAGCCTTGACACTTGGGGAGGTGCGTTGTTTCCCTGACGCGAGACAGCTCCAGATGGCAACATGTAGCCCCAAACTTGAGAACAGGACGTGTCAATCTGCCCACTGCATATTCAGCCCACCAAAAAAAAAAAAAAAAGAGGCTGATTTCCCCACAGGGGATTACATCAAACATGGAGTAGGTGGTGGCTTCCCGAGACGCTGGGGAGGGGCAGGGTGAAGAAGGCTGCTAGCCCCCACGGACTGTTGGGGATTCCCATGTCTCATTTAATGCTTAAAAAGATCAAGACACAGAGGGAAGAGATGGAATCACAAACACCAAGTCTGTCTCATCCAAAAGTCAACACACTTTTCTTTCTGTTCTTCAACATCTCCAAAAATGCCGCATTGTGTGTGTATGCACTGTAACATATTTACAGTTTATAAATAAAACACCTACAAAGGGATCATCTTTATTCATGTGTAGCAAAACCCTTTGCTGGAATCTGTAATGACTCATTGATAAATTAATTATACCAAGAGTGAAAAAAAACAAAATCTCCACGGAAGAGCTGTGTCTGGGCTTTGAAGTAGTCAAAGTGGAGCTCCAAGGGTTATGGAAGGGGAGCGCCTACTACCCACAGCACAGAGGATGGATGTGAGCTTGGCCATGCAGCTCCGGCAAGAGGTGTGAACACTTCCAACTAGGTTGCCTTGACCATTTTGCCCAGAACAACTGGCAAAATAAATGAAAGATAGGCAAAAACACTGTTTAAGAGAGCAGTGAATGAGTTTGCACCCACTGGATGTTCTGAAAATTCCCAGAATGAAGAATAAACAAAGAGCATAGATGCCTCGCAGGAGCCCGGATGACTTCCTAGGTTGGAAGTGATCATGGAAATGAGAGACCAGGAAGACGAAAATCTCCAGCATCCACAAAAGAAAACAGCGAGCAGGAGTTGCTACTCAGAAGGGAAACTCTTGATGACCCTAGAGGGTCCATCTCAGCTTAAAACTGAACTCAGAACTCTACTCAAGATCAAGCAAAGGATCCCTCAAAGGGTAAGTGGTCACAGCTTCTGGAGACTAGCACCTGTTCCAACCAGCCATACTAAAAACCTCCAAACATGCCACAATCATGGTGATTGACTTGGAGTGAGCAATGCCTCTAATAAATCTTAAGAGCAAGACTCAAAAGGATCAAGCGGCTTCCGAGCATGGAACTGAATTACAAAAACAAAGCTCAAGAATATTTATAGGATTGTAAAAATAGCTAGAACCCAGCAAGGTAACATTCACAATGCCTAGTATCCATCCAAACTCAACAAACATGCAAAGAAGAAAACAGAATGGAGAATGAAAACATACATCAATCAATGAAAAGTGACACGGAGGCTACAACTAGTACGCAAGCCAGAATCAGAATGAGGATGAGGCAAGAGAGAAACCTTGGACGTAAAACTGCAGGCACCCAGACTCTTGGACTTCGGTAACTATCATTTAGACCATGATGAGTTAAAATGTATACTACAAAACTCACAGTGGCCACAAAAACAGCAAAACAGCTAAACAGTCTCCATAAATCGTTTCTTTCAATATTCAGTTAATTTCAAAGAGAAGAGAGAAAAAAGGAAAAGGAAATTGAGGCATGCATGAGGACAAAAATAAATAGCAAGACAGTAGATTCTAATCCAATAATTTCAGCAATCACATCAAATACAAATAAAAAAACCAATTAAATGACAACACTATCATCCTGTGTTTTTAAAAAGCAAAAAATAGGAGAATCAAGATGGAGGAATAGGACACGTTTAAACAAACGAAAAACATTTAATCAGGATGAAGCAGAGAGGACACATTCCAGGAAATAGGAGAGGACAGAACAACAGCGGAGGGGTACCTGGAGACTGACAGACACAGGAAAGCAGCAGACACAACAGTGTGGTGTTGCAGTGACTGTTACTCCAGTGGCATTCAGCAATCAGTGATCAGAACTCCACCAGCAGCCAGAACTCCACCAGCAACCAGTTGGGGAGGGACTTTCACTAGGAGCTTGGAAGGTGAACCCAAAGAACTCTCCATCCGGCTGGTCTGTTTGATTTGACCAGGAGCAGAGACAGAGCAGCAGATCCCAACGGCCAGTGTGAGAACAGGGTGGATTTCACAGCCCAGTCAGCCCCCTAGAGCTGAATTGGGTGCCATTTTGCATAAGGAGGCAAAGGCAAGGGAAAGGACTGAGCATGTGCTGAGCTGGGAATGAACTCATTTCTGACTCAGTGAACTGCAGCAACGTGGCATTCTACAGGTTACACCCAAGACAGGACTGGGCAGCCCTCAGATCTGACGGCCAGCAGATCAAGAACTCTAGTAGTGGTACATCAGGCGCCGTTTTGTACACTGTGGCAAAAGTTTTAGGACTACAGGGGACAACAGTGAACTGGACATGTGCTGAGCTCGCAAGAACTCACTGAGTTCAATGGATTGCACTGGTCCTGCAGGAAAATAATACCAACTATGGCATCGTACTGGTCAAAATAGGTCCATGTGGCACCCAGACCTAACATCCGACAGGTTCCAACAAGATCAGTGCCACCAACAACCTAGCTATATAGGACACCTGGTGTCTCTCAAATCTTGGGACCTGCTCAGACTGGAAGTGGGAGAAAGGTTGCAGAGACAATGGTGCAGCCTCAGCACGGTATCACAGGAGGTGGAGAATGGTGAGCCAGGAGCTGGGGCTACGGAGTTCTTGGTGGAAATCTAACATAAAAACGCAGACCTGGAACTTGCTGGAGGGAGTGGCACAAGTGGCTGCAAGAAAAGAGGTGTGTACCTACCAACTGCAATAAGTAAAATCACATTGTAGACCTGTGGGTGACACAGAGCATAAAAACCTACCCCAAGGAGAAGACTTTGCTAACCAGAAGTACAATGATCAAGAGCAAAAGAAGAAACAAAGGCACAATGAATATTACTGAAAAATCCCCTGCAAAGGAGCAAAACCCTATGCCAATCTCAGAGTTAACTGACGAAGACATCGAGAATATGGGGCACACAGAATTCAAAAAACTCAGTTTAAAGCTTCTAATCAACAATGAGAAGCACATACAAGAGTTCAAAGAATTTAGGGAAGCAATAAAGCAAATCAAGACTGATATATCAGAAATTAAGAACACAGTAGAGCAAATTAAAAGTACAGTGGAGAGTCTCCAAAATAGAATGAAGCAAGCAGAAGAAAGAATCTCAGAATTGGAAGGTATTTCCTGTCATCAGGGAGAAGCAAACAAAAAGCTGGAAGCAAAGCTGGATCAGGCCAAAATAAATATTCACGAATTGAAAGACACTATTAAGAGGCCAAATATAAAAGTTATGGGAGTCCCAGAAGGTGCAGAAAGAGAAACTGGTGGTACAAATATATTTAATGAAATAATAAAGGAAAATTTCCCTAATCTAGAGAAAGAACTGGGAAACAACTTCCAGGAGGGGCACAGAACTCCCAACAGGCTTGATCAAAAGAGATCTTCACCACAACACATGATCACCAAGCTCTTTTCAATCGAACATAAGGAAAAGATCCTTAAATGTGCACTTGAAAAAAAAATCAAGTGACATATAAAGGAATGCCAATTAAACTCACAGGAGATCTCTCACGGGAAACTCTACAGGCCAGAAGAGAATGGAGTGATATATTCCAGATTCTAAAAGAAAAAAATTGTCGGCCTAGGATAACATATCCAGCAAAGCTTTCTTTTGTCTTTGAAAATGAAATAAAATTCTTCCACAGTCAAGAAAAGTTAAAAGAATTTGCCTCTTCCAAACCTGCTCTACAAATGATACTTCAAGATGTTCTCTTGACAGAGAAGAGGAATAGCACCTACCCAAACCAAAGGCAAATGGGAAGAACATCCCAATAAAGTCACAACAGAAGACTAAATCAATGAACAACCCATTCCTAAAATCACAGGACCAAAGTACCACCCATACATATTAACCCTGAATGTAAATGGCTTAAGCTCAATCAAACATCATAGATTAGTAGACTGGATTAAAAAACAAGACTCATCTATTAGTTGTCTAGAAGAGACACACTTCACCAACAAAAATCAGCGGAAACTATGTTGCATGGAATTTGATGTTTTCTGTTAGTTTCATCTCTTCAAAACACTTTCTTCCGATTAACTCATTCAATGACTCATAGATCATACAGTAGCATCATTTTCTTCAAGAAGGTTCTTGATTTTCATTTCTTCAGCTACACATTAGTCATTCAGTAACATGTTCTTTAACTTCATGGTGTTGTTAATTTCTTTTTTCTTCCTGATGTTGATTTTGTTTTGTGGCTCTTCATTTAAGGGGATGTATAGTAGCTGTATAATGGAGACTGTCATATCTAGTAGCATGTTATTTAACTTCATGGCGTTGTAAATTTCTATTTTTCTTTCTATTGTTGATTTTGTATTATGACTTTTCATTTGAGGGGTTATACATTAGCTGTGAAATGAAGACTAACATCCAGATGTGAAGATACAATGCAGTATGCATTTCTATTTCCAGACAAAGATGGACTTAAAATGAAACTGTTTACTATATCTTGACAATAGGATTCTGGACTCTCTGCCATTGTCCATGCCTGCAATGATGGACATAGGACTGTGTATGAAGAGCTATATGTTAGTAATGATATAGAGCAACTAGACGGGGGCAGGGCAGTTGGGGCTGGGATAAGCGAAATACCAGAAGCCTATGGAATTGTATCATAAAACGATAACAATAATAATAAATTTTTAAAAGCAAAAAATAGATAAATAACAAATTTTAAAACCATATTCAACTATATGCCATGTACTAGAAATACAGTTTAAGTAGAGAAAAAAATGAGTTAAAAGAAGTACGCTGGCATTTAATCTAGCAATTAAGACCACCCATGTCCCGTATCAGCTTACCCGGGTTCAATATTCAGTTCCGGCTTCTGACTCTAGCTTTCTGTTAATGCAGAACCTGGTGGGGGAGTGGTCATCGCGGTCTGGCTAATCCTCTGCCCTGTGTTGCTGGCATCCCAAATTGGTACCAGTTCATGTCCTGACTGCTCCACTTCCAGTCCAGCTCTCTGCCTATGGCCTGGAAAAGCAGTAAAGGTTGATCCATGTCCTTGGGATCCTGTACCACATGGGAAATCTGAAAGAAGATCCTGTATCGCAGCTTCAGATCAGCTCAGCTCAGCTCTAACCGTTGAGGACATTTAGGGAGTGAAGCAGTGGATGGAAGACCTTCTCTCTCCATCTCTCCTTCTCTTTCTGTAAAATCTACCTTTCAAATAAAAAATAAATAAATCTGTTTTTTCTTTTTAGTGTAAAACCTGCTTTGGCTCAAGTAATTGGATTCCTGCCATCCATGCAAGTGTTCCTCGTTCCTGGCTTTACCTAAAACAGTCCTCACCTTTGTGAGCATTTGGGAAATGAACCAGTGGATGGCAACTCTCTCTTTCTCTCTCCCTCTCTCTTTCATACTTTCAGTCTGTTTATCTCTAAGAATAAATAAGAACAAAAATAACATAATGGATAAAAGATATACCATGATAACTACTCTAAACACACAAAGATGGAGTGGCTACAATAATATTAGGCATCAGGAACAAAAGACACTATAATGGTCCAAAAAGTTCATTTTATGCTAATTAAGTGTTCACTTCTGTACAAGGACATAAAAGCCTTATTCATTTATGTACTTTTTAGCAGAGCTTAAAATTACGTGAAAATAAATCTAGCAGAACTGCAAGAAACAATGCCTAAGCCTCTAGATCCCATTGGAGACCCATATTCTTTCTCAATAATTGAAAGAATGAGTGGCCAGAAGAGGTAATCCTTGGGTCTAGCAGGTGAGATACTGATTGGGATGCCTGCTCCTCTGTTAGTTTTTCTGGCTTCAAGTCCCAGCTCTGTTCCCAACTTCAGCTTCTTCTAATGCATACCCTGGGTGGCAGTGGTGATTGCTGCCGAGTGACTGGGCTCCTGCCACCCAGTGGGAGACCTTCATTGACTTCCCACCTCCTGACTTTAGCCTGGCTCAAGCCTAGCCATTTCAACTATATTGGAAGTAAATCAGTGGATGGAATATCCTGCAATCTCTCCCCTTCTCTCTCTCAGTCTAGCTCTCAATCACACTCTCATTCTTTTACTCTCACTTTTCCTCCCTCACCTTCCCTCTGAAATAAATTCATAAAAAGAGTTAAGTAGACAGATAATCGGCAAGAATGGAGAAGGGACCAAGCTCTGCAATGGCACATCCTTCCCAGGGAACCACTGTTTTATCCTCGAAGTGACCAGATGTTCATTTCAAGACCCCTAGTGGCTCCCCTGCTGGACAACTACTTCCATTGGAAAGCCTGAGTCGGGATGGGGGCAGATCCGACTAGGCAGGGCTATAACACCTGTGGGCCTCATGTGAGCTAGAAAAGGGAAGGGCCACGGTGGGCTGGTGCAAGCAAAAACTAGAGTGGGTGAGGGTTGGGTGGGCTAGCCGCAGCATTAGCTGGCAGAGGCTGGCACTGGGAGCTAATTCTGTCAAGTCAAATGCCAGAACTACCTGGAGAGTGCATAATCTGGGAGTGGGGGTGGCCTAGAAGGGAAATAATGGGCACCACCCTCGGGGCTACCACTCTCACTGGACAGCACGAACACCAGGACAGGGGCAGGGGTGGCTAGACAGAAAGGAACCTGCCAGTAGGTGTGTGGGCTGGATAGCAGGTTGGTTGGATTCAACTAGGCTTCAATGCCCGTTGACATGTGCGAGAGCTTAATGGGATGTGGGACAGACTGGACAAGCCTGCGGTGCATACTGGCAAGCATGGGAACCAGGGTAGGGGGCAGAACTGGTGGGGGTTATGGGAAGTCCCCAACTAGGCTGCAGCTCCAACTGGTTTGCGTGAGGACCGAGTATGAAGTGGGCAGGATTGAGCTGGACTACAACACCCATTGGTTCACCAGGAAGACAAGGCTGGAAACAGAACGAACCCAAGAATCCCAACGACCAGCATGAGCAAAAGCAGATTGGTGTGACGGACGGTGTTGGACTGTGTACTAGCAAACTCGCGCAAGAATCAGGCCTGGGATCATCTCAGATGAAGTTTCTTTGGAGATCCCTCCAACTGAACTGCTGATCTTAGAACCCCAACCATGACCAGTGGACTCTGAATGGGTTTCATTGCGACTGGAACTGAGAGATTGGCATCAATCCAGAACTGATGAACTATCAAAACCGTTTGAGCAGGACCCTCGGAGTGCGCCTCCCATTGAGGATCTGGGATGGGTGGGAGGTTAGGTGGGGTTTTTCCCTTTGTTTCTCCCCTGACCCCAGATACAGGGAAAAATGATAATATTAGTGTGGAAACAATGGTATTACCCACTTTGACCCTGTAGCCCTTGACCGTTTGTACCCTAATCAACTAAGTAAGATTATTAAAAAATAATTTAAAAAGAAACAAAAAAAAAAGACCCCTAGTGAACCATTATGCTGAGAGAACCTGTCCTTACACTATGCCATCCAAAATGCCTCTTACCTGCTGCCCAAAATGTTAACAGCTCTTGATCAAGCCCAAGAGTGTTCAAGCCCCGTCTCTAGAATGGACCCCTGTCTGTTTGCTCAGGGTATGGGGTCTTCTTTACCATCTTCCTAAAACAGATACATCTGCCTTGCATTCCTCCAGCAAACTACACTCTGTGAAATCCTAGATTTGCCCACCATTCTCTCTTGGTTCTCTCGGGCCCTCTCCAGGAATTGTGTGAGAATTCAGTCACAGAAAGAGATCCCAAATGCTTCGAAATCCAAGAACACATTTCTAAATTGTGCATGAAGCAGAGAAGAAACTGTTTGAAATTAATTTTTAGCGAAATGAGAATGAAAATACATATCAAAATGTGTAGGATGACACTAAAGGAATACTTGCAGACACAGCACACACACACACACACACACACAAAATATAATATCCATGTACTCCCAACTAGAGACCATTAGCTCAGTGAAATTAGCCAATCCCAAAAGGACAAATATCTGTTCTCTTGGATTTAAGGCAACCTTCATGCAAAACACAAGATCAGTAGAAATGTAGATAAACATGCAAATCCGTGTGCTCTCCTAGATGAACTGTATAATGAAGACGAGCACTCTGGAAAGTGAAGATATGTTGCAGAGTACATCTCTACTTCTGTGTGAAAGGAAGACTCTCAATGAAACTGTTAAATGCATCATGGGCCGGGCGCAATGACTACGTCCTTGCCTTACACACACCGGGATCTCACATGGGCATCAGTTCATGTCCCAGCTGCTCCACTTCCCATCCAGCTCCCTGCTTGTGGTCTGGGAAAGCAGTCGAAAATGGCCTAAACCCTTGGGATCCTGCACCCGCAGGGAGACCCAGAAAAGGCTCCTAGCGCCTAGCAAGAGATCGGCTCAGTTCTAGCCATTGTGGCCACTTGAGAAGTGAACTGGTAGATGGAAAATCTTTCTTTCTGTCCCTCCTTCTCTCTGTAACTCTGTGTTTCTGATAAAAATAAAATAAAACTTAAAAAATAAATAAAATAAATATACCTTGACAGTAGGCTGCTGGACTTTCAACCATTGTCTATACTACACTGCCATGATACACTTAAAGAGCAGTATGTTGGACTTGCAAGTGCTAAAAAAATAATAAATAAACAAATAATACAGATCAATGAAGCTGTTACATTTGCCACTTGCCAAAGTGTTAGATTCACCGCACACCAGGGAAAAAAATAACTCAGCCGAATATATGAAAATAATTTAGATTGCCTTTATTTCAGGGAACCACAGGCTTCCCGTCCCCATGCAGCAGACAGACGTGAAGGAGTGGGCTGCAGGAGAAGAGCGCAGAAGAGACGGGGAAGGGCCTTTTTAAAGGAGGAGGTTAGGGGATGGGAAGACAGCCTCAGAGCGGCTGCACCTGTAGATAATTCCACCATCTGTTCCGGGAGTGGTTGGAAGCAAACTCCGCCCTCCTCCGGTCCCCTCGGCAGCCATCAGAAACCAAAACCCAACTTCTTGGAAAGACAAATAATATTGTTGAACCTTCAGCCAGAGAGACAGAGAAAGAAAGAGAGAGAGACAGAGCAAGCTAATAAATTAGCAAGACCATGAAGGAGAAAAATACTTTCCTACAGTTCTTAAAAGGCTAATGAGGGAATGTTATTGTACTGAGTTAAAGATTGTCCCACAATTCAGGTTTCACTGGGACTGTGATCTTATGGGAAACTAGTCTTTGCATGTAAAATCAATACAGAGTGATACTAGAGGAGGGTAGACCCTAAAACCAGTCACAGGGAGCTGTTTCAGAGAGGGAGAGTTGGACACATGAGAATACATGGGGATGGCAGTGTATCAGGATGGAGCCAGAGATTGGAGTCATGGCAGGACAAGGATTCAGTCCACCACCAGGCACTAGAAGGGGAGCATGGGACAGACATCCTCTTGGAGCCTCTGGACAGAGTCCATCCTGTGACCCTGAACATGGACTTCTGGCCTTTGGCCATGTGAGATAACAAATGCCTGTTATCTTAAACCTCTGGTTTCTGTTGCATTTATTTTCTAAAGAAATCCTAGGAAGGGGCAAGCATGGTGGCTCAACAGGCTGATCCTCTGCCTGCAGCACTGACATCCCATAGGGTTCCCAGTTCTAGTCCCAGCTGCTCCACTTCCAATTCAGCTCCTTGTTTATGGCTTGGAAAAGCAGAGGAGGATGGCCCTTGTCCTTGGGACCCTGCACCCATGTGGGAAGCCCAGAAGAAGCTCCAGGCTCTTGGCTTTGGATCAGATTGGCTCTGACCACTGACTCCACATTTACAGAGTAAACCAGATGGAAGGTCTCTCTCTCTCTTTTTCTCTCTCCCTGTCTCTGTAAGTGTGTGTCCTTCTCTGTGTAAATTTCCCTTTCAAATAAAATTTTAAAATCTTTTTAAAAGAAACCTTAGGAAACAAATCACCTACTGTGGTGTACTGGGGTCACCCACTGTGCTGTGGCAGACGAGAACATATTATTTCCATGTGACTGTGTTTTGGTATGTACTACTCACCCCCCTATACCCCGACTTCCTTCACCATTTCCAGCCTCTAGAAATCACTCTTTTAAGATCAAGTTGACTTTTTTTTATAACTTCTATATGTGAAAGAATGCAATGCAGAATTTATCTTCCTCTGCCTAGTCTATTTAACTTAACACATTGATCTCCAGTTCCTGGGGAAACCGTTTTAAAATGAATAAAACCACTAAGTACAGATGACAAGTTTGCAGATCACAAAAATAACATACAAACAAAGTGGTCTTGAGACCCTGCATCTATGTGGGAGACCTGGAAAAAAGCTCCTGACTCCTGGCTCCTAGCTTTGGATCGGCTCAGCTCCAGCAATTGTGGCCACTTGGGGAGTGAACCAGTGGATGGAAGATCTTTCTCTCTGTCTTCTCTTTCTCTCTGTCAATGTGCCTTTCCAATAAAAATAACTAAATCTTTGGAGAAGAGTGCACAGCCAGTGCCTGTGCCTTGGCAGTCTGTCTTCCTTCATTTATCTACAACCAGTTGGCTGGCCTTGGGTGTAAAGACAGGGTTGCTGTGCCTGGAAGCTCTGACACTGTTCCCATGAACCCGGACTTGCTTAACGGTGTTATTAGTGGCACCCAGCAGGAAGGAGAAAAGGTCACAGCCCCCAGGATCTGAGCCTCCTGGAAGCACGTTGGGGGCTGGTGAGGTTGCCCGTGGCTTAAACAAGCAGGAGGTGGAGAAGCCAGGGGAAGGGGCCCCAGAGAAAGGGAGCCTGCACTCATCACGTGGGGCAGTGATGGTCTGCAGGGGCCATGCAGGCAGGGCCTAGCCACCACACGCCCTGGACCTCCAATCTAGGCATGGATGTGGATGTGGGCCACAGCACACAGCTCAGGAAAAAGATATGGAAAGAGCTGGGGTCAGTCAGAGGCAGGCCAGCAAGGCCAGCAGAATTCTCTGCCCCCAAGTGGACCCCATGGCAATTAGGGAAGGGAGTGAGCCCTGCCAGAGTTTGTATGTCCTTTGCATGTGCCCCCTAATGGTCAGTATAATAGAAGCTTGGTCCCCAGACTGTCCTCAGTGAGACGTGCTGTGGTGGTCATTAGTGCCTGGGTAATATTGTCACCAAAGCAAGCCAACCTAACCCTGAGGTTCTCCATCTCACCCCAGATCTCTCCCTGGGCTACCCAATCTCAAATCCCCATCTTCAACACTATGAGCTAACAAGAGCACACTTCTTTGTGAAGTGCCCAGCCTCAGGTGTTTTACAGCCACGGAAAACGGGCTTAGATAACAACTGCAGGCTGTGTAGACAGCAAGGGGTTAACACTAGCTGAATTAACTTATTTTGTACGTGGCTGTTGTCACAAGCAATTGATTAGTTTTTTCTTCAACTAGGTGGTCCAGCACCTGCTGGTTATTAAATCGTATCAAAATATTTACTAAATGGTTAGTATAGCTAAAGATCAACATAAATGTGCTTCTCACAGTTTTGGAAGTTGGGAGTCTTGAGATCAGGGTGCTCGCATGGTCCTGCTCGGATAAGTGCTCGCTAGAGAGTGAGCGAGCGAGCGAGGCGGGGTGGGGCGGGGGGGGGGGGCGGGGGGGCGGGGGGGGCAGCCCTGGAGACTACAAGGGCACTAATCCCATGATCAGAGTCCCATCCTTGGAACCCTATGACTTCCCACTGGCTCCACTTTTTGCTACCTTCATACTGTGGGAGTAAGGATTTCCACATGTAAATTTGGAGGGCAGGGGTAACCACACACATCCAGGCTGTAATGTTGACTAAATTCACTCTCTAGTAAAAATGCCCATTGATCATTCAGGACAGGAAACCACATCTCTCTTAACCAGTATTGTTTTGTTTTCTTTCCACACTTCTTATCCTTAATCTCAAAAACTCTGATTGATTTGGCAGACTTGCAGAAAATCATGAAAAACTGTTCCCTTTGGGTCTTTATTATCATTCCAGAGATGAGACCACTTGCCACAGCCTCACTTGAAGCCGGACGGAGTTTCTGTGGCCACGGCCAACTACAGCCCTCCCGTAACACCACCTACTCCTCAAAAAAAATGTGAGTGAAAACAAAACCCAGAGAGAGTGACCCCTGGGAATGCACTCGCATGGGTTTAAACTCTCACCACTCAGACCAGAGGCATCAGCACCCACAGGAAGCGGCTCTGCAATGCAAATACACAGACTCATCCAGATCCTTCAGTGGGACCAGGAGACACATGTGCCCCTGGGGTTTGATAACATCACATATAATCCCAAACCAAGAACCTGCCGCTGCAGGACTCCCAGGAGGAAACTAACTGGAGACAGCAAAACTAATTCTCAGCAGCTGTCAGTAGTAGCCCTAACTGATCCACAGTTTGGACAGCTGGTGATACACCTGCCCCCCGGTCATTCCTACAACCACAGGAGTTGACCCCAGTGCCCTTCAGCCAAGTAGAACCCCAGCCACCGCCCCACCAAGTCAAGGATCATGCTATGGTCACTCAGACCTTACCAGACACAAAACCAGGCAGTCTATGTCTCGTGTATGCCAAGAACTGTCTCCAAAGCAAATGGACCTTCTCTTTGTGTATCTCCTTCTTTCTATGTATATGCCTTTCAAATAAATAAAATCCTGAAAAGAGAGAGACAGAGTCCCACACGATGGCCCAGTGGCTGAATCCTTACCCTACATGCACCAGTATCTCATGTGGGTACCAATTCACATCCTGGCTGCTCCTCTTCTCATACAGCTCCCTGCTTGTGGCCTGAGAAAACAACAGAGAATGGCCCAAGGCTTTGAGACCCTGTACCCATATGGGAAATTTGGAAGAAACTGGTGACTCCTGGCTTCGGATCAGCTCAGGTCCAGCCATCGTGGTCACTTAGGGAGTGAACGAGTGAACAGATCTTTCTCTCTGTCTCTTCTTCTCTCTGTAAATTTGCCTTTCCAATCAAAATAAAAATAAAACTTTAAAAAAAGAAAGCAACAGAGAGATTGAGAATAATGAATGATGAGGCCAGAGTTGTGGCCTAGCACGTTAAACCACCAGTTGAGACACCAGCATACTATAGCAACAGCAGCTAAAAGTCCTGCTAATGCTACAAAGTCCAGCAGATGATACCTGAGGCACTGTGCCCCTAATACCCACATGGGAGACCCAGATGGAATTTCTAGTTCCAGTCTCTGGCCTGGCCCAGCTCTGGCCATTGCATCCATTTGAGGAGTGAACCAGCAGACAGAAGATGAATTGATATCTCTCTCTCCCTCCCTCTCCCTCTCTCTCTCTCTGTCTCCCCCTTTCTCGCTCTCTGTGTAACTCTGACTTTCAAATAAAATAAATAAGTTGCTAAAAATAAAACAATAAACACTTATAATTAATATGGGATTATTTATGAAATATTTGTTGAAAAAAGCATAGTCTAAGATGAAAGCACATACAGTTCACTTAAATAGTCCATAGAACATTGAATTAAAAGGTAAGCTTACCTGGGTGCAAAGAACTTTTGAAACCCATATAAACACAAAGTTTTTTAAAGTCTTTGGGAAAATGCATGTTATGAAAAAACTATGCATGTGTTTCAAAAGTCTTTTCCACCAAAATAAACATCAGTCAATTCCATTTTCCACATAAACACTCTCATAGAAATAGATTAGATAGATAGAAAGATTGAACAGACATATACAGAGAGAGAAGAAAGAGGAGAGAGAGAGAGAGAAGAAAGGAGGAAGGAAGATACTGATCAACAACTCAAAATATATAAGCTATTGAAATGTGCTTCCGTGGAGACCCAATGATTCCACCTTTGGTTAATTCAGAGTTGAATAAACATGAAGAACTTCATGGAAAATATATGTTCTCTTTTTGTTTTTGTTTTTTTTTAAATTTTCTTCCACTTTCTCTCTGAAATCTGTTTTCCTTGAGCCTTTTCGAGGCCCTCTTGAGTGTGAATATTAACCACATACAGCCAATGACAGCTGACAAAGGCTGTCAGTGACAAAGGCCCGACCCTCAGAGAACCAACAAATATGATGTGGAATGTTCATTTGATGGAACACGGCTCAGCCCATAAATAACAACTAGTTCTCTATGAATCAGCGTCAATGGTTCTCAGAAACATCACGCTCCATCAAAGAGGAGAGCTGCAGAATAAAACTTCTAGGATGAGATCATTTGTCGACATTTTTAGAAGCACAAAAACAACTCTCCAAATCACTCATGGAGAACAGTGTTGAATATGCAGACACCAAAATTAGATGGGAAAGATGCTGGTAGACAACCAGTCACAACGGCTGTTGGAAGGGGGCTAGGAATCAAGGGGACCTGGTGTTTGATTTTTTCTTGTTGTTGTTTAATTCTTTTTTTATTTGGAAGT
The DNA here is from genome assembly GCF_030435755.1 of Ochotona princeps. Lineage (NCBI taxonomy): Eukaryota > Metazoa > Chordata > Mammalia > Lagomorpha > Ochotonidae > Ochotona > Ochotona princeps. The sequence continues at coordinate 9,519,391 of NC_080836.1, read as the reverse complement.
CAGAGTTGCAAAGAAAGAGAGAGATCTTCAACTTGCTGGTTCACTCCCCCAAACACCTGCAATGGCGAGAACTAAGGCCAGTCTGAAACCAGGAGCCAGGAGCTTCCTTTGAATCTCCCAGGTGGGTGTAGGGGCCCAGGGGTTTGAGCCCTCTCCGTTGCTTTCCCAGGATTGTTAGCAGAGAGCTGGACTGGAAGTGGAGCAGACAGCACTTAAACCAGTGCCTTGTGGGACGTCAACCTCACGTTGCTTGCTGCACCACAGTGCCAGCCCAGCTTTCATTGTTTCAAATTTTTAAAAATGTGATTGATGTGGAGAGTTGCTCCTGCTACATGATAGATGTCAGAGTCTTTGCTATAACCGCAGTTCCTCCCATTTGGGGATTTCTATATTTGAATTTATACCCCCATAGGAAGCACTAGAAAGAAGTACATCGATGGTGCTGTTCATCGAGTGACACAGTTAAAATGGTGAACTCTTCTACTCAGTACAAAAATAGATCTACCATCTAGGTTTTCCATGGCTGCTCCATTTCCTGCCACTGGGCATTTAGTACAAAGCAGAGCCCATTTTATCTTTTTTTTTATTTTATTTTATTTCTTGAAAAACAGAGAGAGAGAGATCTTCCAGCCATTAGTTCACTCCCCCAATGACCACAGCTGAGATGGGGCCAGGTAGAAGCCAGGAGCCTGAAGCTCCATCCACATCTCCTACAGGGATGCAGAAGCCCAAAGATGTAAGCCTCTTCTGCTGCTTTCTCACACATCTGAACAGAACAGCTGGGAACTCGAGCCAGCACTCTGATATGGGATGCTGATGCTGCAGGCAGTGGCTTAATTTGCTGCACCACAGCACGAGCCTCAGAGCCGATTGCTGAAAGCAGACATAAGGGAGATCTACAGTGACGCTGGTGTTTGAGAGCAAATGTTCTTCAAGCAATTTGAAATTCAGGAAGTGCAAAATCGAGACAAATGGATTTTGGTGTGCTTCTCTGTGCCGGTTCTAGGCTGATCCATTATCTCTGTAGGAACTCCCCCTTATCCATAGGACTCGTGTTCTGAAACACCCGCCCTCTCCCCCCGCCACCTGACGTGGCTGCCTGAAAGTTTCATACTATATATACCAAATTGTCTCTACATCTTCAAGGGCCCTTCCCCTCCGCCCCCAACCCCAAACTAAAATCATAGCAGATAAAATAAGAGGTAACTTTAGGGAAAAGCATCTGGGTAATGGCTAAGAAAACTCTTGGAATGTCTACAGTCCTTATCAAAATGTCTGTATTTAAGTCTCAAATCTATCTTAATTCCAACTTCCTGCTAATGCACATCTCGAGGAAGAGGAGGTGATGACCGTTGTGTTCCCAGCTCCTGGCTTCCGCCTAACTCAGCCTGAGCTTTTGTGCGTATTCTGGGAGTGAAGCTACAAATGGACAATCTTTCTCCCTGTTTCCCTTCAAATAAACGCAGTTACTTTTTTTTTTGAAAGATCAGTCTATTTGGGTGCCCCAAAAGTTGTGAAATCCAGGCAGTTTTTTCAATGAAGAACATTTCTCTTGAACCTGTTGCAGATCCCTCGTACTCATGCAGAACAGCCTGTGTCATTTGACAAACAGGGAAAATGAAGCTGAGAGAGTGAAGCCTGCACACGGTGCCACACTCTGAGCCTGGAACCCAGCATTGAGCTGGCTGCTGCGTCACTGCCCCACACACCGCCTCCGCATGTCCTGTGGCCGGCAATGATGCAATCAGATCATGTACCCAAACAGGAGAGCAATATGAAAAGACTAACAGGCTATGAGTTGGCATTGCGTTAAGAAGCACACTTGAGTCATGCTATAGGTTATAGTGTGGCTATCTTCACTCTGGCCCACTTAACAGGTCTAGGTTCAAATTCTGATCACAGCCAAGTGGGAAGGAGTGAGTGTCTTCCTTTGTAGAATTCACTGGTTCCTGGAACGCTCACAAAGCATTTAGGTTCCAACCAAGCGTAAAATTCTCAGCTGGCCTTTCTGCCAAGGCTTGACTCGCTTCATGCAGGATTTTCAAACTGGAGACATGAGCATCCTCACAGGAGCTGACAAAGAAGGATGCACGGCCAACAGCAAGCTGAAAAGCCCATTGCTGAAGAACAGGAGAAGCAGGACCACCTCTGCCCAGCCCCACCACCCAGGTTCAGGATGACCTGGGAGTGTCCCAACATGCTAGATGTCTCTATCCACTGCTCCTTGGCCTGACCTGGATGCAACCCACCCAGTAGGCCTACTGTAAGGACACCTGACACCCTTAGGGTGTTTCTATTACCACCTTTTCTTGTCATGCCATGCCCAGCCCCCAAAATTCTGGGTCACCAAAGTCCTTTTTTCAGTTCTGCTTCCCCACTCCCCCTCCATCCTTCTGCCCTGCTTGCACAGCCCTCCCACACTATCATATATACATGCATACATACATGTATAAGCACATGTGTGCTCTCACACACATGCAAGTACCTACATACACATACCCAGTCATATATACTCACACATATGCACCTACACTCAAGCATGTACCCACATACTCCAAAGATTCCCCTCCCCCAATGAGAATCCATGACACAAGCCACACACACACACACACACACACACACACACCCTCCTGCTGGAAACTCAGAGCTGGCCAGTCCAAATTCATGTCAGCGCCTTCTCCAGGGACCCTGGATGAGAACATGCCTGCCTCTTTAGCCCATGACTAGTGATAATATCAGATGCCTGGACCCCTGAGGAGATGCCAGGTGCTTTCAGCTGGGAGCATCTTGCTTCCAAACATCCAGGGCTGTGTAGGGCTGAGCTTCCGCTGTTATACTATCCCCAAAACCCAGAGTCCAGCTCTGCTTCAGCATCCCCGAGACAGGGAGATAGAAAGTCACCAGCCTGTGATCAGTGCCTCTCTAGGTGTCTCGTGTAGCCTGGGCACAGGAAGAAGCAAGTGGACCTTGCCTTGCAAACAGCCCTCCCCTGTCGCTGCTCCCTTTAGGTGGCTACATCCTTGGTCAGGACTCTGCTGGACTGGGCACAGAAGAGGAGCCCAACCCCCTTACAGGACCCTCTCTGTCGTCCAATCTCAATGGTCCTCAAGGGTCACTGTGAGCCCCCTTGCACCTCTGCCCTATCTCCCCACCCCTAGAGCCACGGTCATTTGGCCCTGGAAGTCCCATGCTGTGCAGGGTCAGCACCAGTCTCTGAGTACCCAATGCTGCCTCCACCTACAGCCCCTGCCTGGGTGCCTCTACCGCCACTTCCCAGCCCACCTAGCCAGACTACACAGTGACCTGATGCCTTCAGGCTTCATGTGCTGTCCATGACCCCGCTGCCATGCTGTGCCATGACCAGGCTGATCCTCACAGCTTCTCACTGTGTACACATACATGTGTATACACTCACTCATGCAAGTGCACCCATAGTTACACACCAGCCTGCATATGCAAATACCTCCACATCTTCAAGGATGCAATCACACACACACACACACACACACACACACACACACACCCCTATATACACACATGTATGAGCTGTGCCCACACACTTCAAAATTTACAAGTCCCTGAACGCACTATGGTGTGGTCCCTCTGAGTCAAGTCTCCAGATGGGTGAATGGGACAATGTCTCTGCCTCAGGAGACAAGCAGGGCAAGAGGACCCCTCACTACTTCTGCTCATCCCCGCCATTCCAGAGTACCAGGAAGAGGCCTGCATGCACAAGGTAACAAGGACATGCAGGCATGCCATAGTCACTTGGCATCAGCTCTGCCACCCCAAGCCCTATGCCCTTGAACAGAGAGTAGACCACAAACATAAGGCATTCAGGACTGCCCATGGACCCACCACCCAAAAGTGTTAGATGACAGTATTTCCACAGGTGTCTTGGAGACTTCCAAGGAAATGAAGTCATCCAGCACATACCACAATCTCAAGAGCTACTCCCTGTCCTCAACCCAACAAACCAACCCCGTCCTGAAGTTGACCTGGTTTTTTTCCCATCCTGGTAACAACCCTTCTGACACACATCTAAAGTGAAGGTATGGTAATGCTTTGCTCGCTTTCACCTTTCATGCAAAATCATCCTGAATTTAAGGTCCTCAGCCACGCCTCCTTCACTCACTGTAGCTTCAGCTCTCCTCGAGTAGACTCCTAGACCTTACTTTAGTTATACATGGGAGTAGACTGCAACTTCTTTTACCCAGTTCCTCTCTGGAAAACATACCAATCATTCCTGCCCACGGGTCACACACCTGCAAACCTCTTAGTCCACCTCTTCCTCTGAGCATGCAGATATTCCCCTAGGGGAATTCTCTGGGGTATGGGCCAGTATTTCTTGGGCCTCGTGAGGACTCGCCCAGCTGACCCTCACTCAAGGCAGAGCCAATGCAGTGTCCTCCAGCAGTGAAAACCTGCCCTGCCCCACCACCCTGTATGGCACCTCTGTCATCATCACATGTCTGGGAATGTCCCTTGGCCATCTGAGTGGGCACCCCAGCCAGGGCAGCTAAGCCCTCCTTTCTGAGTCTGGGAGCCACTGCAGATGCAGGATTCTGTTGGTCCCAGCACATTTTTGCCTTTGCTCCAACTCGCTGTTCGCTTGGGTGACAGGCTCACCCTGACCACAATGATCCTTGTCCTTTCCCCACCATGTCCTCTCGAAGCTCCTCATGGCTTCCCCCAGCAGCGCCTCCTGGACTGCAACACGGGTTGAAGGGAGCTCCATCTGCTTCCAGGCCCTGAGTGCTGAGCTCTGTAACTACTCCATCGCTAGCTACCCAGCCCTCGGTGCAACAGTGGCTATGCTCATCCTCCCCAAGAATGTGCTAGAATCAGCAGGAAGCCCATCCCAGCCCCACTTCCTGGAGCAACCTTGAGTGCCTTGTATTGTCTCTGCTATCTTCACTTCCTGAGAGATATTCTCAACAGCAAGGCAAGGCCATGAGTTGGGCACAACTCTCTTGGTTCCTTCCCCAGGCCCACAGAGGCACACCTGGGAGAAAGGAACTAAAAGCCTGCACTGTGGGAACAGGAGGCAGGGACTCCGGGAGCCTCTCTCCAGAAGCCTTGATGCCTCCTTCCCTGCAACCTCAAGAAAGTAGAGGGGGAGCCAACAGAAGACAGCAGGCTCATGCGCAGTGGAAGCCGGGCCCCTGAGCCCCACTGGGGGCAGGGAGCATCCAGTGTTGGGTGGCCAGATCCCAACGACACTTGGAGAAGCTCGCATGCTGCCCAGCAATGCACTCTTGGGGCGTAGGAGGTATGGGCTTGTAGAGGCCCTGGAGGATGGCACAAGTGGGGCCATGTGGGGATCTGGGGGCTCATGTCCACCTGAGGAATGACCTCTGAGGGATGTGCATTGACAAGGCCACTGTTCTTAAAGGTAAGCAAGGGGGTTGAGACTCAGGGATTCAGAGGGGGGAACTAGAGGATGTTTAAGTATCAGGCCAATGCACTAGCCCATGTGGGAGACCTGAGCTAGTTAGCATCAACCAACCCTGAATACACACTAAAGCTAGGGACAGGGGTCTTCCTGGCAGGGCGAGATCACAATACCCACCAGTGAGAGTTCGAAGAGGGGATAAGTAAGGTTAGGTTGGGCCATGACACTAATCAACATGCCAAAGAATCAGGTCTGAGGGCTAACTTTGTGGAGGTATGTGGGCCCACTCCTGTGGAACTGCGTTTTCTGCTAGTTTACTTAAGAGCTGGAGGTGGTGACCGACTGAGCTGGGCATGACAATGGAACCCTCTGACACTAATAGGTACTAGTATTGAGTACAAGCTGGGCTAGCCCAGGTTGCAGCACCCTCAGACACACCCTAGAATAGGTGTGGGACAGGCCGGGCCCCAATATCTACCAGCTCATATATAAGCCAGGACAGAGTGGTGAGACTAAGCCAGGTAATGGCCTGGCACCCACTGGAACATATGAGATCTCGGTCTGGAAGTAGATCTGTTGGGGGAACTTGGGAAACTCCCCTGGGGACCACACCTCCCACTGGTGAGCATATGATTCAGGCCTGGGTATTGGTCAGGCCAGGCAAAGTGGTTTCACCCGTCGACAAGCGTGTGGATTGGTTCTGGAGGGGAGTGAATTGGGCCATACCTTAGCACACTGGCAAGTGCAGGAGCCAGGCTGGGGTATGGAGCATGCCAGGCTATGCTATCACACCTACCCATTTGTGCATGAGCCAAGGATGGGAGCAGACTGGGTAGGGTTAAGCTGCAACACCTGCCAATGAGAGTTGGGAATAAGAGCAGGCCAGAACAGGTCAAGTTGCAGCATCCAACAGCAAAGGCCAAGATAAAGGATGGGCTATGACGAGCTGGGTCAGAGCAATCACTGGCAAGCACAAGATCTGTGTCTGAGAACAGGCCTGGTTGGGAGCTAAAGGAATGCCCCGGCTAGGTTGTGGTTCCCACTGGTGAGATGAGAGCCAGAAAGGGGGTGGCGATCTGGGCTGGACATGGATGCAGTCTTCCTTGGCATGAGTGTGGACTGGGTCTGGGGTGTGCTGGTGTAGGCTAGACTTCAGCATCCACTGATATTCATGAAAAGTGAGTGTAGGGCAGACTGGGCTAGGTCTTGGCTCCTGCTAAACTATGAGATAATTGTGTAATGGCGTGGACCAGGTGTGGCTGGGTTATAACACCAAACAGTAAGAGCCACAATGGGTGTGGACCAGTTGGGCAAATCCACTGTTCCTGTCAGGACAGGAGGTGGACTAAGCCAGCCTGGGCCAAGGACCCACCAGTGTACACAAGATCTGCCACTGGGAGGAGACCAATACTGTCCAATACTCTCAGGGTGCAATCACTGAAGGTAAGCACAAGAACCAAGGCAAAGAGCAGGCCAGACCACGCCAGGTTACAGTACTCACTGGCATACATGTGAGGTCTAGGAGCAAGCCAGTCTGGGCCAGTTTATAACACCCACCAGTAGATCTGAGAACCAGGATGGGGTGCAGAAAGGGCTGGTTCACACTGTTCACACTGTGGCCAGGACTGAAGGCTGGCTGGACTAGGCTGAACTGTAGCAACCAGCAGCATGAGCTGGAACTTGGAGCAGACAAGACCGGGCCAGGTAATAGCACCTACTGGCAAATGCCATGGTGAGATGGACTATGCCAGACTGAGCTCTAGCACCCACCGGTACACATGAGACCTGGGGAGAAAAGTGTGAGGGAAGTAGTGGGGACTCCCATGCTGGGTCACTGCTCAGGCTGGCAAGTTTGAGAGCTGGAACTGGGGGCAGAACAGGGCTACAGCACCTTCTGGCCTGCATATAAACAGGGTTAGGGATAAAACCAGGCTGGGCGAACCAACTTTGTCCATGCATTAGCCAGAGTAAGGGCAGGCTCCTTGGGCTTTGCCATAGCATCAGCTGGCAAGTGCTGAGACTGGAGGCAAATCCTGTCAAGCTAGACCGTAGAACCACCTGGAAAAATGCAAACTCCAGTAAAGAAACTGCGGGCACCTCTCTGATGGGCTGCAACTCTCACAGGTGAGCATGAGAACCATGGCTGGGTGTGGGCCTGGCTAGACAGGCAAATAGCACCTGCTGGTGCAAGTGTGGGCTGGATAGGGGGGTCAGTTGGGTTGAGCTAGAATCCAATGCCCATTGATGTGTATGAGAGCTGAATCGGATGTGGGACAGACAGGACCAGTTTACTGCACATAGTGGCAAGCACAGGAACCAGGACTGAGGGCAGGCCTGGTGGGGGCTATCGGGGGTCACTCCGACCAGACTGCAGTTCCCGCCTGGTGTACATGAGACCCAAGTGTGTAATGGGCTGGGTTGGTCTGGGCCACAGCATCTATTGGGACTAGAGACAGAATTGACCCAACAATTGCGATTGCCAGTGTGCATAGGTTGAGGAGTGTGACATACTGTGCCTGACCCCATACTGGCAAGCCCACACAAAGGTCAGGTCTGGGACCACCTCAGAAGAGATCTCTTTGGGGAGCCTCCCAACTGAACTGATGGACTCAGAACTCCAACCATGGGGAGAATGGCTGGATCAGTGGACTGGCCATGGAGTACATGTGTCAGAACTGGGCCTCCTCAGGGGATAAGATGGAACAGTGAATAGCATGCCCCGATGCACATGGAAGCTATGGCAGCCCACTGGAGCCTACAGAGTATATCTGGTACCATAGTAGAGGAAGGAGACCAGAACATACTGGACAACTACCCCAGCCAAGCGTTGACAGCAAATATCTGGGTGAATGGAGACTCTAAGGTGGACTATGTTAGCCAGTGGACCTTAGAAAGATTTCCTCATCCTTGAATCAGCTAGATTGACAGTATTTCAGAACTACTGAAACCACTTAGGCAGAACCCTCAGAACATGTTCCACATCGGGGAGGCTGGGATATATCTGACTTTCCAATAAAAATAAAATAAATCTTTTTAAAAAGTGTCATCAAAATTTATGAAAAGTGAGAATCTGAGAACATATGCATTTCAAAAAAATTTTTAATAGAAACAAACTCATTGTTTAAAATATTTATTTTGGGGGGCCCAGTGCAATACCCTAATGCCTAAAAGTCCTCACCTTACAACCACTGGGAACTCATATGGGCACCGGTTTGTGTCCCAACTGCTCCACTTCCCATCCAGCTCCCTGCTTGTGGCCTGGGAAAGCAATCAAGGACAACCCAGAGCCTTGGGACCCTGTACCTGCATGGAATATCGGAAGAAACTCCTGGCTCCTGGCTTTGGATCAGCTCAGCTCCCGGTGTTACAGCCACTTTGGGAGTGAATCATCAGATGGAAGACCTTTCTCTCTGTCTCTCCTACTCTCTGTAAATCTGATTTTTCAGTAAAAATAAATAGATCCTTTTAAAAGTCTTTTTTATTATTATTATTATTTGAAAGGAGAATAACAGAGGAATAGATGGGGCAGAAAGAGAGAGACTGAGAATCCTCTATCTGTTAGATGATGACTGCCAACCACCTGCTAGTGGAATACTATCAGCGAGTTGTCCAAAGTTGTAATGGAAGTTTTATTGGAAAATCTGCTCCTGCACCCCTTCACACAGCGCAGTGGAGTGGGAGTTAGCGAAAAGGGCAGGTGAGAGACGAGTTGGGGGCATCTTATATCTCTCTGGACATGGGGACTGGCAAAGGGGCTGTCTGTGCCCTAGTTAGGTAAAGAATGTCTGTTCAGGTGTGTCATTGGTCGGCTGGACTCCTGCGCCCAGTGAGGTAATTGGCTCCTGCTGACCCTCCCTGCTCTGGGCTGGAGTGAACCCAGCCCCTCTTATCCAGTGTCCTGGGCAGCCATCACCATCTGCTGGTTCACTCACCGGATGGCCTCAGGGGCCACGGCTGGCCCAGGCCAAAGCCCAGAGCTTCATCCAAGTCTCCCATGTGGGTGCAGAGGGCCCAGTACTAGGGTTTTCTTTAGCTATTTTCCCTGACACATTAGTAGGGAGCTGGCTCAGAAGTGGAGCAGCCAGGACTCAGACCAGGGAGTTATATGGGGTATCAGCATTGCAGGTGGTGACATAATCTGCTACCCCAAAAAACTGTCTTTTAATTGCATTTTTCATAAACTCTGAGGTAGCCTTACACTGATTCGAAAGGCATCAAAAATAAGAGGAATTGGTGTTTGGAGAAGAAAGAGGAAGTACAGAGAGATGCAGATGGCAGATAGTAAGTGATGAGTAGCTGTGAGTTCATTGTCAAGTTCTACCATCCGTATGTGAAAATCTTTGTACGTGAAGAATCTCATCACAAAGTGTGGAGGGGAAGAAAAGGTAACACCTACCCTTCAGAACCATCATAGGGGTGCGTGAAATAACAAATGTGGAAGGAATCTGTAGCCTGTAGGATTTACAGATTTTTAAAATATTGTAAAAAGTAGAAAAGCCTAAAAAGAGATTTGGAATCTAAGGAAACAAAGGCACTTTACAAAATGAATACATAAGTTAGAAACCTTGAGAACCTGTAGTTAATAAACAAATTTCTGGCACAGACAAAATATTGAATAGAATAAGAATCAATTCAAAACAAAATAAGGGAAACAATTAAAAACAGGATCAATCGACGTGAAAAATAGCAAACAATAGTTTGCATCCTTTGGACAACTGGTCTCCTGCAATAGGGCTCCTGCCAAGAGGATACTAAACATTCAAATAAGAAAACAATTCTGAAAAGGGGAAAGAAGCAGCTGAAGATGGAGAGGATAAACTCTCAGAAGAAAACCAAGGTTGAATCATACCCTTTATAAGCTGCATTAGGGCTAAAAAAACAACTTCTTCAGACACCCAGGAAAGCATGTAGACGGGGAACTCGGGTTAGCACCCGATTCCAGGAATCCACAGAAGGATGCATTAAATGAGTCACAGGAAACAAAGAGGACCCCAAAACCTTACACAAGCCAAGTTCAGCTAGGAACAGTTTCCAGTACACAAGCAGCCACGATAGTGACTGTCCTCAAACAAGAGCCAGCAGGTGCTGGCAAGGGTATACACGGACACTGCTTCCAGGATCGTAAAGTTGAGAAACCATCATGGGAAATGGTATGAGATGTCTACGAACATCTAAAGACACAATGAACTCCACAATCCCACCTCTGAGTGTGTATCTACTAGAAATGAAATCACTATCTCAGAGAAATACCCACCATCCCCTGTTTATGGCAGCATTTTTCACAATAGCCAAGACACAGAGCCAACCCAAATGCCCGCTGATGGACAAATGTGAGGACATTATACTAGGTGTGCCTTAAAAAGATTGGAGAGAAATCCCTCAGCAATTTAACCTTAAAAAGAAGGTAGAACTAAAATCAAACTAAGTGTCCATAATTGTAATTGAACAAACTCAGGTTAGTAAGATTTTATTAGCTAGAGCAGGCATTTGATCTAGTGGTTAATATGCCTACAACCCATAGGAGAGTGCCTGGAACTGACTTCTGGCCGTGTTCCTGATGCCAACTTCCTGCTAATGCACATCTGGAAAGCAGCAGGGGACAGCTCATGCGACTGAGTCTCCGACTTCCACTGGGGAAACTTGGATTGAGTGGCTGGATCCTGGGCATCTGGGCAGGATGTCTCTCTCTCCCCGCCCCTCCTTCTCTCTCTCTCTCTCTCTCTCTCTCTCACACACACACACACACACACACACACACACACACACAATTTTTTTTAAATTATTTAAGAATTATATGTGACAATTTTTGTTTGCTAAGCAAAGTCGCTGGAAGCCTGAGAGTTCATGGACAGGCAAAAGTGTCCCAGGTAAAAGAATACACCCCCAGCAAAGCCAGGCTGGGTGCCTGAGCTGAACCAAGAGAGTGCAGGAGAAAGGCATTGGGCAGAGAAGGAAGGGCACTTTATAATGATAAAGAGAGTAATGAGCAACAAAGTGCTCCCTGTCAGGAAAATGTATGTGCCCAATAATGCAGCACCAAATTATAAAAGGAAAAGTCATGGGAAATACAAGGAGGAATGGGAATTCAACCGCGGCGAACAGAATTAACTCAGGTCTCTCTGTCTAGGACCGATCCATCCCACAAACCACCATAAAGACAAAGATTAAGGATGAAGGTCTAAGCAACAAACTGGGGGAAAAAAAGTGGCACCAGCTAGACACTGTCCTGCTGTCCTCATCCTGGGACTGCAGCAGCCTGAAAGGGACACACTGTCTGGAGCCTGGAGGAGGGCAATGGCAGGAGCTGCTGCTGGAATGACCAAAGAGGGAAGAGAACGGGGAAGGGTCTGGTATACCCTCCTCCCACCTTCTGTCCCCACCCCTTTCCTGTGCTGGAGTCAGCCTCCTGGGACTGAGAAAAAGACAAAAAAGGTTGAGATATAGATGGGGAGGGAGCACACTCCTCCAACACAACCAGGAAAAAAAAAAAGGTAGCGCAAGCTTCATTCCAACCTGTGCAAATTACCCAAGAAACCTGGACGAGATGGATGGCTTCCCAGGAAAAAACAGTTCTCAAAAACAGGAAGCCATATGACTGAGGAACCTCAGCATCAACATCCCAAGCATTTGCTCATCGCTCATTGCTACTAAGAAGCTGCGTGAGCTCACAGGCCAAAAGGCCTATGTGACCTTTAGCACAGATGGGTCTCAATTCTCAAGAATCAAAGCCCACCTAAGTCTGGTTATCTCACAGGTGGCTCCAAGTAATTGAGTGGGTGCTTGCCTCAGTTGCTGAAGGCATGGGCTGTCCAGCCGAGATAGGTAGGGAATGTGCGGTATCTCCCCTTACCTTGCAGGCTATTGTGAATTGCCCCTTTCCAAGCTATTGTAGACTGCCCCTCTAAAAACCCTATAAATGTACTGTTCGGGGCCACACTCTAGCAAGGGGTGTTGGTCGCAGCCAGCCGGCTGGCAGGTCAGTCAGTCAGCTGCCTGATCTCAACCAAGAACCCAGGCTCGGACATGCCAAGCTTGAAAAAACCATCCTTGTGCACTTGGATCAACTTCACACTCCTGGTGATTTCTGGCGATCTCAAAATCTGGGCACAACAATGATGAGAACAGAAAAAGTCAGCAGGTAAAGTACCAAAAAAGATTGTATGTATCAATTCCAGAATCAGAAATGGCACTGAACTGCCTTACTTTTCCAATAGTTTCATTACAGTCTCACACCCCTCTCAGGTTCACAGCTATGTGTCTGCCTTCTCAACTTCTACATCCTATTCCTTCTGATTTCCTAGCCTGACTCGCTGGGCCTCGCGAGGTTTTGCCAAACACTCGTGGTGACAAAGTGCACCTTGGGCTGTCTCAGCCATTGCTGGCATGCCCCCCACATTTCCACACCCATCAGAGAGCTGGGTTTGTGTTTGAGTTTCATTCCCTTGGCACGTTTAGGAAGCATTTACCTGTTCCAGTTTCAGATAGGACTGCATGTTTTTTTTTTTAATCCAACACCATTTTTGGTTTCATTAGAGCTAATCATGTTTGTTCTTGCGATCCTTCACCATAGAAAATCACTGTCTAATTGCTTACTAATAGATTAATTATTTCCTAACAAAAACAAAAGCCCTGAAATTCTTGGAGTAAGCCCTTCTCCACTAGTACGACATTGTATTTTTCTAAGATTTTATTTTTATTTATTTGAAAAGTAGAGTAACAGAAACAAGGAGGATAAGAGGAAAAGACTGAATTTCTATCTGCCCATTCACTCACCAGATGGACACTCAGCCAGGATTGGGCCAGATCAAAACCAGCAGCTTGGAGCTCCATCTGAGTTTCCTATGTGGCTACTGGGGCCCAGGCACTTGGGTCATTGTGTGTTGTTTTTCCCGGGTGCATCAGCAGGGAGCTGGATCAGAAGTGGAGCTGCCATGACATGGCCCAGCGTCCACATGGGATGCCAGTGTTTCACGCAGTGAAGCAGTGAGCTACAATACCCGCTGCAGTATTTACGTTCTCTTCTCCAACTTTGCCTATGAAATTGATAGGTTAATATTTTATTTGAAGCATTGCAACCATTGACAAGCATTTTTACTTTCATGCTCTACTTTCACGTCAGGTTTTGTTGTGACTTTCATGCTGGCTCCACAAAATATTTTTTTTCCTTTTATCTCTAAGTTGTAGAACAGCTTAAAATGCATTCAGATTTTCCGCTTTGATGACATGGAAATCAATCTTGGCCTCACGGTTTAATATAAAAATTGGGAAGAAGGAAGAAAATTGTTGCTATTTCTCTGCCTAGAATAATACAGAGGAACCAGTTTAAAAATCTGTTGGAAAAATAAGAGAATTTACTAAAGTGTCCTAATATGAAATTTATTAGCAAAACAATTACAGTTTCCTCAAGGTAGAACATGACTGATTCTAATGGAAGCAGCGTCTCCTTGCGACTTTCAAGGAAACTGGCCCTTTATAGTGCCAGTGACTCTGAAGACACTGTAGCCAAGGAAGGCACAACAGGTACACATCATTATCCATTTATAAAAGATAAACCGAAGACCCTACTAAAAGTCATCCGAGTTTCTTCACATCTTAGGCTTCTGCTTTCCCTATCTATATAATCAATCCAACTACAGAAATATTTGTAAGCCCCTTGTCAGGTTTAGGAGGAATGTCTAGTCAGACATAGATAATAATATCATCTCTAAATCCATCTGACGAGGTACAGAATGCACATGCTGAGAGGCAGCAGAGGGTGGCCCAAGCACTTAGGTCCCTGCCAGTTTACTGGGAGACCCAGACGGAACTGCCACCTCCTGGCTTTGTTCAGGCCCAGTCCTGACTATTGTGAGCATTTGGGGCCAACAGATGAAAGATTTCTCTTTCAACATTTATGTTTTTGCTCGGCGTGGCAACCTAGTGGCTAAAGTCCTAACCTCACACACCCAAAATCCCCTGTGGGCCGCCAGTTCATATCCCAACTGCTCCACTTCCATTCCAGCTCCCTGCTTGTGGTCTAGGAAAGCAGTCGAGGACGGCCCAAAGCTTTGGGACCCTGCACCACGTGGGAGGCCTGGAAGAGGTTGCGGGTTCCTGGCTTCGGATTGGCGCAGCACCAGCCGTTGCGGCTCACTTGGGGAATGAATCATCAGATGGAAGATCTTCCTCTCTGTCTCTCCTCTCTGTATATCTGACTTTGTAATAAAAATAAATAAGTCTTTATTAAAAAAAAAAAAAAGAAAGAAAGAAAGTGGCCCATAAGCCCATGCATGATGGTGCTGGCAGAGATATAGCGGACTAGCCAGCTGCATTCAGACAAATGCCCACTGCAGTGTCTGTCCCCCAGCTCTAGGTCCAGACCCCTAGGAGCTACCCTCCGGGGTCCATGCCATGCCAGAGCATCCTCAGGATCCAGCTACCAGGAGGCTGGGTCCACTTCTCTGCCCTTCTTGCCTAGAGTGGTACTCAGCTCAGAATGCTGTCCCCCACCCTGTAGCAGGCCCTTGGTGCAGGAACTGTGGGAAGCAGAGGGGTTGGGGTGCCAGGAATATCTGTGGCAGATCTCCCTGTGTCCACCACCCTGGTCTCACTATTCAACATCCTTCTCTACATCCCTGCCTCTGGGCTTGGACTCACCCTCCAGAATGTCCTGGAATGTTCTAGAGCATTCCTCCCTCACCCTGTCTTTCACCTTCAGGTGGAGCCAAGAACCTCTTTCTTTTTTTACTGCCTGGACTCCAGCTGCTCAGCTCTTGTCTGCAAAACAGCAGAAGTTTGAGAAAAGTGCAGGGGACTGGCAGGCTGGTGGGACTGCAGGAAAGGTCCCAGCTGATGGAAAGCCCCAGGCATCTTGGTCCTTTGGATTCAGAACAACAAGCTGTGCCTCCAGAGAGGCCTGATCTCCACAATGATATCAGCTCACCACCAGCCCAGCCCCAGACTCCCATCTGGAGATAACTCTTGTCAACACACATGTGTCCATGTGTCCAGGTGTCAGCTGTATAGTTCACCCAAGAATCTCCATGCATACCTGGCAATTTCACATGGTGGGAGACTGGTGTTTGCCACCACCTGCCCTTGGCTCCCTTATCAAGATATGCAAGAAGTGGTCCACGTCACCCTCCTTCAGAACTGACTCATCCCCCTGTGGCTATCTCAGACACCCGTGCATAGAAAATCTGTATTTTTTGCCTGATTAAATCATCAAGGAGATAGGTCATCAGGTTTTTCTAGTCTTAGGCTACTGCAAAAACTGCAGTGGATATTCAAATGATCTTTGCCCCAGTAGCATATCTACAGAGCAAGTTCCCATTCATTTAGTTCAAAGGTATAGTTACAGAAAGAAGGAGAGAGAGGGAGAGAGAAAGAAATGTGGAGAGATCTTCCATTCACTGGTTCACTACTCAAATAGCCACAGTGGCTGGGGATGAGGCAGGAGTAGGCCAGGAACCTAAATGTCCATCGAGATCTCCAGTATGAGTGACAGGGGCACAAGTTCTTGGGCCATCTTCTTCCTTCCCAGGTGCATTAGCAGGGAGCTGGATTGGAAATGGAGCAACCAGGACTTGAACCAGCATTCATGCAGGATGTCAATATGACAGGCAGCAGCTTAACCTGATAAGCCACAACAGCAGCTGCTCTTTCAATTCTTCTAGAAGTAAATACTTTGACTCAAATATTTGTTCTTTATGGGAGCTCCTTTTAAAGTGAGAAATACAAGTTTACTTAATTACTTTTCTGTGTGATCATGAAGTTATCCTAACACCACTAGTTGAAAAAAAAAAAAAAAACAACCTCTCATTGGTTTGACTTGCTATCTGGAGCATGTGTTAAATTTTCACATTATTGCATATGTGTGCATATACATACATACTATATACATACAACCTATATATTATACATACATTTTAAAGCAGATACAGTATATATGCATACATACACACATATATATATGAATTCCTTTCCAAACATGCAGTTATTTATTATATTTTATTCTTTGCATTAAAACCAATCTTGTTAGTATTTTGGCATTGCATCGTACTCAGACTAACACAGGGAGAGCCTAATGCTGATCCTAAGAAGCTTGCGATCCAATGTGATACATTCTGATTTTTTGGTAAAGATTCATTTATTTTTATTGGAAAGGCAGATTTACAAAGAGGAGAGACAGAGAGAGAAAGAACTTCCATCCACTGGTTCATTCCTCAAGTTGTCTCATTTGCAGGAGCTGAGCCAATCTGAAGGCAGGAACCAGGAGCCTCTTCCAGGTCTCCCCAGGACACACTTCTAAGCTTTGGGGTCTTCTTTGACCTGGAGAAGATGCTAGAATTCTCTTGCTTGAAATCCACACACAACTGACTTCGATGACGTGTGTGAACTCATTTAGTCAGTAAAAGCATACCACAGGTAGGTTCCTCTGGGCCCACCATGCCAGGGCTCACCCTGCCCCAGGGCCTTGGCATTCACTGTTCTCTCCCTGGGTTCATGCATGGCCAACCCGCCACCTCTTTCAGCTCTCTGCTCTCTGTTCCCCAGCTGTAGGCAACTTCCTAGGTTGCCTTGTATCTAGTGTTATTACTGACAAGTATCACACTACTGGGTGTGTCATACTGCTGCGAGAAAAGCAGCCAATAATTGGCGGGCATTCTGGGCCTGGTTAATATCAAATTCGTGTTAACTATGCTAGTATGCTAGCATAGTCGCCTATCCTATTTCTGCTTAAAAAAAAAACACATGGGGAAGGTGGGGAACCCCTGGCTGAGACACACCTTCCTGGCCCCCAAGTCGGGGGGTGGCAAGATTGTCCAGGGAAGGAGTCTGGGGACATATTAGAGTGGGAGCAGCTGAGGGCATATTTGGCAGGGGAGGAATGACTTCTAGGGTCTTCCACAGACAGAGTCACTGCATCCACCGGTAGCCAAGGGAGCTGAGATGAAGTGGTTTAGCAGGGGCATACCAGAGGGCATGTCTGGATCAGGCCAAGGCACCTGCCCACATGGGAGACCAGGGCTAGACTAAACAGCATTACCCACCACCCACTGGCACACGCAAAAGCTGGTTCTAGGGGGCATACCTTGTGGGCTAGGCTGCAGTACCAACCTGCAAGTGTCCGAGCAAGTGGTGGGCCATGTAGGGCTGACCTACAGCACTCAACAGAATGCATGATAACCAGATCTGGGGAGAGGGGCAGATTCTATATGTGAATTGTGGGTTTGCATCAGCGGGACTTCAGCACCGCCCTGTTTATATGGGGAGCTGGGGAGCTGGGGATGGTGACAGGTCAAGTTAGGTTAGACCACAGAATTCACCTGACAGGACCCCACCTAACACTCACAGGAGCCAGGACTGGGAGGAGGCCGGGCTGGGTCAGGCTACAACACCCGCCGGCATAAGCTAAGGCCAGGACTGAGGGAAGACCATGCCAAGCAGGGCCACAGCTCCCACCAGCACACATGAGGTCCTGGGCCTAGTAGGAAAACTTGGGGAACTCTCCTACCAGGCCACAGGTCCTATTGTGGAGCACCTAGCTAGAGCTGGGGGCAGATCAGGTGAGGCCAGGCCGCATAACTCAGCAGCATTTCTATGGGCTAGTCTGGGGACAGGCCAGGCTGAGGGAAGTTGCAGCATTGACTAGCACACACAAGAGCCAGGTAGGCTGTGACACGCACCTGGCTAAACCAGGCTGCAACACCCACCAACAAGAGCTGAGACTGCAGGCGGGTCATGCCAGGCTGACCTGAAGCACCCACCAGCATGATCCAAGATCTAAGGCTGGGACTGGGACTGCTTAGAGAACTTTGGGAACACCTGTGCTAGGCTGCAGCTCCCACTGAGGTTTGCAAGAACCAGGGCTGAAGGCAGACCAAGCTAAACAAGGTTATTACACCTATAGGCATGCATATGGCCTAAGTTTGGGGGCGGGCCAGACTGGGCTAAGCTCCAGTACCCACTGGCATGGGTGTAGGACAGGTCAGCCTAGGCAGTAGCACTCAGCAGTTCACATGAGAGATGAGTTGGAGGATGGGCCAGGCTGAGATAAGCTGTAACACCTACCAGCGAGAACCAGAGTGGGTGTGAGCCAGTCAAACCAGACCGTAGTACCCACCAGTGAGTTCCAGGACTGGAAACTGGTCATGTCAGGCTGGGCAGCAGCACCTGCTGACACTTGTGAGATCTGAGACTGGGAGCAAAGTAGGTAAGGGTGCTTGGGGAACTCCCCTGCTATGCTGCAGCTCCCACTAGTGAGCACAGAGCTGGGGCTGGAGGAAGGCCAAGCAGGGACCACTCTCCTGGCCAAGCTTTGCAATATGTTCCTGAACGTATGCATGTACACTGAGATAGACTTGGTCAGCCAATCGACCTTAGAAAGATTTTTCTCAAACCCTGGTGCAATGAAGCTAAAAACACTTAAGAACTACCAAAACCATTCCAGTAACATCCTCAGAATGCTCTTCCCCACTTGGAGGCCTCTAAGGCATCATTAATCGATTATCGCCTCCATCCCCAGGTGCTGATAGAGTCTGACAGCAAGGAGTCCCCTTCCCTCCCTGTGGACACAGGAGAAAAAAAAAAAAAAAGAAACATCCTACCCACCTTCCTCCATACCTCAACACTCCCCACCCTAATCGGAGACTCACATGGGAGTGCATCTCTCTCAACTAAGTAAACAATGTGAAAAATAAAATTTATTTAAGAAAATTTCTTTAAAAATTAAAGATAAACAAATGTCACCTGTTGGAGCTGGCACCATGGCTCAACAAGTTAATCCTCTACCTATAGCGCCAGTGTCCTATGAGGGTGCAGATTCTAATCCTGGCTGCTCCACTTTGGATCCAGTTCCCTAATTGTGGCCTGGGAAAGCAGCAGAGAATGGCCCAAGTCCTTGGAACCCCGCATTCACATGGGAGACTGGAAAGAAGATCCCAGCTCCTATCTACCGATTGGCTCAGCTCGTCATTGCAGCAGCAAATGGAAGACCTTTCTCTGTCTCTCCTTTCTATAAACCTGCCTTTCTGATAGAAAATAAATTAAAACTTTAAGAAAAATGTCACCTGTTCATCAAACCTCACCCTGGTCACCCAATTTAAAATAACAACCTATGCAATATGCCACAGAAAGCTCTTGAGCCAAAAAAAGAAGGGAGACCCATCATTTGTGACTTGGATAAACCTGAAGTTCACTGTGTTGAGTGAAATAAGCCAGACGCGAATACACATGCTGCAGTTTCATCCATTTGTGGAGTTTGAAACAGTGCTCGTGGAAGTCATGGGTGGAGTCAGAAGCTGGGAGAGGTGTGGGGAGAGACTAGTCAACAGGAAGCAGTTCTGAGGCCCAGTCACACAGTAGGGTGAGTATCCTTAACAGTGAGTACACAATTAGGGGTCTCCTGACATGCTGGCCTTACATATGGCCACAAGTTCAGATACCAGCTGCTCTACTTCCAATCCAGCTCCCTGCTAGTGCACCTGGGAAAGCAGTGAAATGGGGCCCAAGGAATTGTACCTATGTAGGAAACCCAGATGAAGTTCATGGCTCTTGGCTTCTTCCTGGCACAGTATCAGCTGTTGCAGCTATTTGGGGAGTGAACCAGCAGGGTAAGATCTTTTTCCCTTTCTCTCTCTATATATATGTAAGACCCTGAATTTCAACTAAATGAACTAGAGCTTCCCTGTCTAGTGGTTAGGATTGAGCGCTCTCTCAACTAAATGAACTAAATCTTATACACACAAACACACACACACACACACAAGTAGCTGAAAGCGAGGATTTTGAATGACCT
Source organism: Ochotona princeps (assembly GCF_030435755.1). Classification (NCBI taxonomy): domain Eukaryota; kingdom Metazoa; phylum Chordata; class Mammalia; order Lagomorpha; family Ochotonidae; genus Ochotona; species Ochotona princeps. Next base: position 9,499,217 of record NC_080836.1, on the reverse strand, counting down.
CATCCCAAAGAAATGATAAATGTTTGAGGTGATGGAAAAGCTAATGGCCCTGATTTGATCATTGCATAGAGTATACATGGATTGAAACATCACTCGCTACTCCATAAACATATACAATTGCTTTGTGTCAAGTTTAAAAATGGAATTAAATTACATTGCAGTCAGCATGCTCAGTCCACTTGGGCTGCTGCGCTTCGTCTTTGTCGCTTACCTTCCGGCAGGCTGCATCTGTCATCAAGCCCCTGAGTTGGCGGCTTCCTTCCTCCCCATCCCGCATCCCCCAGCCAATGCACTCTGGCAGACAGGAAGCCCCATTGCCTCGAGCCGTGCCTGCCTGCCTCTCTGGTGAATGAGGAAGCCAGGACCAGAGCGTCACCACTACTCGTTGGCATTTGCAAGGTCTACACCTGCTCCTAGGGCAGAGACAGGACTACTAGGAATGATGCCATTCTCTAGGCACTCCTAATGCACCTGAGCAGGCCTCAGCTGTGAGGACCCAGCCCACGGTGCACAGGGACTCAACGGGCCTCAAGGCCCTGACAGACACAACCAACTTGCTGCCACTGCTGTTGGCTGCTGATGGACAGACGGGAGAACAAATGACGAGCACCAACAGGGAGCGGGGAGGGGTGGGCTCTCTTCCTCAGAGGGCAGCTACCACCCTATCCCAGGTCTCTGAGGCTTTCCTAGGTCCCCACCAGCTCCCTGAGTTTGGGAACTTATAGTAAAAAAAGAAAAATGTGCAACCACAGTTCAGGCTGTAAAAGACAGGGCAGAAGCCATGGTGCCCCAGGAAGTTTCCAAACTTCCCCTCTCCCATTCTGCCTGCGGGGGTAGGGAGAAACAGTTGATTCCACACCTGTTCTGTTTCAGTTCACCTCCTCTGTCCTCTGCACCCTACACAGCTCAGCTAAACTGGCCTTGGCTGTGCTATTAAGTAACTCAATCAGTTCTCCCACCTGCAGGCTCACAAAGTCACCTGTACAGCAGGTCTCTTTACTCAGAAGTTCTTGGGACAAGTGACTCACCTCATGCATGTCATACTCCCCACCAGAGATGCTCTACAGTGCAAGACCCAGGCTGGCGAGCGGCTGGCGAGAGGCAGACCTGCGGAGAAGTACTCCTGCCATGTACACGTGTGTGCAGGAGCAAGGGGTGGGACTAGAGGTGCACAGGGGCCAGAGGGCATCCCTCTGCCAAGCCAAAGAGATCATGGGAGAAAGTGCTCCTGGACTGGGCCAACCCCACAAACTGAAAGTCTCCCAGGAAGCTGAGGGGCCACATAGGCCAAGGAAACGACAAGGGAAGGAGTAACAGGTGCCTGAGAGGCCATGATGTAATACTGTGATGTACCCTCCTGCATGTGCTACCAGCTGCCAGGAATGCAGAATCCTGGGGGCTGCCCAAGACACATTCCTTGTCCAGGGGGCCACCTCTGATGACTGAAGGGCACAGCGACATAAAACCTGACCTTGGGACTGGTGTAAATGAGCAGCTTAAGCCTCTGCTTGGAGTGACAGCATTCCATGTGAGCGCTGGTTTGAGTCCCACCTGTTCTGCCTCTGATCCAGCTCTCAGTTAATGCACCTAGGAAAGCAGCAGAGGATGACCCAAGTGCTTGGGCCTCTGTGCCCACATGGGTGCAGCTACTGCTCTTGGCTTCAGCCTGGCCCAGTTCTGGCCATTGCAGTCATTCACGAAATAAACCAACATACGGAAGCTCTTTCTGCCTCTCTCTGTAACTCTATTGTCCAAATAAATAAATAAAATCTTCATAACAGGCACAGCTCAGCAAAGCAGGATCAGGCAACACGAAAAGACTGCACTCCCAGAGACATACACAGTGCAAATGGGGCAGACCAGGGGGAGGCTGTTCTGGGGTACACACAGGTTCCAGCACCCCATGTGGAGCACAGCTGAGAGGTGGGCAGACAGACACTGTGGGAGGAGACGGGATGAGGGCAGGCCGGGCTGCCAGGGAGGGAGGGACAGCTGGATCAGCAAGGCTGCCGGCACACGCCAAGCCGCTGACCCAGGAGGCCTGACCTGCAGGTTAAACAACGGATGCACAAACACTGGATGAGCCAGGAGCGCTGGGCAGAAAGCCAGGGAAGGGTACCCAGAGGTTCAGGCGTGTTATCTTGGCTTTGTTTCCCACCATTGTGGAAAACAATGTTAAAATGTGAGTGTGGAAGATCTTTAAAAAAAAAAAAAAGTGTGTTCTATCAAGCCAGCATTGTTTATTGTGTCCTCAAAGACACTAGCAAAGGAGACTCCTGTGAGCAAGACTCCAACTCCTTTCCTGGGGACATGCTCCGGGAACTAAGCAACAGAGTAGGGGATTTTCCCTGCTTTGTCCCAAAAGGTGTGCTCACCCCACATTCTTGTCCTGCCGCACTCCCAATCTGGTGGAGGCTGGCAGGATACGGGAGGGAGGAAGAGAAGACATTGCCCAAAGACTTCAACTGCAGAACACCGCTGAGCCATGCTGAACCATGCAGAGCCATGCAGAGCCTTCCTAATAGCGGGCCTAGGAAGCTGGCTGCCAGGGACCCAGATCCTGATGTCCAGGTGTATGGGACCCTCCCACCACCCCCAAAGGAGGTGCTTTTTTCGGGTCAGGAACCCCAAGGTCACCCAGGGAGCAGCACACCGTGGAGGCTCAGCTTACCCACTCAGGCAGTGGCATGGGAAGACCGTGGGGTTCATTTCCCTAAACCAAGCAGGAGCAGGCATGTCCTCGGCTTCTACCCCAAGGGACTGGCAGGTTCCTCTCAGAGGCCTTGCTGGTGTTTAAAAGTGTCCCCAGTTTGACACACTGATGAAATCTGGAGACGGGGCCTCTGGGAGGGGTTAAGGCTTAGATGAGGTGCAGAGGGAGCAATAGTGGCTTCAGCACAAGAGGAAGGGTAACAGCTGGCTCTGTGTCACCATGCAATGCCCTCTGCCAGGCCTCTATCCAATGCTGGCACCAGACTCTTAGATGCCACAACCATGGGCCAGTTAAACCTCCCTGCTTCGTCAGTGACTGATTGGGGTCTCAGGCATCTCATTATAATGAAGGCAGGTGGACCAAGGCAGATCTTGTGGAAGAAACAGCATTGCAAACATGAAGGATGGGGCAGAGGCCTGTCCTGTGCTCCTGCTCAGCCTCAGTCTGCTCCCATCATTTTTCTGGTCCAAGGCCACTTGCTTCGATCCCAAGCTACAGAACCAAGCAAAGTCCATCTCAGAAGGGGAAGCAGGCGGATCTTGGAACGGGCAGCACAGACCCACACAGGAGACCAGGGGAGCTGCTGTGGGGACCTTTGGTGTCCCCCATCTATCCCAAGAATAAGCACACCAGACCCAGTGTCATACCTGGAGAAACAACAGTCTAAGCTGAGCTTCAAACTCATGCTCTTGACCACAGGATCCAGGAGAGGAAAATCCAGGGACTGAAAGAGAAACCACAAGGCATGGTCCCCAGTGGGTCAGCAGGTTCACTCCCAAAATGCCTGCAAGGGCCAGTGTTGGCCAGTGATTCCGAAATTTCATCCAAGTCCCCCTGAGGAGGAGGGTGGGAATCAGACTAGAGCCACCGGTGCTGCCTCCCTCCTGGGGTGTGCATTAGCAAAGACAGAGCTGGACTGGACAGCAGAGTCTGGACTTGAACTCAGATATTGACCTGGGATGCACATCCCAGTGGTGCCTTAGCCTTAGCACCTGTCAATGTTAGGAAGAGTGTTTTTAAGAGACAAAAATGAACAGAAACAGGCCTGCTGCTTCACGCGATGCTGGCCCTGGGCACCCAAGGTCCTCAACCCTCAGGACAGCCAGCACTCTACTCTTGGAACATTCCAGAAACGATGTGACTTCTTTGTTTCTCTGCATACTCCCTGTTTCTGATCCACCCTACGCTGAGTAGATCCAAAGCCACACTGCCCACATCCAGGCCAGCTGAAGACTCGGAGCTGGAAGGGAGCTGGCACCAGCTTCCTCTCACCTGCAAGGCTGGAGCTCACTTCTCCACAGCACTTCCTGAGTCCCCTAGCCAGCTGGTCAACCAGCAAGCCCTAGAGTGGGGTCAGTAGCATCTACACGCTGCATCATGCCTAGGGGGTCCCTAGGCAGGCCTCTGGGAGTTAGTGACCTTCCAGCTGCTCCCAAGGCCCCTGCAGAGCCCTCAGAAAATGCAGGCCAGCAGGCAAGAGACAGAGCGGCACCATTTAGCCTTCTCAATCCTGGGAAATGGAATCATCTCACCTGACCCCCAGCCAAAGGGTGCAAGCCCAGACTGTGGACCTTGAACCTCTCTCAGGCCAATTTCTTTAGTAAGTTCCCACTACAGCCCTTCCTCTGTCCCCCTGAGAGGTCTGTGGATCCTTCTCAGAGCCAGAGGCCACTCCCACCACGTGTGGTCATCAGGAACGACAGAGGACTCTGTTCCCCTGACTCAGTGGGTGGGTACCAGCCTAAGTTGAATCACTACCTTAGCAGGTGCATCCAATCTGCCCTTCATCATTCCTCAGGGGGGGGACCTCCGTGGCCTCCACACAAGGGGGATTTGACTTAGATTCTTGGGGGTTGTTGTTTTCTGGTCCATCTGCCAGATCTGTGGCACTGCCTCCAGCAGTCATCTGATCATGTGATTCCCAAAGATTCTAGAGACTCCTGCCAGTCTGGGCAGAACCAAACCTTCATTGGGCGCCAATCGTGTCTTGGGTACTTCTGTGTGCACAGCAGTGAAACCATCCACGTGCCCAGGAAGCTTCAGGATCGTAACTCATACCGTCTGCCTCCAGCAACTCCCTGATTATCAGCCAGCACCACGAATGCAGAAGCCACGCAAGTGAGGTGTGGCCATCTCAGACACTGACAGCTCTTGGCACCAGCACAGTGCTGGGGTCCAGGGCAGCAGCAGGGTGAGCAAGGAGGGCCCTATTCTTCAAACACCAATGCAAGACCGCCAGCTGCGGGGAGGGCGAGAAAGCCTGGCTTGTCCTTTCAGCATCTCAGCAGCCCCACAGCCTCTCCCGGAAGGGGCCAAGGTTTTCCAAGGGAAGCCCCTCACCCAACCGCAAGCGGATTTCTGCTCCAGCTCCTGGAGGAGCCGCCTCTCCCAGCACATGGCCTCTGTGTAGAGCTGCTGTCTGCAAGGGATTTATTGCAGGCTACGGAAACGCTGACCGCACAGTTTCGCTTGACTGGGCAGGCAGCCCAGCACCCTCATTAATGCGACAGGGGAGGGCTGCGGGACATGGAGGAGGTGCTGGCCCCGAGAGAGGAGCCCTGCACGGGAGCTGCCCACAGAGCCCAGCGAGCATAGAAGCCGGAGAGAGCTACAGGCTAGCCTACGGGAGTCCCCGTGCTGCCGGGCAGAGTCATGCCAGCCCCCCAGGAGGCTGGGGAGGTGTAGGGACACAGGTCACAGACCACAGGCCTGCCGCAGGACTGCTCGGCCTCCCTCCTGAAATGAGCCTCGTTTGATCTTTTAACTCAAGAAGCAAGAGAGTGAGTTCCTCCCTCAAGAGCAGACCCCTTTCCCTGCAGCTATGAGCACCAGTTTGAGTCCTGGCTGCTGTATTTCTGATCCGGTTCCCTGCTTATAGACTGGGAAAACAGCAGAGGATGGCTCAAGGCCTTGAGTCCCTGCAGCTATGTGGGAGGCCCAGATGGAGCTCCTGGTTCCTGGCTTGGATTTGGCTCAGCCCCAGTGATTAGGGAGTGAACTAACAGATGATAGATAGATAGAGAGAGAAAGAGAGAGAGAGTTTCTCTCTATCTCTCTGTCACTTGCTCCCTCCATATATATAACTCTGCCTTTCAAATAAATTGATCTTTAAAAAAATAAATTTCTTAAAAAGCAGGAGAGGACATTTAATGTAGTAGATAAGACACCGCAGGGACCAACCACGTCCTATGCCAGGGGTTTGAGTCCCAGCTCCTCTGCCTCTGCTTCCAGCTTCCTGCTAATGTGCACCCTGGGAGGCAGCAGGTGGGAGGCCCAGGTAGGCGGCTTCCCCTCCTGGCTCAGCCCTGACTGTTGGCTTTTAGGAGAGTGAAATAACAGGTAGGAGATATTCTCTCTCTCTCTCTTTCTCTCTCTCTCCTCCTCCTCCTCCTCCTCCTCCTCCTCCTCCTTCTCCCCACCCTGCTTTCAAATACACTTAGGTAAATCATGATCCCCATCATTTACTGACAGCCCCATTTGCTGAGTCTCAACGCTGAGTTGAAGCAGGAAGCTATAGGGCCACAATTAGCAGTCCCTGGCAGCCACGAGGACAAGAACCCCATTCAGGAACACTGAGCAACCTGCCTGAAATCACACAGCTAAAGCAACTGGACTAAAGCCAGGACACCCCTGAGCCCTGCATCTGGCTGACTTGGCCTAACATCGTGTGTATATTTTTCATGCATGCGTATGTGTGGGTGTGTGTGTAATATATGCACTTGTGTGTGTACATATGGGAGCGTGTGTTTGCATGCATGTACTCTATGTGGGCATGCACTTTTGTGTGTGTGCTTATATGTGCGAGTATTTGCATGTACTTATACTCCTGCCCCTGGGACGTGGAGTGTGAGAAGTGGAGGCAGGATGTTCACCCAGCACGGCTACCCTGACACAAGCCCCAGCAGCAACAGGGCTCAACATCCCTCTGCCTTCTGGTTAGGAGAGTGATGGACTCTGCTGCTTTTTACTCACAGAGTTTTGACCCTAAGTAGTATTTCAAGCCAAAGTCTTATAAATTGATTTGTAGGAAAGGCGAGTGATGGAGAAAAATGAGAACTGCAGACATTGAATTCAATACCACATAATCTAATACACCCAATTTCATTCTCTTTTGCTACCTTTGATGTTTGCAAGCAAATCACGGGCGCTTTAGTTTGCACGTAGATCTCAATGCAAAATGGAAGAGTTGCAATAAATAAATGTGATATCCAGACAAATGGCTGCTGGCCGGGGTGAAGCTACAAAGAATGATCAGTACTCCTCCAGCAATTTACAAACCAGGAATTCACTTATTCTCCCCTGACCCTTGGCTGTTGTTGACTCCGGTAATTCCAGAAAAGAGAAGAGTGGGCAGGGGGAGCAAGGGTGGCAGGAAAAGAGAAAAGCATGGAACACCAGGCCTGAGGAATGCAAGAACATCACTTGCCAGGGCCTCAGCTAGTCTCTGATTCCACACTGTAAAATATCCAGAACCAGCACTGTGGGCCCAGCAGGTAAAGCCACCATCTATGATGCCAACATCCCATGTGGGTGCCTGTTCTGCACCTAGCTGTTACACTTGTGATTTAGCTCCCTGCTCATGGCCTTGGAAAGCAGTGGAAAACAGTCCAAGTGTTTGTACCCTAGAGGAAGTTCCTGGACCCTGCCTTCAGTCTGGCCCAGACTTAGCCACTGCAGTCATCTGAGGGCTGAACCACCAAATGAAAGCTCATTTCATTCTCATTCTCTCTCTCTGCCTTTAAAGTAAATAAATCTTTACAAATAAATAAATAAAATCGCAAACCAACTCCAAATAACAAACATGCTTATCTCCAACCTGAACCCACCTGCCTGCCTCCTCCTGTTCCCCAGCCCACAGCACCCCTCATGGAGGCTAGTTGCACAGCCTGCAGATCCTGTTGCCTCTCCACATTCCAGGATAATCCATCCTGTCCAGAGCCACTGTAGACAGTGTCTGAGTCATGCCATGGTATTTCCTGCCTTTCACTGGACTCCAAACACCTCCCACTAGCATGGCCCTTCCTTCTTTCTTAGTCTTCCCCACTTAGGCACACATTCACCCACAAATAAGCTATGAGAATTGTAAAAGCAAAGGCATTATCCAATTCATCTAGATTAGATGGATGGGTGGATAGATGGACAGGTAGGTGGGTGAGTGGGTGATGGATAAATGGATGGATGGATGCATAGATTGGTCCATGCCGGAGAATGGATGGGTAGGGGGGTGTGTGACTGGATGCATGGATGGATTGATGGGGTTTATAACAGTAGGGGCAGAAAAATGTGTAGGGGTCAGAATGAAAGAAGATTCATCCTAAACTTACCAAATTACTTTTCCAGGACCTTCAGAACCCATGTCTAGTCTAAGTAGGAGGACAGATTATCAGATATCACAGATTTCTGGGAAAGCTGACATTCCATGTCATCTTCATTGTATCTGAACCCCATGACAAGCTACGGCTCAATCTTTATCAAGCTTATTGTTGTGCCTTTGAGGCCCCCACCCACCCAAATTCCATCACCATTTTGACTTCTGGCCTCATGAAGACTGCTTTTTCCCCAGCCCTTTTTCCATCTGTACCATTTAAGTGTGTCTGCCATGACTGAGATCCCTGCAGCCACAGTACTAGAAAGTACATCTGAATCTAATGAATTGCCTCCCTAAAACTGTGAGTGTAGGAGTTTGGTCCACTCTGGATCCCTCCACTGCAATCTCCCTTGCATGGTTCCAGGTTCCCTTTGTGTCCCTAACAAAATAAGTGGGAATATTGTCACATCTTTCACAGAGCTCACAACATGCTTTTCGTAAGAGCACCAGGTGCTATGGCTCAAGGCATCTGGCTAAAAAACTGACTATCATTTGGTTATTCCTTAATTTTAATGAACCAGCACAGGCTCCCACCAATTACTGTGCTCTTTTCAAACATCACTGGATATTTCTTTTTCCAGGGAACAAATGTTCACTACAGAGATATACAACTGAAAGTTGGGTAAAATGTTTAAAACTGTATACATAACTCATCAATTTATTGAAATTCTGGTCACAGAGCCAACATCCAGTTGCCATATGCTGCTTCTGTCTCTACATTGTCCTCAAGGTACACAAGAGGGAAAAAAATCACTTTTATCACAACAGGACACTTTCAAAATGCAAGGATTAAAAAATAGTAGCAAAAGAAATAAAGAACATGTGAAATAATCAGTGAGCCATCAACCAAATGACAAAAGATTAGATTTCCAAGTCAAAAGATATAGGCTCCTCAAATAGACATTTTTAGCCTGTGTGACTAGAAACTAACAGAATGAGAGCAGCGATACTCATAACAGAGAAATCAGATTTGAAATCAAAACTTGCAAAAAGAGGCAAGAACTATCTTCTATATTGACGGGAGATGAGAGTCAGCAAAAAAGATCCAATATGCACGGGAAATGGGCAAACACTTCACAAAGGAACAAACCCAAATGGCAAATAAACATATGAAAACATGCTCAAGTTCCCTGGCAATAAGGGAAATCCAAATTAAAACATCAATGAGGTACCACCTAACGACAGTAAGACTGGCCCACATGAATAAAAGCACCAACAACACTTGTTGGCAAGGTTGCGGGGAAAAGGGATCCCTACTCCACTGCTGGTGGGGCTGCAGGCTAGTACAGCCTCTATGGCAAGCAGTATGGAGAATATTCAAACAACTCAAATTCAACATACCGTATGATCCAGCAATAGCACTCCTAGGAATATATCCAGAACAATTGTTTTATGAGAAACCAACATGCACTCCTATGCTCATAGCAGCACAATCAGTAATTGCAAAAACATGGAAGCAACCAAAATGCCCATCAACAGAGGATTGGATAAGAAAGCTATGGTTCATCTACTCCATGGAATACTACTCAGCTATTAAAAAAAACAAAATGCAGTTCTTTGTGGCCAAATGGGCCAAACTGGAAACCATAATGCTAAGGGAAATGAGCCAATCCCAAAAGGTTAAATACCACATGTTTGCCTTAATTTAAGATGATATGATGTTATGTATAACATGTTATGTTATGAACGCTATATGTTGTGTATAAACTAAAATTGAAGTGTAGGTGAGGTGGTCACAGAAGGTGGCTAAGAACTTGCATTTACTTTTAACATATTGGTTACTCATTACTATGTCAATTAATTCCATAATGATGTAAATTTTTGCTGATGGTATGTTGGAGCTTTCAGTTGACTGGGATGATACTCTGCTGGCTCTGTCTTCAGACCAGAGAGGGTATACCTAGGAAGCCGTTGAACTTGACTGGACAATAAGATGCTGGACTCTGTGTTTGGTATACGCTTGCAATGGGGGAATCTCAACTGAACTTGAGCTGTGGTTATGCAACAAGGTGGAGGAATCCACCATGGTGGAAGGGTTTGGGGAAGGGTGGGGAGAACCCAAGTACCTATGTAACTGTGTCACATAATACAATGTAATTAATGAAGTAAAAATAATAAATAATAAATAAAAAAGACCCAATACTTGTAAATATAGTATCAATAGACGCAGAAAAAGCTTTCGACAAAATCCAACACCACTTCCTGCTAAAAACCCTAACCAAGGTAGGTATAGATGGAAAAATTCACAACATAATCAAAGCAATATATGAAAAGCCCAACGCCAGCATCATACTGAATGGAGAAAAATTGGAACCCTTCCCACTGAGATCTGGAACAAAACAGGGATGTCCACTTTCTCCACTACTATTCAACACAGTCCTAGAGGTACTTGCTGAGGCCAGAAGACAAGAAAAAGAAATCAGAGGAATCCAAATGGGAAACGAAGAAGTCAAGCTTTCACTATACGCAGATGACATGATTCTTTATGTAGAAGAGCCAAGAGACTCAATACAGAGACTGCTAGAACTTATACGAGAGTTTGGTAGAGTAGCAAGGTACAAAATTAACGAACAATAATCAAAACATTTTTAAAGAAAGCAATTCTTGAAGGCCCGGAAAGATGGCTTAATGAACTAAAACTTCACTATGCAAGTGCCAGGATTCCATATGGGTACTGGCTCGTGTCCCAGCTGCTCTACTTCCCATTCAGCTCCCTGCTTGTGATCTAGGAAAGCAGTTGAGCATGGCCCAAAGCCTTGGAACCCTGAACCCACGTGGGAGATCCAGAAGAAGTTCCTGGTTCCAGATCAGCTCAGCTATGGCCTTTGCAGCAATTTCTCTCTGTATATCTGCCTTTCCAATAAAAAATAAATAAATCCTTTCTTTAAAAAAAGCAATACTTGAAAAATGGTTACTTATTTAAACTGAGTTCAACCTAGCACTCCCCTTGCTTTCTGGTTCACTGCTATCCTCCTTCAACTCCTGCTTCATCATTGTTAACCTCCATTAGATGCCAGACTCCTGACACACCCAATCTTCAACTGAAAACCTCCAAGCTATAAGCCAAAATGATCCCTCTCCCTCCTGATGTTCCTCTTATGTATGATAAAATAATAGAAATCTGATCACAGCAGTGCACATACACAAACAAGAAGAGTTCCTGCTGAGGGCGGGAAGAGAGCAGAATGAAAGAAAGCAAATAACCACAAAATTTCCTGCTAGAATCTATTGAGCATCCAACAAAATGCATTAAAACAAACCCATAAAAAGTTACCTGACCATGACAGTTCAGAATATAGGATAAAATCCGGTTCTGCTTCCAGTACAGCTTCCTGTTGATGTGTCGGGGCAGGCACAACCTATGGGAGTCTAGTGTGGAGTTCCTGGCTCTTGGCTTCAGCCTGTCTCAGACCTACCTGTTGTAAGCATTGGGGAAGTGAATTAACAGTTGGGAGCTCTCTCTCTCTCTCTCTCTCTCTCTCTCTCTCAACTCTCAACTCTCAAACAAATAAATCTTCTTTGGAAAAAAAAAGGAGGAAAATAGAAAATAATGAAGCAGTAACTTCAGAGTCATAATTTCCAACCAGGTTCTTTACCTAGGCACCTATTAATCAACTGTGAGTATAGAATGAAAATTATTTGAGATTACATGACATCTCAAAACATTTATCCCTTCCCTCCTTTCTCAGAGGATATTTGTACACCAATACGAGGACGGAGTCAAGAAACAGAGACAGAGCGGAGCCAGAGTACGGGAGACCCTGTACCCACAATGGGGGAAATAACAAAAAAATTGCTAAGACAAGGGTTCAGGAAGAGCCCAGGATGACAGCTCCATCAGCTACAGAGGGAAACCAGCACAGACCAGCAAGAAACTGTAAGAGAAAGGCACAGAGCGAAGGCTGCCTTCACCTGCTGTCTGACATGAATCTGCCGAAGCTACCAGCGCAGGCACCTAACCAATGGAAAGCTAGACAGTCACAGACTCTGGACTCAGATTTACAATGCCACTACTGGGTATGCATCCAAAAGAAGTGAAATCAGTGTCTTACAGAGACATCTGCACACTCGTGTTCTAACTATATGCCAGTATCATAGCTGCGTAATAGATTTAGAAATCAGGTAGTATTACCTGCAACTTTGTTCTTGTTCAAGGTCACTTTGGTTGCTCTGGGTCCTCGGTGACTCCATATGAATTTTAAGGGTTTTTTTATTTTTCTGCAAAATGATAATGGAATTTTGATGAACATTGTGTCTTTTGCATTGATCATTCTAGGTACCTTTGGGTAACAGACTGGGGGCATGTCAGTTTAGGTAGCAGTATCATATTGAGGAGTTTCTGGAATATTTCATCTTTCCCATGTGGAAGCACAAGGCATTTGGGGACTTATCTGTGTCTTTCTTCCATTTATTTTATGCATATTTCAGAATTTTCAGCAGGAGCACATTTACCTTGAGATTCATCAGTATTGCTGTGTGTATCCATAATTTTCTTTCTTGAACAGTGTTTAAGAACACATCAGTTTGTTCTTCTGATTGTGGATATTTGGATAACGCTAGATTTAGGAAAGCAGAAATAAAGGTGCCTAGAATTTGTTTTTAAAACAAATGCTGGGCCCAGCGGCATGGCCTAGCGGCTAAAGTCCTCGCCTTGAAAGCCCCGGGATCCCATATGGGCGCCGGTTCTAATCCCGGCAGCTCCACTTCCCATCCAGCTCCCTGCTTGTGGCCTGGGAAAGCAGTCTAGAATGACCCAAAGCCTTGGGACCCTGCACCCACGTGGGAGACCTGGAAGAGGTTCCAGGTTCCCGGCTTCAGATCGGCACGCACCGGCTGTTGCGGCTCACTTGGGGAGTGAATCATCGGATGGAAGATCTTCCTCTCTGTCTCTCCTCCTCTGTGTATATCCGGCTTTCCAATAAAAATGAATAAATCTTTAAAAGAAAAAAAACAAAAAAACAAATGCTTTCTTCTCTCCTAGGCAAATATTTAGGAGTGGAATGCTTGAGTTGTCTGGAAAACAAATATTCTGCTGCTACTGGGTGGAGTAAGGTGTAAGGGTTGACTGTGCCAAGCTGTGTGATGGTGTCTTTCAAGTCTTCATTCTCAGATTTTCTGTCTGCTTCTTCTATCAGTTATTGAAGGAGGAGTGTTGGCATCCCTACTGTAACTACAGCCTTCCTGCATCTCCTGGCAGTTCTGGCAGGCTTTATTCTCTATTTCTGGAACCTCTATTATCAGGTGCAGAGATGTTCAGAATTCTTCAGTCCTCTTCCTGACTGACCACTGCACAATGATCCTCTTCATCATTGATAATATTTTTCATTCCAACATCTACATGGTCTGAAATGAACATCATCACACCCATTTTCTTTTGATTACTGTTAGCATGATATAAGCATTTTTATCTGCTTCTCATTTATCTCTATACTTCTATTTAATACCCATTTCTTACTAGCAGCATATCCTTGGATCTTGCTTTTCTGCTCAGTCTGGCAATCTTTAAATCATTTCTATTAAATTATACGGTCTATTCTATTAAAATATATGGTCTTTTTTATATTTATTTATTTTTGTTTGAAAGAAAGATTTAAAGAGAGGAGAGACAGAGAGAAAGATCTTCCACCTGCCTCTTCACTCCCCAAATGGCCCCAATGGCCGAAATTGAGCTGATCTGAACTCAGAAGCCAGGAGCTTCTTCCTGGCCTCCCAGGCCGGTGCAGGATCCCAAGGCTTTGAGCCATCCTCTGCTGCTTTCCCAGGTTATTGGCAGGGAGCTGTATAGCAAATAGAGCAACTGGGGCACAAACTGGCACCCATATGGAATCCCAGCACTTGCAAGAGGAGAATTAGCCAATTGAGTCATTGTGTTGGGTCCCTGTACTCAGATTTTAATCTACCATCTTGCTATTTGTCTTTCAACTGTCTCTGTTCATTTCCCTGCACCCTTTTCCTTTCCTTTAACAATCATTTATTTGAGCTAAGTACCTTTTATAATTCTACTTTGCTAGGACCCAAGTGACGGTATAACAGGCTAATTCTCCACCTTCAATGCTGGAATCCCACATGGGCACTAGTTTGTGTCCCAGCAGCTTGACTTCCAATCCAGCTCCCTGCTTATGGTCTGGAGAAGCAGAGGAACATAATTCAAGTCCTTAGGACCCTGCCACATAGGAGAACCAGAAGAAGCTCCTGGCTTCAGAAGGGCTCAGCTCTGGTCGTTGGGGCCATCTGTGGAGTGAAGCAGCAGGTATATGAGCTCTACCTGCCTCTCCTTCTCTGTATGTAACTCTGCCTTTCAAGTTAAAAAAAATAAAAGAGTCTTTACAAAATATGTAATTCCACCTTACCTTCTTTTGGGGTTTATTGGCATTAACTCTGTTGGGGAATTGGTTGTTTTTCAAATTATAATACATTATATACCCTTTAGAAATGCTACGGTACTATGCACATGATATAAGCTCTTCACAACACCATCTTTCCTGTTCCTCTCAATCTTTTGGCTATTTCTGCCACATATTTCACTTCTATATGTGTTAGAAAACTCACGGTACATTGCCAGCATTTCGCACTGGATATCCAGTGATCCTTTTTAAGGAGTTTGGATGTACTTCTTATTTACCAGCACCGTTGCTGCTGCTAGTGCTTCTCATTCCTTCATGTGGCTCCACATTTCCTTTTGGAATCACTTTCCTTGTGCCTGGAGAACTTCCCTTCACGTGCCTTGTAGTTCATTTCTCCCGGTGATGAATTCTATCCGTTGATGGTCTGAAAACATCTTTATTTCACCTGAGTTTTAGAAGGTATTTTTCACTGAGTATTGAATTCTAAGTTGATAGAATTATTTTGCCCAAATACATGTTTTGAAATGTATTTATTTGATATGGAAAAAGATTGGTGAAGAAAGAAACTGCTCCCATTTGTGAGACTACTCCTCAAACGCACGCCAGGAACGTGCCAGACCAAGAACTCAATCCAAGTCTCCCACGTGGGTGTCAAGAACCCAGTTATTTGAATCATCACCATTTCTGTGATGGGGTGCAGCCAGTTGATAACTAGTTCCACCTTGCTGGGTTAATGAACATCATGGAAACGTCCCACACCCAGCACTTCCTACCCCATCCCACACCATTCAAGTTAACTGAATGAGCACCCAAGGTTCAGCACAGGCCCCGCCCCTCATGCCATTCAAGTTAATCCAAATGGCTGGGAAGCCTCTCCATACCTGGCCCCTCCTGCCACCTACTGTGCTACTTTGGGTTGATTAACTACAAGGAAACATTGGACTATAGCAGCTCCCTTTCTGCCTCCTGCCATTTAATTAATGTGAATGTTTTGCACTTCTCCGAAAACTTTGTAATGCATGGCTTTCAAGCTGATTGGAGGATGAGAGCTTAAAAATCCCTGGAGTGGGGTGGGAGCTGCTGTCACCCAACTTGGCCAATGAAGACTCCTTCTAACATCCTAGACTTGTATTCCAGTGTGATGTCTCCCTCTCTGCAACACCTTCTCCCTGCGTCTGCATTAGTGAGAAGCCAGAATCAAGAGCTAGAGCCAAGTTTGGGACTCAGGCTCTCCAACACAGAATGTGAGCATTCTCTCCAGCGGCTTCTCCACTAGTACAATGCTTGTTCCCCATTTTAGGACACTAAGGAATGTCTCCTCATATCTTCTTCATTACATGATTTCCAATGAGAAGTCGATCTGGCTTTTGTAATTGTTCCTTTATTACATATAATATTTTTTATTACAGTGGCTGGCTGATTTTTATCACTGGTTTTAGGTAAATGGATTGTGGTACATCTTAGTATAGTTTTACTCATGTTTTTCATGCTCAAAATTCATAAGGCTTCTTAATGTGAGTTTATAGATTTTACCTAATTTGGGCATTTTTAGCCATTAGTTACTCAAATATTGTTATGCCCTTCTCGTCTCACTTTATTGTTCTTTGAGGACCCCAATTATGCATATTTAGACAATTTGAATTCCTACAGCTTATTCGTCACAATTTTCACTGTTTTTTCCTCTTTGTGTTTCATTTTAGTTGGTCTTAATTGCTATTTCTTCAACTTCACTAGTCCTTTTGACTGTAAATTGTTTTAAAGGTTTATTTATTTATTTAAAATTTTATTTTAGTTACAGAGAGAGAAGGAGAGATCTTTCATCTGCTGTTTCATTCTGCAACTGACCACAACAGGTGCTGCTCATCCTCAGGCTCTGACCCTCAACCCCTCACCCCTGCATCGCAGTTCCCAATGTGGCATGGCATGTCTGCTTAAGTTCCTTTGGCTGGGACCTACTGCTTTCTGACCTGTAACACAACAGGGTTGGGGAACGTTGGCAGAATGAACAAACAACGCAGGAAAACAATTAAATTGAAAAGAAACAACACCTGAGTTAGAGGCAGAGAAGAAAGCTCCACACTGCTGAGGGTATTCGGGGTAGTGACACAAGCTCTCCACCATCCCCAAACAGACTTTGCCACCTTAACTACAGCTTAGCTGCCTCTGAAGTCCCTCCCTGGAGCATTTTCAGTGCTCTTGTGACCTTGGCCACACTGCCTTCCATTCTCGGGGCATAAGCAATGCACTGGTCACTGATCCAACAAACTAGAGGGCCAGGACATGGATTTCCTGCCTCTGCCACTCTGGCCTGGAGTTAGTGATATAATATCCTTGAGCCCCACTTCCTCGCCTGTAACACAGGAAGAGAATGACCGTATTGGGAAGGCTCCAAGCAGGAAAGATGCCCACATGGTGACTCACATGTAGGGGTCATTCTTGCAGCGACAGTGTCATCTGCACAATCTCTCCCATGTGGCCAAGAGAAATCCAGGGTCCCCAGAGAGCAGGAACCAGACCTGGAGAAGTACATGCACACAGGAGATGCTCAATAAAAACAACAGGTGCTTTAAGCAGAAGAGAAAGACGATGAATGCATGCCACATGCCCATCCACCATCACACACAGAGCCTCAAGCTGGGCTCCTGTGGCTCCTGAATGCCCATAACCCCAGAGGTGGATGATAATACAATACAGCTAACAGAAAATGTGACTGGCTAAAAGAAATGACTACCAAAAGAAGGGGAAACAGGTACCAACCCACACACCCCTGGGTTCCATGTGGGG
Source organism: Ochotona princeps (assembly GCF_030435755.1). Lineage (NCBI taxonomy): Eukaryota > Metazoa > Chordata > Mammalia > Lagomorpha > Ochotonidae > Ochotona > Ochotona princeps. The sequence goes on along the minus strand of NC_080836.1, from coordinate 9,482,008 downwards.
CTGACTCCTGCACATGGAACCCTCCAGAAGCCAGGGAAAGCCCTGGGCAATAGGGATGGTGGATGGCAGGGAGATGGGCATTGAGCCCTTCCTCCTCACACCTCACCTCCCTGTCCAGAGCAACTTAGTCTCAACACACTGCCACTCCACTTGATTTCCTCTCAAATCCCTCTAGTAAATCCAACAGCAAATACTTTATCATGATCTTCAACAGGAGTTTAAAAGTTCAAATGTGCCAACTCCTGTGTGATTCATTTCTCCAGGAAATGGAAGAGCAGGGGAACTAGCCACAGGAAAAGGATAAATACACTCTCTAGAAGTACAAGGTCACTGCCTGCCAGTGTGCAGGACACAGGTCCTGACTCACACCCCATCCCTCCCACACACTCTGTTCCTTTTTCTGGAAAAGCAGGGATCAGCATTTTCTGAACAACAGTGGTTAGTCCACAGCTCCATCTGACACCTCCAGCTGTGACAGATCCGTGGCCGACCCCATTTCTCCTGAGAAGCTTTGGGGAGAAGAGGGGCAGGGCGCACTCAGGACCATAAATGTGACCTCCAGGGCAATAAATGGACAACACTGGCCATCAGAGGACAACAGAACCTAGCCAGCTTGTCATGCCCCTCATATCTCTGCCAGTGTACACCTCCTTCACTGAGGGGCCAGAATGTCCAGAGCAGCAAGTGAGGTCAGGAGCTCCCAGGAAAATCTCGCAGGAAAATGAAATTGGTAGAAAAGCTAATTTCCATAACATGATGAGAAGTAAACGGCACGTGCCGTGGGGAGAAGTTCGGGTTGGCCAAGTACAGAAGAAATAAGCAAGTGTAAATTCCAGAGTCATTGTCCACCAAAACATTTTGCAAGAAAGGAACAGGAAAAGCAAGCAAATGAAAAATACATGGCAATCATTAACTCCAGGTGAAACAAAGAAAGCTGTGCAAGCAAGGCAAGAGGGGGGGTTGGCTGTAAAAGGATCACAAAATAAACATGGCATTGTATCAAGAATGATGACACCAGTCTTCAGTCCCCAAATAAAAAGCAAACTTGAACTTGCCACTCGCACAAGCAATGGAGATCTCTGCCCTCTCTCCCCACCTCTCACCAACCTCCCAGAGAGCACAGCCAGGAATGTAGGAACTAGCCAATCCTGGAGGCTTGGGATGATGTCATCTTTTAGTCCTCAAAGGCTACTGGGTGAGAGACGTGGCAGTTAATTGGCTGGCACTTGGAAGCTCAGCCAGTTGATCTGTTCCCTGATTGGCTGTTTCAGGGAGCAGCTGACACTGCCTGATTGGGTGTGAGGCACATTGACTGGGGCCATTGACAGGGTTGAAACTCAGCTGGGCCACTGCTTGTCATCTTGGCTACAGAACATTGGGCTTTTTCTCAGCAGCATGGGAACTTCCGCATTTTCAATCCTTCCAGAATTGGGACTGAATCGCAGAAAGTGTATGATCCTACAGTGGCTCTACCTACTGCAGGGGAAGAGTAGAGGTATGATGGAGGGATAAACCCTGTTTTCTGGGGGTAAGTATTGCCACAGATAACCTCAACAACCAGAGATGAGATGAGCTGAGCTGAAGCTGAGAACCAGAAGCTTCTTCCAGGTCTCCCATGTGAACACAGCATCCAAGACCGTGGGCCATCCTCCACTGCTTTCCCAGGCCACAAGCGGAGAGCTAGATCAGAAGTGAATCAACCAGGACACAAGATCGGCATCCATATGAGATGTTGGTGCCATAAACAGAGGATTAACGTGCTACGCCACCACATTGGATCACATGGCATGTTTTGATAAGTAAGATGAGCCCTGTCTCTAACAGATGGAACTAAGCATCGATTTTGCTCCTTGGTGTAGTTTACATTAGTAGATTAACAAAGAATGCACCTGTCACCTTCACATCCCTCACCTCTCCATGACCTCTGGGCAGGTGCAAAGGGTTTGGGTGGCCAGCTGGAGACCCAGTGCCTGAGCCCATGATGCCCATGGACACCTCCTCCAGACAGAGGCTGGCGTGTGAACTGCTGTACCAGCCATTGAGGATTTCAGGAGCCCAAGCCATGTAGGAAAGTGAAGCTCATAGGGAGGAAGGCACTTAACCAGGACATCAATGTAAAACTCCTACAAATCCACATCAGGATTTCAGACAGAGAGAAATGGGCAAAGCACACACATAGGCATTTCACAGACAAGGAAACACGAATAACGAAAGAAGACACTCTCTCACCAGTGACCAGAGGTATGTTAATCAAGCCCCCAGAAATTCCATTTCATACCCGTGTGTGTTTAGCAAACATTGGGGAGGTGTAACAGACATGACACAGACCAGGGAGCTCCTGTCAAGATGTGTGCGTGGGGGGGGGGGGTGGCTTCCTTAAAAAGTGTTTGACACCTCAAGGTTACACAACTACATACACTCAAACCCAGCCAGGGGTACACAGCAGGACACAGGGACAGCAATGCCCACAGCAAGCTGCATGGAGCAGGAATGAACAACAGTCCAGATGCTGTGCAGACCAGAACGTCAGATACCCACAAGAGCCAGTGCGGTCCTCACCACAGCAGGCAAGGTTGCAGCTGACCAAGGTAATCTCTCCAATCTCCAATTTCCCCGTCTCTCTCCCCAACCCCTGGTGGTCCTCCAGGGCCAGGGGTTACCAAGGGCCCTCATGGCAGCCTGACCTCGTTTGTGATCAGGAAGATCCAGGGCAAGGGAGGACACAGTCCATGCTCAGACCAACATGGTGGTCAGCACCATCTGGATGAGTGTGAGAGGTCCAGTGGCCAGACTATGTCCGGTGACCAGAAGTTCAGAGCTAAGCTTAGGACAGGCAAATGGGGTTCCTTGTCACCCTTGTGGTTCTCTGAGGCCTTAGTCCCAGCAGGGACCTGGGGTGTTGTTCCTTTAAGGTCTTCAGGCCTAAACAGGCCATTCCCATGGTCAGGCATCAGCCTAGATGGGTGCAGAATCATTTGAGGTACCTTCTGAGGCCCCATTCTCACAAGTACCTCATCACCCACAAGAGAGAATACCTTCACTGTGCTTAGAGTCTGCCCCCAGAGAGAAAATTCCATCCTCACCTGACTCAGTCATCTCTGCAGTAACAGAAGGAGTGTGGCACAGGAGGTGGCACACACACACACAGGACACTCAAAAGACACAGCACACACACAGAACACACACTGAATACAGCGAGCACAGAACACATTTAATACATGGAACACATAGAGAACACAGCACACATGCATGAAACATCAGAGACACAGGGTGCATGGCATACACACTTGGGACACACAGGACTCAGAGGACACAGCATACACCCAGGAAATGGCACACACACACAAGAGAACACAGCGCACACACACACACAGGAGGACACAGCACAAACACCCAGGAACAGGGGATGCAGCACACACACAGGACACAGGGCACACACTGGACACAGCACATTCAAACAGGACACAGCACACACACAGGGGACACAGCGCATTACACACACACACACTCAATATAGCACACACATGGAACACAGCACACACAGAGATGCATGAGACATGGCACATACAGAGATGCGTGAGACATGGCACATATATGAAACAGAACACAAGCACATTGAACATGGCACATGCAGGACATGGTGTATATATGTGGCACACAGAACATACATGGGACATATGGCACTCACATGGCACACACAGCAGCACACATGGTCTGGATTAGAGAAACTGCTGTGCAATCAAAGCCCTGGTTCCCACAGAAACATTATCCCCTCCTAGCGAGGGGACACCCGGCCCTGGAGCCCCTACCTGCTCTCCCTGCATTCAATGATGTCAGACACAGCTGCACTCGAGTCATGGGAGAGGCTAACAGCCCTTGTGCATGGTGAACCACCTGTCACCCTGGCGATCTCAGAGCTGCAGGGCCAAATTGGGCTGGTGGGCTCAGACATGGCAACAATGCCTACGCCTTCTTTCATTCACTCTGTCTCTGAGGATCAGGACACCAGCACTGGCATCCACCTTTGGTCTCTCCAGATCCTCACTGCTGTTGATTTGTCACTGAGAACAGCACCAAGTCCAGGGGATGAACTGAGATCAGATGGGATAGCTGCTCCTGAAGTACCTTCCTGTAATCTCCCATGCACCGTGAGGCCAGTATGGCCCACCCTCAGTTGCAGCCAAGCTGATGACAGTACCAAAGGGAAGCGCTCACCTGTCCTCCTGGAGGAAGGACCTGGAGCTCTGACTCAGTGGCCAACCCCAGGAAGCCAGAATCCATGTCCTGAAGACATCCAACCCCTTCTGGAGGCCGTCCCAGGTCAATGGCACCTTAGCATGGCCTAGGCCTAAAGACACCACTTTCCCCTATTGGGAGTTAAGGTTCCCAGGGGAAAGAGGAATCTGGAGTTCCTGTGGGGACCCAATGGAGAGCCTCATTGGGGGCAGAAGCAGAAGATACAGACGTCCCAAACAGTTAATAAAAAAAAACAATGAGTTTCTCCTAAAGGCCAGGGGCCCCCAAATGAAATGGATGGTGACTTGGGGCATCCCTACTGCTTACCCTGCACTCTGGAATATTTGCTGCTAGCTTGTAGGTATACTAGCTGTCCCCATGGGGTCCAGCAATTGCAAGAGGGAGAATGACCCCCAGATGCTTCAACTCACCTCTCATCCAATCTGCAGCCACCAATCCTGCCTTGCTAAGCTCCTCACCCCCTCCCTATCCACTCTGGAATGCCATCTCATTCAAGTCTCATGAGACTAACTGGCCCCTCTCCACTGTGTCTGCAAATGTGCTGGGAGAGCAGGCTCAGAGCAGAGGAATGAACACATCCGCATCTGGTGTGTGCATGTATTAGCTCTTGCCCTGGGGACACCACTGCCAGTCTGTCCCATCTGCTCCTTGTGTTGTCAGAGCAGAGCCCAGGAGTTCAAGTTTGTTGACTCCTTTCGTGAAGGGAAGCTGGACCCCAAGGCCTGTCCCACACTTTCAGACCCCAAGCTGGACAAAGCAAGCTCCACAGGATACCTTGGTCCTACCAGTAAGGGATGCAGCTTGTTGGGGTATGTGGGTAAGTAAGAGGGACGTGCATGGAGTGGGTGACACAGACAGCCTTGGGGCCTTCCTAAATACAGAAGGATATGATGAAGCCAGATCCACGAACATCTCAGGAAGCTGTGCCCTGCAGAGCAAGCAGGTGGGATGAAGAACCTGAGGCACAGGGCCTGATTATTTAAGGAGCCAAAGATGCACCTGTCAGCCTCATTGCCTCTACAATGAGGAAGAAACAGACAAGGGTAAGAGCAAAAACACAGGTGTCTCTTGGACCACTGTATGGGTCAGTTCAAGCCAATGCAACCTACCAGGTCACTTCTGTGGTTCTAGAGGCCAGAAGTTTGAGGTTAAGGTTTAAGAAAGGCCTGTGGTTGCAGAGGCCAGAGTTTGAGGTTAAGGTGTAGACAAGTCTGGCTTCTTTTGAGACCTCTCCCTTTGATTTGCAGGTAGGTGCCTTTTCCTGTGTGTCCCTGCCTCCTCCTCTTGCACAAACACCAGTCACACTGGCTAGGGACCCACAGCAATGACCTTGTCTTCCGGTGACCCCTGCTTCCAAGAACCTAGCTCCAAATAGTCACATTCTGATATCCTGGAGGTTAGAACTTGGGATATGCCCAGGGGGAGGAAAGTGCGGCCAAAACTCACCCCAGGATGTTAGCAAAGGGCAGGAGTCCCAGGGAGACGACATGGTACTGAGGCTATCACAGCGGCAGGAAAGATGATGAGAAGCCAGCAGCTCATGCAGGTGTGGGAACAGCCTGGTGCCTGCCTGCAGAGGGCAATAAAAGGGAGTTCATCCGCAGGGATTCCAAGGAAACACTGATATTTGAAACGTGGTTTCCTGAGGTTTGCGCTGTAGGGCAACAGGTAAAACCGCAGCCTGTGGCACCAGCATTCCATGTTGGGCACCAGTTCGAGTCCCAGCTGCTCCACTTCTATCTAGCTCCCTGCTAATGTGTTTAGGAAGATAAAGGAGGGTGGCCCAAGTACTTGAGTCCCTGCACTCAGATGGAAGACCCAGAAGAAGCTCCAGGCTCCTGGCTTCAGACCAGCCCAGTTCCAACTACTGTGGTCATTTGAGGAGTGAGCCAGTGGATAGAAGACCTCTGTGTCTCTCCCTCTTTCTGTCTATAATTCTGCCTTTCAAATAAGTAGTTTTTTAAAATCAGTCTCTTTATAATATTGTCAGGTACAGATCAGTTTCACTGTTGTCATGGACGGCCTGCTTCTCTTTCAAATAAGCCTCTCATTTATTTAATTTCTACACATTGCTTTACTCTTGGTTGAGTTTCAATAGTGCATCTCTGTATCAATCAGCTTTTTGTCATGATAACAAACCCCTGAGAGAAGCTAGCATCACAGAGGAAAAGGTTCATTTGGACTCATGGTTTTGGAGGTTCACAGTCAGTGGCCCCAGTGAGCTGGAAGATAGGAGCAGCAGGGTGCAAGCAGAGAACAATGAGAGAGGCTGGAAGAGAGGGAGACCTGTGAAGCCAGCCCCAGCACTGATATCCCATAGGAGCACCTGTTCAAGCCCTGGCTGCTCTGCTTCAGATCCAGCTCCCTGCTAATACACCTGCTAATGCACCTGGGAAGACAGTCCACGTGCCTGGGCTCCTGGCTCCCACGTGGGAGACACAGACAGAGTTCCAGCCTCCTGGCTTTAGCTGTTGCAGCCTTTTTGGGAATGAACCAATGGGTAGAAGATCTCTCTCTTCCTCTCGCACCTGTCACTATGCCTTTCAAATAAGTAAAATTAAAAAGGAAGGAAGAGGGCCCGGCGGCGTGGTCTAGCGGCTAAAGTCCTCGCCTTGAAAGCCCCGGGATCCCATATGGGCGCCGGTTCTAATCCCGGCAGCTCCACTTCCCATCCAGCTCCCTGCTTGTGGCCTGGGAAAGCAGTCGAGGACGGCCCAAAGCATTGGGACACTGCACCCGCGTGGGAGACCTGGAAGAGGTTCCAGGTTCCCGGCATCGGATCGGCGCGCATCGGCCCGTTGCGGCTCACTTGGGGAGTGAATCATCAGACGGAAGATCTTCCTCTCTGTCTCTCCTCCTCTGTGTATATCTGGCTGTAATAAAAATGAATAAATCTTTAAAAAAAAAAAAGGAAGGAAGGAAGGAAGGAGAAAGAAAAGAAAAGAAAAGAAAAGAGAAGAAAAGAAAAGAAATGTGTTCCACAGGTATAGACCTCACATTACCTAGGTCTTCTCCTGAACAGTGTAATCAAATTAAGTTTCCGCCTGTTTGTACCATTATTTTATGATGTCAGGTTTAGCCATTTATACCAGTTCAGAAGCGGTGCCCTAATTAAACCACAGCAATCTCTAAACCCAAAGCTAGCACCCTGTTGTTCCTTTTACTCAGTCTACATCAAGCTCCACATCACTCCTGGGAGCACAGGTGACCACCCCATGGGGGCTGGCTCACGCAGAAGGTCCCAGGCTTAGAATCATACAGCCACACCCACGCTGAAACCACTCAAGGTAAACAGCTGCCTGAAATAAGTCCTGACAGCCCAGCCACTCTGAGGATGAGGAAGCCATGCTGATGGCTTCACTTCTGTCCATGTGACCACTACAGCTGTTCACTGGGATGCAGAATCAAAACTGTGTGGGCTACAACATACCCTCAAGTATACATTTCAGGTCATATATGAGATATTGGTGATCATTTGTTTATTTGAATATCAGAATTACGGAGAGAGAAAGGGAGGGAGGGAGAGAGGGACGGAAGGAGAAAGACAGAAAATCTTTCATGTTACTTCATTTACCAAGCCCTGGATCAGGCTGAAATTGGGAACTAGGAGCTTCATCCAGGGCTCCCCCATGAGTTGCAGGGGCCCATGTATTTGGACCACCTTACACTGCTTTCCCAGGGCATCAGCAAGGAAGGAGCTGGATCAGAAGTGGAACACATGGACACAAACCGGTGGCCACATGGGAATCACAGTGTGGCCAGCAGCAGCTTCATCCACTATGCCACAGCGCTGACCCTGAAATTTAGCCTTTCTCTTTATTGTTCTTACTTTTCATCTGATAATTTTGCCCCCATAGGCCTCCTCCCTCCCAGCCCCAATGCCCTTCTTGCTCCCCACATTGTCCCCTGTGTTTTGCAGTAAAATATTCTATCATATGTAGTGTTGACTCCAACTTTCTGCTCTTTACATGGGTCATGACACAACTGGTACAGGCAGTAATGGAACGTTTAATATTCTGCTGTCTAGGTACATTTAGAAGTTTCATTGCATTCCTGCTTTTATTCAGTAAGTAGAGTTGCATTCTGTCAATTTTCTTTGATTCCTGGTACTCTGATCCTCATTACATCCTTCATTTGTGAGCTTACAGGTTGGTTTGTTTGTTTTCCTTTATTTTTTGTTTTGTATTTTCAATGGAAGTTGTCTTATATTAGATCAAACATATGGTATTTGTCCTTTGGGGATTTGCTCATTTCACGGAGCATAATGGTCTCCAATTGGGACCATTTGGTTGCAACTGCTAAAACTTAGTTCATTTAAGAGTTGAGTAGTATTTCACAGAGTAGATGTACCGTAGTTTCTTTATCCAGTCCTCCTTCAGTGAGCATCTAGGATGTTTTCGTGTTTTTGTAATTGTTGATTGTGCTGCAACGAATACGTGGATACAGGCTGCTTTCTCATGTGTATATCTCAGTTCTTTTGGATATATTCGCAGGAGTGGGATTACTGGGTCATACAGTAGGTGAATTTTCAGTTGTCTCAGTATTCTCCAAACTGGCTTCCATAGTGGCTGCACAGTCTACAGTCCCACCAACAAGGGATAGAGCGCCTTTCCCCCACATCCTTGCCAGCAGGTATTGTTGGTAGTTTTCTTTATGTAGACCTTTCTCACGGAGGTTAAGTGGAACCTCCGTGTTAGCCTTTCTTAATTAACTGTTTTAAAACTGAAAAACAAATTAATCAAGGAAGTGAAATATTACATCAACCATGTCTTGTAGTGACGGCTTACACTCTTGAACTTGTGTCCACTTCTGTTTTAGTAAAATTCATTTCCTATTGGCACAATTATGCAAGCGATTCAGATTAAGAAAATGTGCACTCTGCACCTTTTTTCTGGACAGTGTTTATTCCCCAACTATTCCTGAAAATAATTTTGCCATGTAGAGGAGTATTATCTTGCTCCATTTGTACTGTTGTAACAATTTACCTTAGACAGGCAACTTAAACTGCACACGCTGTTGCTGTTGTGGCACAGTCAATTAAGCTACTGCTTAATCAGAGCGCCAGTTGGGGTGCTGGCTGCTCAGCTTCTGATCCAGCTTCCTTCTAATGCACCTCGGAAGCAACAGGTAAGAAATCCAGGTAGAGTTCCTGACTTCTGGCTTCAGCCTGGCCCAGTCTCTGGCTGTTACGTTCACTTAGGAAGTAAACCAGCAATGGAAGATTTCTCTTTATGTCTCTTTTCTTCTCTCTCTGTCATTCTGCCTTTCAAATAAATAATTTCAATGGCAGGAGGTGGAGGGGGCAGCAATTTCTTTCTCATGCTTCTAGAAGGTAGCAGTCTGAGACTGGTGTGTCAGCATGGTTGGGTGCTTGACTAGAACCTTCCTCCAGGCATATCCTCATCTGGCTTTGCCTTGGCATGTGCAGAGAGAGAAAAATCTTGTGTCTCTTCTTCTCAAAGGATGTCAGTCTCACCCCAGACACTGTGCCCTCATGGCCTGATGTCATGCCAAAGGTCCTATGTCCAGCTCCATCACACGGAAGTTAGACCTTCAGCTTGGATTTGTGTGTGACACAAACATTCAGTCTGTAGCAAGAGAGACGTTAGCAACACAAATATTGCTCTCTTGGTATCAAACACGCTTCAGATGCACCAGGATTGGGGATATATGTTGAAAGCAGAGCCAACAGGGGACCATGACAAGGAGAGACATCCTGACTTTAGCCTGAGCACACTGGGTCCTGGACCAAAGGTAGCTGTGGGAGGGATAGATCTGGCATGGGGATGGAGTTCAGCCCTACTCCTCACTCACTGAGGGATCTTCAGCTACCATGTACTTCAGGGTCTGGCTTGGGTGTCTAACGGGCATCTCAAATCCAGCCATGGAGCATTAGAACTGATCATCTTTTATTGTTTATTTTTTTGTTTTTTCTTATGTTTATATAGTTGGCCAGGGTGGGAAGGGTCGAGGATCAGGGGATAGTGGGCAAGACCATTGTTTACACCTTTCCTTTTCTTCTTCTTGTATAAGGGGGAGAGAGCAGAAGAAGAGAAGCATACCCAGCCTCCCAACCACAACATTACCCAAGGAATGGGGAACCACCACCCGATGTCATCCCAGGGTCCCCATTGTGAAGCATTTTCTGAGGGTTCTGCTCATGTGGTTTTGATAGTTTTGAGATGTTGCTAATATCACCACTTCGTGGATGAGGAAATCCTTCCAAGGTCGATTGGCTGTCATAGTCCACCTCTGAGTATTCATTAGCCCAAATGCTACCAAGCTTCACTTGGGTAGTTGATCATTTTGTCTACCCTCCATCCTCAGCAATCCAATAGGTGCTGCCACCCATCCCAATCCTGCCCAACACACACTCGGCACCCACGTACCACATGGGGAGCTGCAGCCCAGTCAGAGCAACTCCTAGTAACACCCCCACTGGACTGGCCCCCAGCTCTGGTTTCTGCACCTGCCAGCATGTGCAGTGGACTGGTCCAGTCTGCCCCACATCCCATTGGGATCTCGTATACGTTATTGGGCATTGAAGTCTAACTCAACTCAACCAACTCCACTCCCGCCAGCGGGTGCCACCACCTGTTCTGGTTCTCACGCTCACCACTGGAAGTTACAGCACATCAGAGAGGAGCCCACAACCTCCTCATGGACCCACTCCCTACCCCAGATATTGCATTCCCCAGGTGGCTCTACAGTCTAGCTTGACAGGACTTGCCCCCCATTCCCACCACTTGCCAGCTGATGCTGTGGCAAAGCCCAAGCATCCTGCCCTTATTCTGGCTCATCCCTGTGCCAGTGGATACAATCAGATATCCCAGCCTGGCTCTCTCCCTAACCCAGTTTGCATGTAGGCCAACAAGTGTTGTGGCCCTGCCCAGCCTGATCTGCCCCCAGTTCCAGCTTTCATGCTTGCATGCCTAAGCAGTGGCCCAGCAGGGGAGTCCCCAGTACTCCCCTACCAGGCTCACTCTCCTGACCTGGTCTCACATGTGCTGGTGGGTGCAGCAGTCCTGTCTAGTATGGCCTGTCTCACTTCAGCATCCGCTGGCAGATGCTAAAACCTGGCCTGACCAAGATTGCTCCCATTCCAGTTCATACTGGCTGGAACTGCCACCCAATCCAGTGCAGTCAGTTCTCATGAACTTGTCATTCTTCACTCAACTTACTTGGCTTGTCCCTCCCATTCTCCTAGAGGTCATGGTTGACTCATAGTCTCCACTGAATTCTCAAGTCATCAGTGTTTTCACGAGCCTGGTATCACTAGAACAAGACAATGTTCATGTAACGCAGTTTGGGAAGGTCAAGGTCCATGGATGGGTGAATGGACCTGGTGAGGGTGGCAGATGGTGGAGCATGTCCAGAGGAAAGATCATATGGCAAGCCAAGGTTCAGAGAGCCTGGATCCCCACTCAGGCTCTTACAACAACCCTCTCAAGAACAACCTTCCAAGGGACAGATCCCACCAGCGTAAGGACCTCCCACTCAGCCACCTCCTAAAGGTTCCACACCAGCCAGCCCAAGAGTGCCATCCTGAGAACCAAGCCCTGAACACCCTGGCCTTTCAGAGACATCCAAACTCCTATCCAAACCATATGAGTCAGGAACTCTGGATGGCTCACATTGCAAAATGTCCTTGGGATCTGAGCACATGGCTCACACATGAACCCACTACCATCTCTTATCTGGCACTCATACCTATGCCACGTCGACCTGTGTTCCACACAAAGTGTTCACAGCGTGCCCCTGCTGTGCTCCAGCATGCCCCTGGTTCCCACAACTACCTCCAAAGTTCTGTAGGTTGTGGCCTTTCTAACCCCATCTACTACTCCCCATCACCGCCCCCCAATACACACACTCTGCTTCAGCCACTTCAGCCATCCAAGTCCTTCTAGCACACAAGTCCTATTCTATCTCAGTTCCTGTACCTGGAACATACTGTGTATCCTCCAGATACCCAGACATTAAGTTCCCACACACTCCCTATAGCCTCCGTTCACCATGCCCTTGTCACTGGGCCTTGCTCTGATGAATTCATAGAAAATCTCACCCAGCGCTTGTCCTCACCCAACCCAGGCTCCTGAATGCCACCTGCTCTGCCTGCATTTGTCAGTGTCTCCTCCAAGCTAGCATGTAGACAGGGGATCTGTTATCAGTTTTGCCCATTGCCCACGTCGATATTGAGTTAAAAATTCTATGCTATCTCTGCATCCCAATGGGCCAATCCTTTCAAGTTAACCTGTCTTGATGGTGCTAATTTCTGCCAAGATCAAAATACTCTGGGCCCACCACAGTAGCCTAGTGGCTAAAATCCTCACCTTGCATGCACTGGGATCCCATGTAGGCACCAGTTTGTGTCCCAGAGGTCCCACTTCCCTTCCAAGCTGCCTGCTTGTGGCCTGGGAAAGCAGTCAAGGATGGCCCAAGGCCTTGTGACCCTGCACCCGCTTGGGAGACCTAGAAGAAGCTCCTGGCTCCTGGCTTTGGTTCAGCTCATCTCCAGCCATTGTGACAGCTTCAGGAGTCAATCAGTGGACAGAAAATCTTCCCCTCTGTCTCTCCTCCTCTCTGTATATCTGATTTTCCAATAAAAATAAATAAATCTTTTTAAAAATCAAATAACTATGTATCAAACGCCCTACAAGGACTGGGTGGGGTGAGACACACACTCCATTCCCTAGCCACCGTTTCCCAGCTGGCTTCTCTCCAAGGCCACCAAGCCCAGAGAGCCAGAGGTCAGGAGAGGGTCCATTGGTGCTGGAGCCCTTGGCAGGCACAGGCACCAGCTGTGCCCTTGGCATTTGGGTTGGCACTGGGTTTGCCAGCATCACCTGAGCTGCTGACTAAGGCCTTGCTGTGCCCAGCCCCAAGGCTAAGCTAAGCATGCTGTCCTTGCACAAACTGGCTGAGGTACAACTGCTGCCCATGCCAGGACTTCCTTATCTTTCCACAACAGACACTTTTACACAAGAACTTGAAATGTTTTCCATCCATCACCATTCCAGGGCAGGGACCCCTTTTCTTAGGGGATTGTCCTTGGCTTAATCTCCACCATGCCAAGCAGCATGAGCCATGGCAGAGGCGTTCTGGGTCTCAGTCCCACAGGCTGTCCAGTGTCCAAATCGTAGATCCCAGGGTGACCCCTTCCTGACTCTGCTTTCTGTGACCTCTGGCAAATCCCTGCATCTGTCTGTGCTTCTGCCTCCACCCCGATGAAATTGAAATTGTGTAAGTGAAACAGTGATACGAATAATGCAAAGGTAAACATACAATGTGGTAATGTCCTCTCCAAAATTCACATACTGAACCATACAGAGTTCTACCTAACTCCAGTGAGATTGGCCTACATTCAGAACTCTACTAATAACACCTGTTGGCTTGTATGTGGGAAGAAAGGTACCCTCATTCACTGTTGGTGGGAGCGTAGGATAGTGCAACAACTGTGGAAGTCAGCATGGAGAGTGTCCTCACAGCACTGGCCACTGCAGAGCATATGCCCATGTGCTTGAAGTATATGCAGGCTTTTGGGGGGTACAGCACTGGGACCCCTCAGGACATGCCTGTCCCAGCACTTCACCCTCCAGGTCAGGATGATCCTGGAAGACGCTCTTTCCATCACCAACGGTTTTGCAGGTGGCCATTCACATGCCCATTTGCAGCCATCCTGGTAGTGAGAAAGACCCTCCTAAAAGTTCTACCACCAAGCCATCCAGCTGTCACTCCTCAGGCCAACACAGATGGAGCACTCAGCCCATGCCTGGAGCCATGTGCACAAATCTAGTCCTGGAAGCCATGAGTAGATGGTCACTACAGAGAAGTGAGACTAGAAGGTATCAGGCACCTCTGGGATGCCTGCAGGAGAGTGTGGGTGGACAGGCAATACAGACAGGAAAGTTCAGGAGAGTCACCGTGGGTGCTTGGCAGTACTGTGCTGGTGGATATGTTTAACAGCCAACTCAAGCAGAAGAAAAGTCCTAATTGTGACAATGATTGGTGTGCACAGCACAGTTTTCAGTAGCGTAAAGAACCCCAGCCATGGTAAGTTTCAAGCTCCTGGAGTTTCCAATCCAGCTTGCAAGAGTGCTAACACTCTGATAGTAGGCTCCTGTGAGTTGATGGAGTCAGCTCCCACACAGCGCTGGGTCCTCTCACACAGGCAGGTGAGGGGCTAAGTGGTGGTCTCACCCCTGGGGTAGAAGTGGCAGGCATATTGTCAAGAAAGAGAAGAGGTCAGGCAGCTTGCAAATGGGGAGGGAAGGAAAGCCCTCACAGGGCAGAGAGCTGTCCAGCATCAGGTGTCCCCAAAGGGAGCCTGGAGCCTTGAGCCCAAGTAGGAGTAGAAATTAGAGGTCATCTACCCAGGAGAGTGTTATCTATTTGGGTCAGGGGGCTATGGTGCAATTCTTGCACTAGAGTTGGCCAGTAAAGTGCCCTCTATCCACAGGAGCAGGCCAGCTTTCTCAGCATCTATCTGCCAATGCTTCCTGTCCCCAAGGCCTTCCTCAAAGGTGTAGCCAAGCACCTGCCTTGAACAGCAGGAAAGCTGGCTGGAAAGCTGACCAACACAGAGAGCCCAGTATAAGTGGCTCTTCTGGGGAGTGTGGCTGCATGGCCTCATGCTGTTCCTCACCCCAAGCAAGTGAGATAGGACTTCAAGCAGAACACTCAATAAGATGCTAGACATTGGGGAATACAGAGGCTATACTGTGTGAACACCAACTAGAGACACCGGCACAGATGAGAGCTCAGCCACTTCTGGAGAAAGGATCGGGGTAAGCACATGGCTCCCCACTTCATCTTCTCTTGCAGAAGTAGCCAGATGGCCCCTGAGTGACCTTGGAAACAGAGCCCTGCCTGAGTCCATGCTAAATGAGGGAGACAGGTGGAAGTAAACACCACGATGCTAGGACATTTGTGACTGTAGCACAGCCTTGTGACCCTGACAGATACACCGGGCAGGATCCCACTCTAGACACCATTCTTGGGACCGGGACATGTGTCCATGTACAGCACACGTGGAAGTGAGTGCAAGGAGACCACGTCCATGCTGTGCAGGAAAACCAAGGGCAAAGTTGAGGAAAGGTAGCTGCCAGGGTGAGACTTAGGCAAGAACTTGGGGATGAAAGAGAGCGTACATGATGAGAAATGTTTTCGGGGCAGATGGCAAGAGGACGTGCTAGAGTCCTTGGACAATATTCTAAGAACAGCGTGGAGGCCAGTACAGATGAGACAACGAGATAGAATAAAGAGTGGAAGGGGAGGACATTGACTGGAGCTCAAGTCCTCAACTAAAGGAGGGACCTTTGGCCCTTTTCATTTCCGAAGGTTTGCTCTGGTTGGGTTACGAACAAACCATGCCAGGAAAATAGCTGGAAGGGACAGATTCGGTAGGTAAGCTGCAGACCCCAGAGGAGGAAATGAAAGGTGATGTGATAAGGGGTCACAGTTAGAATGGATGGAGCTGGTGGATTTCCTCCTTCTTTGGTGTCAGCGAGAAAACGAGGACGCCAAAGCAACCTCGAGGTACTGGAGTCCGACACAGGAAGCATGGATGGTGTACCTGCCATTGGATGACACAGCCTACACCACCAGGGGCGAGAAGTCAGCGGCTTGGTGTTGGCCAGGTTCAGGAGCTGCCAACAAGGCAGACAGTGAGGCATCAGCTCCATGGACAGGACCCTAGGCAGGTGCATACAGGGTGGGCCCCAGCTTGTGGGGTGCTGTAGAACAGATGGAGCACAGGGTCCCAAACCAAGCTGGGACCTCAGCAACACAAGTAATCATCTAAGAACCACTGGCAAGGGGTAGGGTAGTCCTAGTGCACCTGCCATCTGCTCACTGAGTTCTCCATCAGAACCAACAGAGGAGCCCCTCTTTCTGTCATGCCTCATCACAGGGTCACTCTAGGCCTTTTGTGGGGAAGGGTGTCTCCGCTCAAAGGTCCCGAAGGGTTTTGTTTGTCCCCATGGGTTCTTGGTGACAGCTTGTTCAGCACACAGCTGACAGGAGGCACAGACAAGCAGAGCCCTGGCATGTGCAACTAGTGGGCATCCTCATGAGTAGTCAGCATCAACTGCCCTTCCTCTCAGCACCAGGTCTGAGCTTCCTGAAAGTCCTGAAGCTTCTTGTGCTAGGTGCCCTGCAAGGTTTGCCCCAGGAGGATGAAAAACGGGTGACTCAGAACCTGTACCCTGGACAAGGCCCCGTAGAGGTCCCCAGGTACCATATCCTGCAGAATTCAGAGTGCCTGCCACATCAGGAGGATGGTCATCTTCAATTGCATGGTGTTCAGAGGGCGGCCAGCAAGTTCTCAGCAGGAGCACCATGGAGCCTGCATTGCCTGTAACAGATGGCGGCAGGGCCCTTCCATATCCCTGCACAACCCCCAGCCATATCTCCTTAGGCCCTGCCCTCTCCTTCCTGCCCCTGCAGCCCTGGCTGACAGCTCAAGATCTCTTTACCACTGTCTTCCCATCTACCCCTTAGCTCAGCTGTCCATTTCAGAGATGCCCACAGTGCAGTGCAGAGAGAAGCTTCCCAGCATGCACATGGGTTCACAGTGTAGCCATAAGCAGCTACCACTCACACCTGCAGGGTTCCCTCACAACACAAGTAAGGCTTGGATCCCTGCCTCAGTCGCCAGCCCCTAACCCCAGCTAAGTTATGAGCCTTACCACATCCTCCACCTGGCTGGTAAGCACTTAGCATCTCTGCTCGGATCCAGAAATCCTCACCAATGAGCAGAAAAGCTATGGATGAGGTGGCAAAAATGAACATTAATGAACGTCACAGGGCAGGGCACCCCTGGTAAGGGACACCAGTTACTGCCTCCCCACCCCCAACAACTCTCTCTCACACCTAGCAATCTTGGGTTCCCAGACTTGGTTCTCCTCTTCTGGCTTGCAACATTGGACCCGTGTCCTGGAATGAGCCCATCCATGCTTCCTGTGTCGGACCCCAGTACCTGGGGGTAACAAGGCCACTGTCTTTCAAGACAGCCGCCCCAATGCTGTGAGCCTTGAAACCAAGGCTCCTCCTTCAGACTGCCAAGGACAGCAAATCCTGAAGGCCAAGAAGGAAGGAGGAAGGTAAATTTGTAACTTAGGCAATGTCTGGAAAGATCGTACATCCCCACAGTACTCAGCCAATAAGAAACCAGAGGAGGGACATAAATTGCTTTCTGGAAGTGCTAAAGTGTGCCTACTTATCTTGAAAAAGACCCATAATAAACTCCTGGTAATAAAGTCGCACTTTCACTGTACTTCCTGAATCTGAGTCCAGCTCACATTTATTTATTCAAAAGGCAGAGTTAGAGAGAAGGGGAGAGGCTCAGAGAGAATTAACTTCCATCTAGTGCTTCACTCCCCAAGTGGTCACAACAGCCAGAGCTGAGCTGAGCTGAATCTGGGAAGCAGGCATTTCTTCCAAGTCTCCCACGTGGGTGCAGAAGCCCAAGCACTTGAGCCATCCTTTGCTGCTTTCCCAGGTGCATTAGCAGGAAGCTGGATGAACAGTGCAGCAACCACATCATGAACCAGCATCCATATGGAATACTGGCATTACAGACAGCAACTCTACCCACTATGCCACAATACCAGCCCTCAAGCCAGCTTATTTTTAAGAACCGCAGGAAACTACATTTGTGGGGATTCCAGAGAGGAGAGGGGGGAGATCAAACGTGAATAGTTGGGTAAATATTCATTCAACTCAGGAGTTCCCCCATTCCAGGAAGGGTCAAGGGTAGGTTTGTTTGGTTCTTGATTCCCCTTCCCCGACAAACAACCCACTACATTCTGTGAACAACCCTCCACTCACTCAGACAGTGTGGGTGGGATGAAGACCAGGATTGGACCCTTGTCAGGGATTTCTAACCTCCAGGCTCTGTCCACATCTGTCTGGTCATCTTCTCCCACCAAAATGTGAGTCCATGAGGGTGGGGAACCTGCCATCCCACCACCACACAGGCTTCCCAACAGTCTTAGTGCCTCCAGACTGGCTGATGCAAGAGCCAGGAAGAGCTGAGGTCTCAGGGCATGACTGGAGCCAGGGAATTCCAGTG
Organism: Ochotona princeps; assembly: GCF_030435755.1. Classification (NCBI taxonomy): domain Eukaryota; kingdom Metazoa; phylum Chordata; class Mammalia; order Lagomorpha; family Ochotonidae; genus Ochotona; species Ochotona princeps. The sequence continues at coordinate 9,463,680 of NC_080836.1, read as the reverse complement.
CCCCAGCTACGGCAGTCAGGCCAGAGGAGCTCCCCTCTGCTCAGACTCTCTGCTTCATGGGGGCCCTCAGCAGACTGCATGAGGCCCACCACAGCAGGGAGGGCCGTGGGCCACATTCCATTGGGTACCTCCACTGTTTGTCTCAATGCAGAATCACATTCACAGGCATGCCAGAAATCACACATGAGCATGCCAGAAATCATGCCTGACCGAATGTCCAGGAACCCTGGGGCCTGATCCAAGTTGACACCCACTGCCCCCCCCAAAACCATCACAGTGGTTTCCAGGCCAATGGTGTAGATTCCTGAGGGCTAGCTCCAGGTACTAACCCAACACCACGACTTAACACGAAAGCTTCCCTGCCCTGGCTGCCGCCCACCCAGCCCTCTCCCCTATCTAACTATCCTTGTCTTCAAGGTCAAGTTCACAGACACCTCTTCCACCTAAATCCCCCTCCTTAGAACAGATAGCATCTCTGCCTGAAGCTCTTGGGAAAACCCATGCCCAGGAAGCTGCACCAGGTGGGGTGGGGGACAAGGGGACAAAACACTGATTGGCCAGCCAGGACCAGAGAGGAGAGCCCAGGGAGCAGGCAATGGCTCCCAGCCTGGCCTGCCCACAGCTTGTGCACTCAGGACAGCCTGTGCGTCCTACACCATCTGCTCACCAAGGGACACCAACTTCAGGGTCAAGAGCAGGTAAACCAAAGCTGGCCCCTGTGGCACTAGTAAGGGAAAACTAGAGCCTACTCTGGCTCATGTCCCTGCTGCTCCACTTCCCATCCAGCTCCTTCCTTGTGACCTGGGAAAGCAGTCGAGGACGGCCTAAAACCTTGGGACCCTGCACCCATGTGGGAGATCCCGGAGGAGGCTCCTGGCTCCTGGTTTCCAGTGGGCTCAGTTCTGGTCATTGTGGCCATTTGGGAAACAAACCAGTGAGTAGAAGATCTTTCCTCCTGAGCCATGTGTGAGCTGTATGTGGGTATGGACGAGCCATGGCTGGGCTGAAACATCCAACAACAAGAGTCAGAATGGGGTGAAAGCCAGCCAGGAAAAGCCACTGTTCCTGCTAGGACAGGAGGTGAACTGAGTAGGGTTGGCTCAAGAACCCCCTGGCAAGCGCAAAATCTGGCATTGGGAGGGGTTCTGATGGAGGAGCCTGGGCAACTCCTCTGGCAGGACACAGTCCCTGCAGGTAAGCGCGAGAAGCATGATTGGAAACAGCCCAGAATAGGCCATGGAAAGTTTCCCACTGGCATGCATTCGGCATGGGTCAGGAGCAGGCCAGGCTGAATCAGTTCATGTCATCCTCTGGCAAATCCGATCACCAGAACAGAGTGTGGAATGGGCCGGGTTTGGTTGCGACAAAACCAGTACACATTCTGGAACGCCAGGGCGTGGTTGCCTGTACTGGATATGAATGCAACACCCATCCAGCACACGTGAGATCCAGGAAGGGAGGGGCAGAGCTGGCGGGGGGGTTAAGGGGCTGGTCCCCTCGCTGGACAACCACTCCCACTGGAGAGTGTTGGCTGGGATAGAGACAGACACGACTAAGCAAGGCTACAACACCTGTGCGCTGCATGTGGACAAGATCAGGGCCACAGCATCAGCTGGCAGAAGCTGGCACTGGGGACTAATTCTGTCGAGTCAAATCACAGGACCACCTAAAGAGTGCATAAACCGGGACAGAGAGACCTGGGAGGGAAAAAGTGGGTTCCCCCTTCTTGGGTCACTATTCCCGTGGGAGGGCATGAAAACTAGGACGGGGGCTGGGATGGCTAGACAGAGGCACTCAACAACATCTGTGAGGGCTGGATGGTTGAGTCGATTAGATGGAGCTAAGCTTTAATACCCATTGACAAGTACCAGAGCCAAATGGGATGGGGGACAGACTGGTCTTCTGCTACACAAATTGGCAAACCAGGGTAGGGGGCAGGCTTGGTGGGGGTTATTGTGGGTCGCCCCGACTAGGCTGCAGCTCCCACTGGTTGATGTAAGGGCCGAACCAGACTGGACTGCAACACCCATTGGTTCCAGTGCAACTCGGGACTGAAAACAGAACCAACACAGCAATTGCAACCACCAGCTGATCAGGGTGATGGACTGTGCCGGGCCCTGTGCTTGCTAGAACATACAAGAATCTGGTCTGGGAATACCTCAAAGTATCTTTGGAGATCTCCCCACTTGAACTGCTGGACTCAGAATTCTAACCAAGAAAAGACAGAAGACGGAATAGGACAATCATTCATCTCAGCTACATGTTGGCAGCGAAATATGGGACAAATGGAGACTTCATGATGGACCATATCAATCAGTGGACCACCTCATCGAGCGAAACTGGCAGTGACTCATAACTGGAGAACTATTAACTCCACTTGAGCACATATCTCAGAGCATGCCCCACATTCGGGACTTGGGGTGGGCGGGAAACCGGGTGGGGCTTCTCCCTCAATATCCCCTTTTACCTCAGATACATGATGGAAACAATATGGACATAATAGCATTGCCCACCTCCCTATCCCCCTGAACCTTTTTTTTTTTTTTTTTTCCTTCTCTTTCTTGATTTTCCTTCAACTATAGTTAACTATGTAAAGATTGTCAACAACAATACAATAAAATAAAAAGAATAGAAAGCAACAAAAAAAAAAATAGGAAAAAAAAAAAAAGAAGATCTTTCCTCTCTCTTTCTCACTGTAAATATGCCTTCCCAACAGAAATAAATACATCATTAAAAACAAACAAACAAAAACAGGGCCCGTTGATAGGCCCAGGATAATGGTCATCTCAGCCAGCGGTCCCTTTCCCCATGAACCATTGAATGCAGGGCCCAGAAGCAGATAAAAATAGCTGTGGACCACAAAGGTGGAGTTTTTGTTTTGTCTCCCAGCGCATATCAGAGCGCTGAGCCACCTGCCGGCAAATCAGCCTTTGCTCCCAGCAGGCACCTTCCCACCACTGGCACACAAAAGTCCGCTAATGCCCATATTTGAAGCTGAGATAACCGGCCATGGGCTGCGCTTCCTCGCTGGCCAACCCAGGCCTACATCAAAGTCCCTGCTATGGCTTTGTTAGACAGACTGTTAAAGCCTGCGTGCCTTGAAGCAGCAAACGAATCTGTTTATAGCTGAGCAACTGGCACTTGCAAGGCCAGGCCCCTTCCTCGCAAGGCGACCCGAGCCTCCCAGTGCAGAAGTGTGAGTTCACCCCAGAGCAGACCTCAACCAGTTGGATGCCTACCTGCTGGTTTGTGGGCGGAACTTCTCCTGGCACAGCCCCACCCCCTTCGGGCCGGAGCAAGCTGGAACTCCTGGTCCGCACTGGACCACGATGAGACCAGCACGCACAGCGGTCCTGAGTGCCAACTGGACGTTCACTGACCTCTCTGCGCCCAGCCACATCCTTCTGACCGTATGCGTCCCACCTACCTCCCGCGCGCATGCAGGGGTCACACGGCCGACACCCACCCCACACAGAGGGGGTCGCACAGAGGCTCCTGTTCCCTGGTGGGTCCCTTCGGACGCTCTCTTCAGAGAGACTAAATGGAATTTGCGTTTAGGCTGGGACGCAGCTACACTTCCCCCCAGGGAGTACTAAGCCCCCCACTCCCCATAACCACCCCCACTGCCCATATCCACCTCCACTCCCCAGAAGGAGTTGAAAGATGGGAGTAGCGAGAGAGAGAAGGAACATGAGCAGCTGCAGCCACGCACAGAGACAGAAAACATCTGGGCGCAGTCCTGCAGGTGCGCGTCCAGGCCAGCCTCTCCCAGAACCTCACCTGAACCTCATTTCCTCCCTAACAACCCTTCCCAAATGCAGTTACCTAGGGGTCAGAGCCACAAACGTTGGTTGGTTTACAGCAGGTGGACCCGACTGACACCAGCTTGTCCTCCCCATGTTGGGGACTCCAAACACCCTGTGTGCTGTCCTACCATTCGAAATGGCCTCAAGCAACACAGCTTGCAGGTGGCAGGTCATGATCCCAGCCAGCCATCTCCTTTTCTTTACAGGTCACTTTTTGGTATGATTTTGTTTCTGAATACCCACAAAACTGTGCCTTCTCTATGGGATACACACTGTGATGTTTCAATGCATGCAGACACTGACTAACGTTCCAACCTGATGAATGAACACACCGTCGCCTTCATGAATTCCTGTTGGTGAAATGTTCAAAACTCCCCTCTCATGGCTGTCTAGGAACAGATGATATGTTCTTGTTCAGGGTGGGCACCTTGCTGGGCAGCAGAGTCCCCGAGCTGACTTCTGTCTGCTGAGCGAACCCTCCCTACCCTGCTCTCCAGCCACCCTCCACAGGCTCTGGGCTTCAGTGCAGTGGACATTTCTAGATCCCCACGAGGGACAGCATGCACCATTTGTCTCCCTGTGCCTGAACCAGCTCCACTTCCTGAGGGCAGGTGCTCTGGGTCTCTGCGAGGTGAGTCCAGGATACCGTACCTGCTCTTCCCACAGCACCATGAATCCTGACTCCAGCTATCCTCCCGGCATCAGCTGCCCCCTGGGCTGGAGAGCCCTGGCCACGCAGCACCTCACAGGTGAATGTGCCCAGCTAGCTTAGGCAAGCTTCTGAGTGCTTGCCCTTAACACCAGCCTAAGCGTGGAGATGGCTCCGCTTACAAAATAAATAATGCTCCAGATATCTTAGACAAATATTGGCGTTGGGTTTGGCTTGCCAATAATGCATGTTTGGTCTAAATGGATTTACTTGTCTCCATGGGAGTGATTAGTTGCCTTAGAAAGCTGCAGCATCTGGGAGTGAAGGCTCAACCCAAGCCAGTAAGAAGGGGATAAAGCAAGGAATTGAAATGCTAAGATAGATTCCCTGGGCCAGACAGTTCACCCATTAGATGAAGGAGTGATTGGGTGGAATTTAAAACAGCCTCTAGACACAAGGCAGGGGAATCAGGGTGGCTGTTTCTCCCCATCTCACTGGCGGGTGATCAGGCAACAGGCTGTTAGAGCTCAGTGCCTGGCCTGCAGAACTCCACACTGCTCTGTAGGGGTACAGGCCAGCCACCGGGGCTGCTGATGGAGCCATGCTCGCCGTAGCCACGCCCCTCCAGTGCCACTGGGCATCCAGTGCAGACAGGCGCTGAGGAAATGAGCCAAAGAAGTGTGTCAGTAAGAGCAGACACCTTCACCCCCAGTGCCACCATTTTCCCCAGAGCCTCACACAGAGGACTGTGTATGAGGCACCTGTGTGTGGTTTCTGACTGCAGGCTGGAGGGGACAATGTCCTGACAGCTGAGGTCAGGCTCAGACCACAGAGCCCTTCCTAAAGTAAGCTCTGCAGTGCAGAGGGTCCACCAGCTGGCCACCTGCTTCTCAGACCTTTGAATCCCATTGTTGGACTAGGATCTTCCCCAACCTGTGCTGATCTTGGAGAAGAGCTTTCAGTAGCAAATCATACTGACCCTTGGAGCAAACCCCAGAAGCCAGGGCTGGCACTTTACCCATTCTCTCCAAAACACAGAGGGCTTGCAACTGGCCCCGAGGACTTGCAGTTAGATGGCATAAGGGAAAGGAGGAACAGAGATCCTCCTGGCCTGGCAGCTGGACAAGGCAGTATCCTTACACCCAGGCCTGGTGGGTTCTGGTGCCCAGTGGACCTGCAAGTGGAGATGCCCAGGAGGCCATGGAATGTGAATCCTCATGCTCAGCAAGGAGGCTGAGCATCATCAGTGGCTGGACTCTACCTGCAGCTGGGATACACATCCAGGCCAGGCTTGGGGAGGGTGGGCAGGGCAAGCAGGTGGAACAACTAACGCTCTTCCAACCACTTCCCAAGGCCTTGCCCGCCCCCTTTCTGCCTTGGAGCCCTCCCCTGGAGGACTTGCTGTGAGAAGCCATGCCTTGCCTCTCTCATCCCTGGGCTGCTCTGCCTTCCTCACCTCCTCTCTTCCAGCCTGCCCTGGCCTCACCTGGTTTGCAGGAGAGGAAAATGCAGTACTCCTGGCATGCTTTCTCTCTGGATCTCCACTTGGGTGTCTTTTCTTCTCTTCCATATGAAATACAGAAAGGGGTCACAGCTTCATGTCCTGCCCCGGGAAGAAGGAGGCAGAGACCCACCAAGGAGCCCTAAGAAGGACAGAGACAGAAAGGGGCTGGCTCAGTGGCACAGCCAGATCCAAGCAACGGAGTAGATGCAGGCAGACAAGCTGGGAAGAGCAGCTGCCGGGAGACACCTGTGAGGGCAGGACCTGGGCCAGTCCCATTGCAAGACGGGAGACGGAAGAGCAATCTATACCAGGAGTTGATGAATGAATGAATGGGATATTGGGACAAGGAGACAGGGGCACTGGAGCAGTACTAGAAGGGGAAGAAGGGGCTGCACTCTCCCTCCACCACCCTGGAGAGCAGCATGTGCCCAGCCAAGGGTCCAGGTTGTTGTCCTGGAGAGGGGTGGTGTTAGAAGCCTGCTAGCCAGAGCCATGCCAGTCCCCTGCTGAGTCCATTTTGTTGACACTTCAGCTCTCATCAAGGCATGTTTGCAAATCATGGGTGTCCCTCAGGCTTGCCTTTCTAGCTTAGCCCCCACCATCCGCCCTGGAGAAATAGCTTTACCACTTTTCTCTGATTACAAAGACTATAAGGGCAAATATATATATATATCTCCAAACACAAAGGAACTGAATAATAAAATAACCAACTCAAAAAATATAGAATATGAATTTCCTCCATAGCTGGGCCTCCTGACTTGACGTGACTCCTTCAAGACCTTGGTCGGCTGCTTCAGTGCCTGGCAGTCATGAGTGCCCAAGAGTTGTTTATTCTACTGGAAAGTCAGTTACAGATACAGAGAGAGACAGAGATTGTCCATTCACTGGTTCATTCCCCAAATAGCCACAACAACAAAAGTTGGGCCTGCCTGAAGCCAGGAGCCAGGAGCTTCCCACATGGCTGCAGGACCCAAGGTCTTAGCCATCCTCCACTGCTTTCCCAGGCACATAAGCAGTGAGCTGGACAGGAGGCGGAGCAGCCTGGACTTGAACAGGTGCCCAAATGGGATGTTGGCACTGTAGGGGGAGAATTAGCCTGCTATACCACGGTGCTGACCCCAATCAGTTTCACTGTTTTAGCAAGGTCTGAAGGTTGCACTGTGCATGGACTGTGGTTGTGTCACACGCACACGTACACACCCACACCTTTGGGGAGCATACACTTGGTTGTTACCCTGGGCATTGCTAAAGGAAGCACTCCTGCATATACTCAGAGATCTGTGGCAGTGCAACACGTTCCACATCCTCGGGTCAGTGGTAGGCAGGGCTACAGCAAGGTAAAGTCAAGGGGTTGCCTGCCCACAGGGGACTCCAACACTGTGAAAGCCACTGTGACCACTGCCAGGGCAGCAAGTGAGGGAGGAAAGGGAACAGGGCAGAAGTGAGCTGGGGGTAAGGGAGAGAAGATAGAAGACTGCCTGGACGATGTGTTCCTCCACAGGATTTCAAAGATGACAAGGCCATGTGGCAAAACCACCAGCCAGTCCTCATGGTCTGTTCTCCCTTTCTGTATGTTGTCAGCTGGATTGCAGGGGATCTTCTAAACTGAAGAACCTATTTCCCAAACTTCTTTACAGCCTCATCGGTCATGTGACCAATTCTTGACAATGGGGAATTATGCAGAAGCCATGAGCTATTTCCAGGCTGTCCCTGCCCTTCTCTCTGCCTGATTGCAAACACATGGAGGAGCCACACAAGTGTTCCCAGGTGTTTGACAATCCAGGGCAGCTGAGAGAAACTGTGCCTCCTGGCTGTTCCACTCAGGGGCACACAGACACTTTGCTAAGCTCCTCACAGCGATCATCACTTAATCCGATCAGCAACCTGGAACCTGGATACTCTGATTATCACTGTTTTTGCCAGTGAGGGAACTGAGTGACCAAGAGACTAGGAACCTCATCTAAACTCACACAGCGCATGAGAGAAGAATCTAGAATATGCACCGTCGCTCCAGATCCAGGGTATTTTTTGGTTTTTTTGCAACCTCTCTGTGCCTTCATGCACCAGCTCCTGTCCTCCGTGGGCTACCAGGTACAATAACAGGTTGAGTGAGACAGACATCACGTGACACAACATGCACAGGACAAGGAAGACCAAGTCAGCAAATAGAGCTGGTCTAAATCATGTCAGCTCGTGGAGTGCAGGGTATTGCCGGGAAGGGCCATTGAGCAGGGACCTGAGGAGGAGGCAGGGAGCCACAGGATGCGTTGACCTGCTCCCACAGGCTGGCTCAAGCAGACCTTAGCCTCTGCTTCCCTGGGTATGAGGTGTCTGGTGGCAGCCTGGGCAGATGACTGGACGGAGGATGCATGCCCACCTCTGCAATGCCCAGCACATCCCAGGTGCCTGTCCAGTGCCTCCCAGCCAGCCAGTGAACTCCCAAAGTCAAACATCCTCCCAGCAGACACCAGGATTGTTCCCATTTCACAGAGAGAGAAACTACAGCACCAGGGGCTATGTGACAGACCCCAGGGGTCGTGAGGCTCATGCTCACTGTGGCTCCAGAGGGGAACTTTCCCTGTGTGGCAGCAAATAGGACCTGAGTCTTTTCACATGCTGGACACTGTCTGCAACAGAACAAGCAGCCAACCGTGCCGGGATGGCCTGTTCACCCCTTAGGTTGGCAGTGATAATCTGATGTCCCCAAAGAGGCACAGGATGGGAACAAAGCTCCTGGAGGCAGAGGTCACTCTCCCCTCTGTGAGACAGATGTTTGGACCCCAAGAAAATGAGGAGGGAGGAGCACCCCCCCAGTGATGGGCACTGAACAACCCAGGTAGGGGGAAGAGCAGTGCCAAGCCAAGGCCTGGAATGTGGAGTTCCCTTCACTTGACTACACCACTGGCATCCTGTGTGGCAATCTCACCATAGCCAACATCTCCCACCCCCTCACTGCCCACCTGGATACCTCCACCTGTACCTACTTCCCTGCCACAGAGTCAGTCTCCGGCATCCCTGACTTGAGGCAGGAAGAACCCTGGAATTGTTGAGGTTCCATCTGCCAGAAGCTGCATTTCCAACACTCACAGGGGCTGTGGGTCCTGGACACGCAGCCTTGGTATCCACCCGGAGAGGCAGTTGCTGTCCACCACCATCTTACAGGCTGTATAGGGAAGTTCAGGGCAGGGAGCTGAGGTGCCCCAGGTAGCTCAGTGAGGTCCTGGAACAGGCTTCCATTCTGGCTCGAGACATTCAAGGATTCCATTTTCAGGAGTTGAATGAGCAAATAGTAAAACACAGCAGGTGTGAAGAATGAAGTGGTGTAAACAGTTAACGTGTAATATTAGGTTAATGACACACAAAACTGAGCACTTGCAAATTACCTCCCTTGAGGTCATGTCCACTTGCACCTGTGCCACCTGGGACATCACAGTGCACAGGCAGATGGACCGCGACAGGCCTGAGCTCTCCTTCCTGGTTGAGGGGATCCTGGGACTGGCAGCCACGACTCGCTCACCTCTCTCACTCCCATCCTCCCCACCTCCTCCGGTCTCTCCCTCACCCCGTGACCACCACCATCTTGGAGGTTGCCTCATTCCCAGTGACATTTGGTGGCATTCATCTCAAATTCAGCTCCAATGCTATTCCATACAGATCACAGTTGCCTCCCGTGCGGAGCCACGCTTCTGCACAGCTAAAATTAAGGACTTGGTGACTGACATCAAAGAGGGACCTTTAGGACCCTCTCTCCTCATTTCTCTTTTCCTATTTGTTTGTTTGAACAAGTTCTCACAAAGGAGACCTTTGTGTGCATTATCAGGCACGCATATGTCTTCCCTGGAGACATGTTCACCCAGATTATCTGCCTGTTTCTTAACTGAGTTGTCATTGAACTGTAAGACTTCTTTAGAAATAAGTCTCCTATCAGATTATAGCCTTGCAAATGTTTTCTCCCACTCTGTGTATTGTGCCTCACTTCTTTGAAGCACATTTTAAAATCTATACAATCCACTTTCTCTACTTTTTCATCAGCTGTTTGTGCTTTTGATGTCATATTTAAGAATCCTTTTCAAAGCCCAAGATCATGAAGATGTTCTCTTTGAATACTTGTACAGTTTCAGCTTTGGGGTTTGTTTTTGCTTTGTTTTGTTTTGCTTTTTTTAATTGACTTATTTATTTGAAAGGCAGAGTTATAGAGCAAGAGAGACAGAGAGAGAGGGAGATCTTCCATCTGCTGATTCACTCCCTACATGGCTGCTACTGCCCAGAGTGGGCTCGGAACCGGGAGCTTCATATGGGTCTCCCACGGTGCTACCAGGGGTCCAAATACATGGGCTACCTTCCACTGCTTTTCTCAGATGACACATCTGGCTCCTAGCCAGTCAGGGAAACGTGGCCATCTGGCCATCTGGGGAGTGGACCCGCAAATGGACGACCTGTCTCTCCCTCTCTCTCTTCCTCTTTTTCTTCTCTCCTCTCCCTCAGTTGATCATGGAGATGTGGGTTTATCTCTCATCTCTGATCCTGTTCTTACGATCCACTTGCCTTTCCTTGTGCTGGACCCCACTATCTTCATGACCACTGTTTTGTAGTCAATTTTGAAATTAGAAATGGGTGCATTCTTGAACTTTTTTCTTAAGGCTGTTTTGGCTAATCAGAGACTCCTTATAATTACATGCAAATTTTTAAATTACCTTGTCTCTATCAACAAAGAAAACAGTTGATATTCCACTGGACAACCCTGAATCTAGATCAACTGAGGGGGGAGTTGCCACCTTAGCAATACCATTTTCTTCTCAGTGCTTTGTACTTTGCAGAGTAAACATTTCACATTGGTTTTGCTAAATGTATTCCAGAGTGTTTTATTCAGTTTGATGCTATTTGAACGTGGATGCTGTTTAAATATGATATGGGTATGCCATATTTAAGTTATTCATTCCAGCAGTTGGCAAATATTTGCGCTGTTTCCACTTTCCAGTTGTTATAAATAAGGCTGCTATGAACATTTGTGATTTTGTGCTGACGTTTGCTTTCAGCTCTCCCGGGCTCATACCTGGAAGCAGAATTACTGAGTCATAAACTGCACTCTGTGCTTAACTATTTGGAGAACCTCCAGATCTCTTTCCATTGAATTCTACTTAAGTGGAATTGACTTCTTAATTTCACTTTTGGGGTAATTTATCGCAAATGCATAGAAATACACCTGATTGGGTTTTTTTAAGATTTATTTAATTTTTTTATTGGAAAGTCAGATTTACGGAGAGAAGGAGATACAGAGAGAAAGATATTCCATCCACTGGTTCACTACCCAAGTGGTTGCAACAGCCGAAGCTGAGCCAATCCAAAGCCAGGAGCCAAGAGCCTCTTCTGGATCTCCTATGCCAGTGCAGGGTCCCAGAGATTTGGGCCATTCTCCACTGCTTTCCCAGGCCAAGGAAGGGAACTGGAAGGGAACTGGAAGGGAAGCAGAGCAGCTGGAACACCAACCAGTCCCCATATGGGATCCCGGCGCATGCAAGGTGAGGACTTTAGGTGCTAGACTACCATGCCTGGCCCACACCTGACTTTTATACATTACCCTTCTGCTGTGGCCTTGGTGATTTAGATTATTATAGTCGTTATGGGGTTTTTTAGTGGATATACTACATCCTTTAGGATTTTTTAAAGTAGATCATGTCATTCATGAGTGTAAATATTTTATTTCTTCTTTTCTGATGTAGATTCCTTGTTTTTCTGAGTCGACTGCCCTCCACACCGTCCACACACTGCTACATGGGGATACCAAGAGCAGACATTGTTTTTCTACTCCTGGTCTTAGGGACACATTCACCATTAAATAAGATGTAAACAGGGTTTTTCATAGATGTCCTTCATTAGGTTGGAGAAGCTTGCTTGCATTCCTAGTTTGCTGTTTCTATAATGAAAGCTGTATTTATCAAATGTTTTTCTGTATCGATTATTGTGGTATATTCATACATTAAACCAACCTTTGGTCACAGTTTGTAATTCTTTTAAACGTTTCTGCATTCAATTTGGCTGCATTCTATTAAGGACTGAATTTTTATTCAGAAGAAATATTAGTCCAGGGCCCAACATGGTGGCATAGCAAGCTAATCTTCTGCCTAACAGTGCCAGCATCACATACGGGCACCCGTTCATGTCCCAGCTGCTCCACATCCGATATAGCTCTCTCTGTAAAATCTGCTCTCCAAATAAAAATCAATAATTATTTCTTCAAAAGAAATATTAGTGCGGTCTTCCGGTGATGTCCATTTTCCAAGGTAGCACTGAACTCAAAACGAGCTTGTTCACTTCTCTTCTATCTCATAAAAGGATTTGTAAAAACTTAGTATGAATTCTTTTTGGGTAGAATTCAGCAGTCTTGGACCTTGGCTTTTTTGTGAGTAAATTTTATTAGTAATTGAATGTCTTTATTTTTTTTTAGCACATCTATTGGGTTTCTATTTCCCAAATCAGTACCAACAATTTGCATCTCTCTGGAAATTTGTACATTTCATCTTAATTATCTCATTTTTTGGCATGAAACTACTCAAGCTGTTCCATTGTAATCTTTTTTATTTCTCCAATGTTGGTAGCAATGTCCACTCTGTCATTTCTGATTCTAGCAATTGTCCTCAGTAGTGTCTCCTTGCTTAGCCTAGGTAAAAGTATATCAGTTTTGTTGATTGTCTGATTTCATTGAATCTTTCTATTTTGTTTCATTGCTTAATTTCTACTATTTCTTTTCTTAAAAAGACTTATTTTATTTTTATTGGAAAGGTAGATATACAGAGAGGAAGAGAGACAGAGAGAGATCTTCTGCCCACTGATTCACTCCCCAAGTGGCCACAATGGCCAGAGCTGAACGGATCCGAAGTCAAGAGCCAGGAGCCTCTTCTGGGTCTCCCACACGGGTGCAGGATCCCAAGGCTTTAGGCCATCCTCAACTGCTTTCCCAGGCCACAGGCATGGAGCTGGATGGAAAGCAGGACCTCTTGGATTAGAATGGGTGCCCATATAAGGTCCTGGCAGATGCAAGAAAAGGATTTCAGCTGCTAGGCTGCCACTCCAAACCCAATCTCTACTATTTCTTTTCTGCTTCTTTCTTTAGGTTCAAAGAAGGTTGCAATTTTTTTCTCCAGGGTCTTAAAATGAAAGGATAGGTATTTCATTTGGCATTGTTCTTTCTTCTGAATATTACATTCATAGCTAATATGTCCCTCTAAATGCTACTTTTACTGAATTTCATAATTTAGGATGTGTCCATCATTCTCCTCAAAGAAATTTCTCATTTTGTTTTCAATTTCTTCTTTTATTCACTGATTACTTAGGAGTGCATTGTCTAATCTCCATATACTTGTTTTTTGATGCTAGTTTCTAACCTTATTCCATTATAACTGGGAACTATATTTTGGACTATTCCTGCCATCTTAAATGTATTGAGGCTCGTCTTATGGTCTTGGGTCTACCATGGAGAACACCCAGGTGTACTAGGTGTATCCAGCCTAGGTGTTGGATAGAGTGCTCTGTCAGGTAAGTTTGCTTGGCTTACTGTTGGTTAGTCTTCCATTTCCTTGTTAATCTTACATGTACTTTGACACACAGTTGAAAATGAGTTACCTACATCTGCAGCTATTATTGCTGATTTGTCTATTTCTCTATCATTGATCTAAGCTTTTGCTTCCTGTCTTGGTACTCTGTCATTAGGTGCATGTGTGTTTACAACATTCTATCTTCCTGATGAATTAATCTTACTAGCATCCTAAAATGTTTCTCTTCATCTCTAGTAGCATGTTATGTTTTAAATTCTTTTCCAGCTGGTATTGATATGATCACACCAGTTTTCCTGTGGGTCATATTATATGATATACCTTTTTTTCATACTCTTACATTCACTTTGTTCCTTTGACTCTACATGTATCTCTTTTGGATGACATTCGATTGAACCAAGTTTGAGGGCCTGGTATGATGGCTTAATTGGCTCATCTTCCACCTCCAAGTACTGGGATCCCACATGAGTGCCAGTTCATGTCCCAGGGAAGCCCTGCTTCCCACCCTGGCCCCTGCTTATGGCCTGGAAAAGCAGTAGAGATTGGCCCAAGGCCTTGGGACCTTGCACTCAAACGGGAGTTTGGGAAGAAGCTCCCAGCTCCTGGCTTCAGCTCAGCTCAGCTCTGGCCATTGTGACCATTTAAGGAAAGAACTAAAGGATGGAAGATCTTTCTGTCTCTCCTTCTCTCTGTAAATCTTTCCAATAAAAATAAATAAATAAATCTCAAATCATGCTTTTTTGTGTAGTCTATTTCTATTAAGTGGACTGTTAAGTCCATTCCTTTAATCCTAACACTGACCCAGGTGAGATTCTCCGTTTCACTTTTGGTTCTCTATGAACCTCATCTCTTTCTTCATCTTCCCAGCTCTTCTCTGCCACTTCTTTTGTGTTGAGTATTTCCTATGGTAATCTTAAGTCTTTGGTCGTTTTTCATGATACTTTTGAGTTACATTTTCAGTGATTGCTGCAAAGATTACTGTGTGTATCTTAACTCACCAGAATCAGATTCCAATTTATACCTGTCTAATTCCAGTGAAGCATAAATACCTTATTCTTGTACAGCTCTGTTCTCTTTCCTTCCTCTATGACATTGTTATGCCTATTATATCCATTAATGTTACAAATCCAACAATAAACTGCTGTAATTACTACTTTACTAAAAATGGTCATTTCCTTAACTCAGTGTCACCTGCCTCCCAACTGCCACCTTTGTTCCATTGTTACTGACAGGTGCATTACATTTTGTAGACTATAAATATGGTGTTTAGTACAATCACCCTTTAATTCAGTTAGGAGAGAAAACGAGAGAAATGTACATTTATAGCCTTTTTCTAAAGTATGCCTTTGCCATTTTCTCTTCTTCACCCCCATCTGTGTCTTCCTTGGCTCTGACTCCTTTCCTGAGCCCCTCATTAGGCATTCTCAGACCCCTCCCTTTTGTGACATTCGGCACCAGAAGCACCCAGGTGCCTCACCCTGCAGCTGGAGGAGCCGTCCCCCAGGGTGAATTCAGTCAGAGCACGAGAAGCAAGAAGAGGGAGAGCGACAGGCACCCCTCCTGGAAGGCTTGCTTGGCGAGTCATGGAAAGAACACCTGCTGGTCAGACCCCTCCTGTGGCCCAGACACCTGCAGGGGCGTGGTCAGGATGGGGCATCAGCACTCCCACTTACTGGATGAGGAAAATCAAGTGACTCGCTCTAGGCCGAGAGCTGAGATGAGATCTTAATATCAGTTTGTCTGACTACAATGCCTGAATTGGGTAAGGTTCCAAACACCGTTGGAGAAGGATGTTTAAAAATGTTCAGGTACTGGGCTCAGCAGCGTGGCCTAGTGGCTAAGGTCCTCGCCTTAATCCCATATGGCCGCTGGTTCTAATCCCGGCATCTCCACTTCCTCTCTATCTCTCCTCCTCTCAGTATATCTGACTTTGTAATAAAAATAAAATAAATCTTTAAAAAAAAATGTTCAGGTACTGACAACCTCTTAACAGGAGGTCATGTGCGTGGAGCAGGGGGACACTCCAGAGTGGAGCAGGTGGTAAGGAGGAAGCTTGGATCCCAACCATGAAGACTCCCAGACCTTCACCACAAACTATTAATACGAGCAACAAGGACTATATCCCAACTGCCAAGGAGGCCACAGGGAATTGGATGCCCTCGGAGGCCGAGTACTCTGAGGTCACCAACCCCCAACCGGAGCTTCCGCAGGGGATGGAAGAAGTCCAAACGCTACCGTGCAGAAACCAACGTCATCAGAAAGACAACCAGAAGCCCTGAGCGGTCCGCAGAAACAGAAGAACAATAAATGTCCTTCGGGACCAGGGAGGAGAGCTTTCTCTGGTCCGAGCCTGGCTCCAACTCTGGACCCCCACCCTCCCTCGCAATGACCATCGGAGTCGCTCAAAAAACCCCTCATAGCAAACAAACAATCATACAAACTAAAAAAACCTAAAATAAATAGACAAACAACAAAAAGTAGAGCTTGGAATCTGACAGGAAAGAGTTGGCGTGGATTGGCTCATGCCTCGCTGGGTGGGACACAAAGATTAGTCACTCCTCAGCATGGTGTTGAGGATTTTCCTGCACACCCCCCCCCCAAAAAAAAATGTTCTGCACCTTAATTGTTGACAAATGTCTTGTTAGAGTTACAAGCCAGTTTAGATTATCCTAAAATCTGCCAAGATCAGCAAAATTATACTTCAACACAACAAATGGTTAAATACTAAAATGAAATAGACACGAGACAGCTGAATGGTACCTTATAGCCATTTTAAGGTATATAGCAGCCGGTCCTGTATACAAACTAAAATTGAAATGTCAATGAGCTAATCATAGGTTGTGGTTAAGAACTTGCTTTTTTTTTTTTTTTTTTAACATACTGGTTACTAAAAACCATGTCAATTCCATAATGTTGCAAATTGCTGTTGATGTTATATTGGGACTCTTAATTGACTGGGATGATATTCCACCAGCTCTAACTTCAGACCAGAAATGGTCTCCCCAAGAAACTGTTCAACCCATCTGGACAATAAGTAGCTGGACTCTATGCTTGGTATATGTTTGCAAGGAAAGAATCTTGACTGAATTTGAACTGTAATACTGCATCAAGCTGGAGGAATCCACCAGGGGGGAGGGGCGTGGGGAGGGGTGGGGAGATTCCCAGAGCCTATGAAACTGTCACATAATGCAAAATAATCAATAAAAAAACATAAAAAAATGTTCAGGTACATTTTTTTTACTTTAAGATTTTATTTATTTGTTTATTTTTTTATTTTTTTTTTGATATAGTAAAAATTTATTATTGAAACCTTGCACATGTAATGTATAATACTTAAAATTTAACACATAATTATAGAACTGGGAACAATGTTAGTACAGAGGACCACTGACTGTGCTTGTTCCATGTTGTTTCCTTCACTTCTGCTGCTTCATTTTTTTTAATTAATTATTATGCATTATGTGACAGTTTCATAGGCTCTGGGAATCCCTCCACCCTTCCCCACGCCCCTCCCCCCTGGTGGATTCCTCCACCTTGGTGCAGTATTACAGTTCAAATTCAATCAAGATTCTTTCCTTGCAAACATATACAAAACATAGAGTCCAGCTACTTATTGTCCAGATGGGTTGAACAGTTTCTTGGGGAGAGTTCAGGTACATTTTTAAAAGATTTATTTACTTTATTTCGAAAAGCAGATTTACAGAAAAAAAAAAAGATACACCGAGAGAGAAAGATCTTCCATCATCTGGTTCATGCACCAAATGACTGCAACAGCCAGAGCCAAGCCTCTCCAGAGCCAGGAGCCAGGAGCCTCCTCAGAGCTGCCACGCTGATGAAGGCTCCTGAGGACTAGGACCACCCTCTACTGTCTTCCCAGGCCACAAGCAAGGAGCAGGATGGGAAGTGGCGCAGCTGGGAAATGAACCGGTGCCCTTATGGAATCCTGGAACTTGCAGGTAGAGGATTAGCCAGTTTTGCACTGGGCCCTCAGGTACATTCTTTGAATGAAGGCCAAGTATGTTTCCAGCTGCCCTTCAGAAAGTACCTTGGTGAATCTGCCTGGCTCAACCCAGTTCTCTAAACTGAAATCAGGAGGAGAAATGGGAGATGGGGCCTGGTTTTCATTGATCGAAACCTACTTTGCCTTCTCACAAAATAATGCAACCTCTGGCCACAAGGGGAAATGAATTCCATCCACGTCCTATCACACTTGGGCAGCGTCACCTCGGAACACAGATGGTCTGCCACGGTTCGAGAATGTCTCAAGATTTTGTTTGCTTGTTTCATTACAAGGATAGCGTAAGCATTATGACCGAAGTAATACAGAATCCATGAAAGAAATTTGAAAATACAGGAAAGTATAAAGAAAATGTAAATCACACCAGATTGCTCTATTTAAAAACCACCACTATTAACCATGCGGTGCATTTTCGCGTTTCGTTTCAAGACTTCCATATGCATATATTCTGCTTCTTTCCACTTCACATTCCCTGAATGTTTCTCCACAAACATGTTTTTAACAACTGCCTGATTCATTGTTAGATGATTATAGCATCGCATGGGGATACTATAGGAAATTCAAGGCAAGTGCATAGGATGAAGAAATTACCAAGCTGATGCTATGGTGGAGTGGATGAACCCACCTCCTATGAAGTCAGCATCCCACAGGAGCACTGGTTCAAGACCCAGCTGCTCCACTTCCAGTCCTACTCCCTGCAAATGTGCTTGGGAAAGCAGCAGAAGATAGCCAAAGTGCTTGGGTCCCGTCACCTACATGGGAAAAGTTCTGGGGTTCTGGTATTGCCCTAATCTAGTCCAGGCCATTGTAGCCCCTTGGGGAATAAATTGCAATGGATGGAAAGCTTCTCTCTCTCTCTTTCTCTCTCTCTCTCTCTCACTCTCTCCCATCTCCATCACTGTGCCTTAAAACAAATAAGACAAAATCTTGTTTTTAAAAAAGGAAAAGATTGGCACATGAACTCTCAAGTATAGGGAGTGCATCATGTGTGAGGCAGGCTTTTCACCACCAGCAAGAGGGCCCTGGCCCAGTGAATGCAGTTGGTTAGTGATCCTTGACACAAGTGTGATGCTGATGTGAAACTGCTGTGAGGAGAAATGAACACACTGGGAAACTACCTGTCTTCCTCTGTTGTTCTCTGTGTTTCTTGCTATATTTAAGCCCTTGTGTTGCTTGGCTTTTCAGTTTTCTGACTTACCTTGAAGAGTTTTGCAATAAAACTCCTCGGAGAAAAAAAAGAAAATATATATACATGAAATTATTTAAATTTTGCTTGAAAGTCAGAATTACTGGGAATTCATCAGAGAGACACAGAGAAACCTTCCATCTGCTGTCATTTCCCAAATGGCAGCAATGGCTACAGCCAGGAGCCAGGAGCTTCTTTTGGTTCTCCCATGTGGGTGAAGGGGCCCAAGGCCTTGAGACACCCTCCACTGCTTTTTCAGGTACATTAGCAGGGAGCTGGATCGGAAGTAGAGCATCCAGGACAAGAACCGGCACCCATGTGGGATATGAGCTATGCCACCGCAACAGCCCTATGCATGGGTGTTTAGAAACATTCACACCCAAACAAGTCTAACATTGATTCCATTTTCAATGAGTTTATTGAAGCCCCTCAGATGCTTTGGGTTTCCTACTGCAGCAAACTCAGGACCCAGACTTCTATCTGTAGCTTCTTTCAGGCACTGGGGGAGAAGGAGGGAGATGCATGAATAACGGAGAAGAAAGGAGAGGCATGGGAGAGAAAGGGACGTAGTTCCGCTCCATAAGTGATCCATGACCAAGCTGGCAATCTCAAAAGAACCAACTTTGAAATCAGGAAGTGGTGAGCCTAGTAAAGACACGGTTCAAAGCCAAAGAGATCAAATGCTTCCATCCACCAACTTGAATCAGGGGCTCTCTGACACATGTGCCCAGCTTGTAGCCAGAATAAAACCTAGGGATTCCCCCAAAGCAAAGTTTGCTCTGGAGCTGGGCCTTGGGAGGAGTGGCTCAAAGCAGGAGTTAGCAGGCTGGGACCCAGACACCAGACAGTAAGAGTTGGGGCTGGGTTGGGAGCTTCAGTCCTTTGCCAGAGAGGTCAAACCCCTCCTCAGCCAACATAATGTGATTTTTAAGAATGAGACAATGCAAGTGGTGGTGAAGGAAGACTAAGTAGCTTGGGCAAGCAGCTGGGAACAGGTTGATACAATAGCAAGCAGAGAAAAGCTAGGTGGAGTGCACTGGTCTTGTTGTCCCACCCATCTTCTAACTCTCCCACCACCAGAACACTGTAACACACCCCGGTCCCCACAGCTGGTGCCAGACCAGCCACAGGCCCACCTTGTGCTATCTGCAGGACCCATGTCCTTTGGTGCCTGACAGCAGATTGGCCAGTGAGTGCTTAGAAGACTCTGAACCCAGAACCTGCACGGCTGCACAGGGTGGACAGGGTCCAAGCATCACAACAGCAGATTCTCAGAACCCCTTCTAGGGACTCTCATACCAGGAAGGTCATGGGCTCTTAGTGACTAATGTGGGCATAACACACAGAATGGCAGGTACTCTCCTTGTGCAGGCAGAGACTAGGGGAAACCAGACAGCCCCCTGCGAACAGAGCTGACCTGCGTGCCCCTACTGCTGTGCCAGGACTTAAAGGCAGTCAGGAGGTGTGCATTTTCACATGTGTACCTGTGCATGTTCACATGCATGTATGCAAGTGTATATATACATGTATGTAAGAGATGTGTGTGCACTGTATATGTGTGTGTTGCACTGAGTTATGTGTGTGCACATATGTGTACATGGGAATAGCACTGAGATGTGTGTGTTCACACTGAGTTATGTGTGCTCTTGTATGTGTACACTGAGACATGTGAGTATGCATGTGTGCATGTGTATTACACTTAGACATATGTGTTATGTCTGAGTGCACATGGGATATTTATGTACATGTGTATGCATGTATCTAGCACTGACATGTGTGTGCATGTGCACTGAGACACATTTGTGCACATATATTGCACAGAGGCATATGGGTAATGCTCTTGTGTACACACTGAGACACGCATGTATTTATACATGTATGTGTGTACATTGTGGTGAGATCTGTGTATATATACATGTATCTAGCACTGACACATGCATGATGTGTTCATTGTGTACGCATGTGTGCTGCATATGTGTGCATGTGCACTGGGACATGTGTATGCAATGAGACATACATGCTATGTTCTCATGTGTGTGCGTGCCCTGAGATGCATGTGTATTGTATGTGCACGATACACGTCTGCATGATGAACCTGCAGGATGGCCTGCAAGGGGTGGTAAGGGACCGGCAGAGCCCAGTTCTGCTTCCTAGAGCCTGGCTCTGGTCTCAGTCCCTCATCTGCTCTGGTGAGCACACAGGCCTGAGTGAGAGCAGTCCTTCTGAGAGCTCACTGACTGTTCTCCTTCACAGGCGGCATTGGGGAGGGATACCCCCATTTCTGTTCCTGGTGTTTAGAAGGCTGCCTTGGGGCAGTGTTCTGTGTGCTTTGAGGCTTTTAAATGATGGCCATGATGTCATTTTAATGCACTGATGTCCAAGCTGTTTTAAATGTTCTGTAAAATTATGTTCGCTGTATCACATATTTTAATGAAATCTTACATACAAGCAATATTTCAAAGAGTGTGCAGAATCCCTCATCCATGGTTAGAAGGTCCAGAGAGGGACAGGGGTCACCCACTGGCCTCCCTCTTTCCCTCCACAGCCATCCTTGCAGCAGCTTGGTGGAAGCTCCAACCATGATTTGGAAAAAGTCTCAGAAATTATTTTCAGCCCAAGCTCTTAACCAGAGTTCATTGTTTTTTAAAGACGTATTTATTTTTATTGGAAAGTCAGATATACAGAGAGAAGGAGAGACAGAGAGGAAGATCTTCCATTCGCTGATTCACTCCCCAAGTGGCCGCAATGGCCAGAGTTGAGCCGACCCGTAACCAGGAGCCAGGAGCCTCTTTCAGGTCTCCCCCTTGGGTGCAGGGTCTCAAGGCTTTGGGCCATCACCTACTGCTTTCCCAGGCCATAAGCAGGGAGCTGGATGAGAAGTGGGGCAGCCAGGACAGGAACTGGCACCCATATGGGATCTCAGTGCGTACAAGGCAAGGACTTTAGCTGCTAGGCTACTGTGCCAGGCCCAATCAGATTTCATTATTTTAACTCTGGAACCAAACCCTGGGAGAGCAGTGGCAGCCTCCTCCAGGCTGTTGGATGGCCAGGTGTCATTTCTCTGACCCAAAGAAGAGGGACCGTGATGGGACCATCCTAGTTGACCACAACAGGCGTCCATCAGCTGAGTCTCCAATGTCACTTAATGCTCAGCTCCAAAATTCAAATACAGCAGTGCCTCCATTTTACAGGTGTGAGCTTAAAAAAAGAAAAAGAAGAAGAAGAGGAAGAGGGGGAGGAAGAAGAAGAGGAACTTCTGCAGCCTTCCTCTCTGTAGGTTTTATGAAGCCCTTCACGTCCATGTTTCCCCCTCCTCAGGCCTTGGTCTCCACCCTGAGATGGCGGGATGGGTGGGAGGGATGCCGGAGAGGGAAGGGGTCTAACTAGGACCATCTCTAAGGGCCACCCACTCCGACATCCTAGGACTTGGGGACAGTGATTTATCAGGATCCCCGGGCTGACCACAGATCTTTCCATTTCAGACTCATGGGCAGGTCAAGGGCCTGAGAGGCCAAGTCCAACTTGCCCTGATGCGGTCTGCTCCACCAGCTCCCCAGTGCATCTCCCAGCAATAAATTCAGGTGATACACAGATGAACATCTTGAGCAACTTGGACACTACACCATCCTGAAGGATTTGGATGCACGGGGAACACGCCCAGCGGGAAGAGAAGAGAGTCAGCTCCCATGAACAGGCCGGCCGCCATGCACCAATCATGCAGCTTGACTGCCTACACATGTGAGCAGGTGCTGGCGAGCTGGACCTGATCTCTGTCTTGTTTGGATCCCAGGCAAGTGCCAGCACCCCCACGAAGGCCCGCTAGACCTCTTATTGTGTTATAATCCCCAGCGAAGGGTCTCGAGGGGGAGAGGGAAAACATCACAAGCCTTCATGTGGAGCACTGGGCAGCTTGTGTGGGCGCACCTGGAGCAAGACCCTCATCACGGCATCCAGCAGCATCCACCTCTCCAGGCAAAGCTTGTGTTCAACAACAACACTTGCGGCAGCAGCAGGAATAGCAGTGTCTCTGTCTTGATTGGCTTCTGCCCCACCTCCCTCTTCCCTGACGTCCGCAAACAGGTCCCCAGGGCTGTAGGTTCTGGGGGAGCTTGCCCAGTTTCTACCCATCACACAAGACACAGCAGCTGAAGGCTCCGTAGCTCATAGGTATGAAACCTTTTCTCCCCATCTCCACCCAGTTGCCCGGGGGGACCTGCCAGCTCTTCTTGCACTGTCTGAGGCACCTTTCTAACTACTAGGGGACCACACCCACCTGTCTGCATCATATGAATGAGGATAGTCGCTTTCCTGCAGCTGCACATCATGCACGCTGAAAGAGGCGCCACTCTACACTCCCCAAGGCCTCTCCCTGCCCACAGCAGTAACTGGACTAAAGTACGTCCCAAGGCTGCGTGGGCCACAGGTTCTGTCCCATGAAAGCTCCTTTGGGAACCCATCCCCAGATGCCTTTGTCATTTGATGTCATGCAGCCCAGCCCCCTGGGCCAAAAGTTGCCCGTGCCAACATTGAACAAAGTGTGGTTGTGTTGTTTTCGCTCGGTTTAGCTGGTGCATGAAGCAAACCTCAGCCATCAGCACAATTTCAGAAAATCAATTTGTATTCTGCCAGCCCATGTGTCATGAACAAGTTGCGCTAATACCACAGTAAGGAACATCTGGAAGCCTGGCAGCTGCAGGGGAGTGGGGTGCAAGGAACACAGAGAAGATGGTTTGTTGTTTTTTTTTTTTTTTTTCATTAGCTAGACAGGCTTGTGCACACGACAGAAGAAAAGAGAGACAAAATAGAAACCTGACACAGGGGCAGGGAAAAGAGAGGGATGCAGTCACATCCCACTCAGGCAGCCCACTGACCCCCTTCTCTATGCCAGGTCCCCCTCGGGTGGGATGTGGCGTGCTCCCAAGAGCCCGCTGGCCCAGGGGAGCCAATGGTTTCCACACATCTCCACACAGCTGAGCTCAAGATGCTCGAAAAGCACCACATGAGCAGGTAGGCTGCAAAGGCATCCCCACAGCAGAACACATTCAGTTCAGCCTGAATGGAAGCCTGCACAGGAGTTTGCCATATAAACAGGGAAGGGGTACTCCAAGCCATTGGTGAGAGCCAGAAGGGTTCAGGTGACCAGTAGGGACAGAGGACAGTCCACCAAGACTTGGCAGACTTGTTGTCAAGGGTGTACATTTGGACTTGCAAGGGGAGAGGTGATGTGAGTCTTCTTAGAGCCATAGCACAGATGGAAACCTGTGTGGCCATCATATAGTGAAATGATAGGGGAGCCATAGCTAGTTGGTTGGGGCAGGGGGAGAATGCCTCCTGCCACACCACCCCTTTCACAGCACCACTAAGCTCCTAGCAGGAGACCAGCACTGTGCACAACCCGGAGATTCAGCAAGCGCCAGGTGGACGAGGAGTTCACCTGCTCAGAACCCACAGACAGCAAGCATAAGCTGCACTCTGATTCAGCCATCATAGGGCAAGCACAGTGTTGTTTGGGATATTGTGGCTATGAGTGCCTCTCAAAGAAGAGCACAGTGAAAAAAGAGCTGCTGATATGAAAATGGGGCTCAAGGCATACCCAGGTAGATGAGGCTGCCAGGGTTGAACTGACCTGAAGCCAGGAACCAGGAGCAGGGTACAGGGTCCAGGGTCTTTGGCCACCTTCCACTGCTTTCTCAGGCCTGGAAGTAAAGCAGCCAGGACACAAACCAGTGCCCATATAGGATGCTTAGGGGTAGAGGATTAGCTAGTTGGGCCATCATACTGGACCCTGGAACCTTTTGCTTATAGGTCAATGAGACCCCAGCCTTTGGTGGGGCTGTGTATGCCTCAGCCTTCACCACTATAGGAAATACCTGGGGCAGGGGTGGGGGAAGGGGGGAGGGAAGAAGGGTCATTACACATGATGATTTTTCAGCTTCACAGTCCAAGATCAGGCAGTGAGGAGAGCATTGGATGGCAGGCTGTACGCAAGGATCTCAAGGCTAGCATGGAAGCAGAGTCAGGGTCCCAGCTTGTGCTTCATGTCCAGGAGACTCTATAAACCCCCGACGGGGATTCTGATCCTATCAATCGCTTCCTTGAACCCCCACCTTCAAACACCATACTTTGAATTAATCTCCACCCTCAGCCCATCAACCATCAGTAATTAACCCAATAACTATCAATACTAACCCATTAACCATCAGCATTAACTCAGCAACCATCAGTAGTTAATCTATCAACTATCCATACTAATCCATTAACCATCAATATTAATCCACTAATCATCAGTATTACTCCATTAGCCATTAACACAAAGCTTTGAGGACCAAGTTTCTAAAACTTAGCCTTTAAGGGCACATCCAAACTATACCAAGGTGGAACCAGACTTCCCCCCCGCCACACACACACACACACACACACACACACACCACCTCTAATTCCTGAGATGTGAAGCAAGGGCCACCTGTTGGGATTCTGAGTCGCATTGCTCAGTGGAAAAGCCCCTCTGACGTCCCAGAGGCAGCACCAGGCAAGGACCCAGAGGAACACTGTGTTGGATCCAAGTGCACCTCACTCCAGGGGATCTTTGAGAATGAGCATGGGAGAATGAGCCCAACCAGCTACCTGGGCAGGAAAGCACCAGCAATGGGATCTCTCCGGCAGGGGACAGAGTCCCCTCCAACAGACCAGCCTGAAGTATAGGGTGAGGCTTCCCAAAACTACCATGAGGAATGTACAGGATACCAGGTCCCTCTTAGCCTCTGTCCATCCTCAAACCTACAAGACACCAGGCCCTTTTAGCCTCTGCCCACCCCCCGAAACCTACAAGACGCCAGGTCCCTCTTAGTGGCTGCCCACCCTGAAACCTACAAGACACCAGGCCCTCTTAGCATCTGCCCACCCTAAAGAATGTACAGACCCCAGGTCCCTCTTAGCAGTTGCCCACACTGAAACGTACAAGATCCCAGGTCCGTTGCACGGTAGCCTAGCGGCTGGGGTCCTCATCTTGCACACATTTGGATCCCATATGGTCACCGGTTCCTATCCTGGTGGCCCCGCTTCTCATCCAGCTCCCTGCCTGTGGCCTGGGAAAACAGTACAGGATGGCCCAAGGCCTTGGGACCCTGAACCCAAGTGGGAGACCCAGAGGGGGCTCCGGGCTCCTGGCTTCAGATCGGTGCTGCTCTGTCTGTGGCAGATACTTGGGGAGTGAATCATTGGTTGGAGGATCTTCCTCTCTGTCTCTCCTCCTCTCTGACTTTCCACTGAAAATAAAATAAATCTTAAAAAAAAAAAAAGACCCCAGATCCCTCTTAGCATCTGCCCACACTGAAACCTTGGATTGTTTTGAAGCTTTGTGCTTCGTTTTGGCATCCAGAAGTACGAGTCTTCTAGCTTTCACTTTGATTCCCTTTTTCCGTATTGATTGGGCCAATGGACATCCCTTGTAATTTCATATGCAATTGAGGGTAAGTTTTTCCATCTGTTCAGGAAAGATCTCTGGAATTTGGATACAAATTATCCTGAATCCACTCATGGCTTTGAAAGGTTTTGCCATCTTAACAGCATTATATATTCCTGTGCGTTCACATTAATCATTTCCAATTATCTAGGTTTTCTAAAATTTCTTTCACCAATGTTTTACAGTTTTGATGGTAGAAATCTTTTCACCTCCTTGATTAAACTCATTCTCAGGTAGTCTACTCTATTAAATGAAGTTGGCAATGCAGCAGTTTTCGTAACTCTTTGTTGTGTTATTCACTGCTACCCCATCAAGTCACAACTGATTTCTGCGCATTGATCTTATGTTTACTGGATTAGCATGTGCATTCTACAACTGTTCTGTCTCTGGGTCTAGAAAGAGCCCACCATGAGCAACATCTAATTGGCTTAGATACTTTGGAACCCTTACCTCATTGGTAGACATTTAACTATTTACTCCTAGTTACTGATAATGAAGGATTTACCTCTGCTATTTTGCTAGGTTTTTTTTTTTTCACATGCATTGTACTACTTTTTCTCAAGTCTTCCAATCCTGCCTTAATTTGTGTACTGTTTTTTTTTTTCCCTAGTGTGCCATCTTGATTTCCTCTTTGTTTTCTTCATACTTCTCAGCTATTAACTTACTGGTTAACTTGGAGATTACTGTTAATACCTGCATTTGTCAACTTTTTTTGCTACTGTCACTACAGTAGCTGAGAGACGCTACTTGTAAAGGAAGAAGGATGACATGGGCTCACAGCTTTGGACAATCAGGCACAATCTAGAAATGCTTAGAGAGGATCATACAGTATGCCAGGAAGCAGAGAGCAACAGGGAGCATACTCACTCTTGCAATCACAACATCTCTATGAAGCCCCCATGGCAGATCATCAGAGCCCAGAACTCATCTTTAGATATTATAATTGGCTTAAGTCAACTGATCCCCTTGATCCCCTCACAAGTTTCTAGGACCAAGCCCCTACTAACATGTGGGGCTGTATGAAACACCCAAACCAGTACCCAAACCAAAGCAAAACACTGCACAATGTACTGCATTCATAACCATCTAGTTTGCACTGATGCCAATTCGTTTCAGTAGAATTTCCTCACTCTAATTCTACCAAGCTTCGATTCTCTACTGTTGGAAAGAACAGAAGATCTTTCTCAATCTCTCTCTATATTTAACATTACCTTCCAAATAAATAAGAAAAAATTATTTTAATCTACCACTTTATGGAGTACTCTTCATTAGCCCCATGATTGTTCTTACCATCAGATTTTCTCTGAATCCTGGGATAAACTTTGGGCATTTCTCCTCATCTGGGAAGTCACTGAGTCTAAGGATATTTAACCATCTCTCCACTCCCTTTGACTGCATGTCTGAGACACTTCCCACCTACCTTCTTTGCCCTCTGTGCCTCTATCTTCTCCTACTCCTCCACCATGACAGTGTCATGCCTGAGAATTACCAGGTTGGACATACAACGTATCTCCAACAATAGCCACGTCTCCAAAGCCATGCAGATCTCTTTATACTAATAGCAATAAGTCTGATCTTGTCCCTGAATCAAATGCATACCAGTCACTTGTATTCCAGGAGAGCTGCTGGAGAATGAAGGAATGGAGCTTCCCTTGGCAGTGAGGACTTGTATATTAATGCTAGATGTTCCTGTGGGGGGCCATACTCCCCGCAATGCCACCCATCATGTGTACCCTGGCACAGCACGCTAGGACTAGTACCACCAGGTCACTGGCTAGGGACTCCCTTCTTTGGTTGATGATTTGCCAAAAAAAAAAAAAAAAAGGAAAGAAAAGAAAAAAAGAAGAAGAAGAAGAACAAGTTCTGCTGTTCTTTCATCCTGTTTTCCTTAATTGTATGTTTTCCCTTTTGAACTTGAATTGAAACCTTCATCTGTGCCCCTTCTTTTCTGCCTGACGCTTAAAGCATTTGGGGTTGGGCATTCCTTTCATGTTGACCTTGGCAGGTCTGAGAGATCTTGGTAATGGAGGATTTTCACATGGCTGTGACTTTAGCACTCAATTGTGGCAGTTTCAAAGTCCTGCTTGACTCAAACCTTGTGCTGGAAATGGTTGCACATTGTCCATGGATGGAGGGTTTGGGTTTTTTCCCCTTTTGTTGTTAATCTCCATGCTTGCCATACTGCATGAAAACGCTGACATGCGAGATTTCTACTCAGTGAATTGACCAGACCTTTTTCTAGCCTTTTTGCCTAATGAATGAAATCTCTTGATAAACATTCCAATGGGCACAAAACAGAGTATGGCTTCTCAGTCTGATGTGCCATCTGTTAAGTCACCTGCCGATGACATCACTGAGCAAGCTTGTTAGTAGTTTGTCTCACTGGCTGTGCTGCTCCTGTGTTTCCACCACACTCACTGATGCTGATGCTGGCTTGTGGGCCTGCTGTGACTGAGCAAGGCACAGGAGACATGTGCTACCCAGGGTCCTGCCTCTCACAGGTGCCTGGACAGTGCCCGGTACTCCAATCCTAGGGTGCAGCAGGACAGTGAGGGACTTTTCCAACTAGCCTTGCGTTGAACATCGGTCTACTCAAACTGCCGGGGACCTTGTACACACACATCACTACCATTTGTAAACTAAGATAACGCCACCTGCTCCTACTAACCATCACACCCACCCTCCCAAGAATGGGAGGTTTTAGCTCCTATGCAGAGGCAGGACTAAGACAGCTGAACAAGAGTTTTCTTTCTTTAAAAAGGCTTACTTATTTTTATATGAGAGGCAGATGTATAGAGAGAAGGAGAGCCAGAGAGACTCCTCCATCCACTGGTTCACTTCCCAGATGGCCACAAGAAGCCAG
The DNA here is from genome assembly GCF_030435755.1 of Ochotona princeps. Lineage (NCBI taxonomy): Eukaryota > Metazoa > Chordata > Mammalia > Lagomorpha > Ochotonidae > Ochotona > Ochotona princeps. The sequence continues at coordinate 9,434,642 of NC_080836.1, read as the reverse complement.
GGTTGAGCAGATCCAAAGCCAGGAGCTTCTTTCAAGTCCCCCTCATGGGTACAGGGACCCAAGGACATGAGTCATCCTCCACCACTTTCCCAGGCCATCAGTAGAGAGCTGGATCAGAAGTGGAACAACTGGAATCAGAATCATATACCTGTATGGAACCATAAACCTATATGGAATGCCAGTGTTGACAGAAGGAAGATTAACCTGGTGAACCACTGCTCCAAACAAATGGCTTTCAACTTGCCTTTTGAGGCACTTCTCATCTCCACACAGCCCAGACAGTGTCTGCTGACTCCTCCAATGTAAGGAGGCAGGACTCGTTACTCCCTCCCACACTTTCTTCCATGTTTCTTCCAGGTTTTGTTGCTCTTTGAAGTTTTGGGAGTCCATGTCTTATGTTTATTGCTGCTAATATCCTCCAATGATCTGTATTGAATCAGTAAGAGATGCCACACTTAATAAAAATAGGAATGTGCTTGTCCAGAGCTGCCTCTATTGCTAACAAGGCAAGACCACAGTCCAGGTCCATTGTCAAGGGGTTTATTTTGGCTCATAAGCCTGATGTGAGTGCTTTAGAAAGCAGTTGGACTTAATCTAACAGAACCCCAACATAAGTTTACCTGATGACTTAGAAACTGTACCTGCAAATGCATTTCCCAGAGAAATCGGCATGCCTGCAATCCCACAAGGGTCTCAGTGAAAGTATCTATAGTAGCCAAATACTGGGTATTAAACACATATGACCATCCAAAGTAGCAGGGACAAGATGATGGAGGTCTCTTCAGACAGTAGAGCAGTACGAAGCAAAGCAAACTGCATATCTTGGTCCATTTCGTGATGTTCTAATGAAATACCTGAGACCAGAGACTTAAAAGGGGAAGAGGCCTCTTTGGGTCACAGTATTGGAGGCTCCAGAGCCTGCAACCACCATCTATTTGTGACAGGTGTCATCACCAAGGCAGGAGCAGGTGCCCAGGAAATCAGAGAATGGACTGAGTAAGGGCAGGCTCATGAGCTTGGCCCATTCCCATGAGACAATGTTAATGCTTTCCTGAGTCAGAGTCCCCATGACCTACTCTCCTCTTGCTGGACCCCAACAGCATCACACTGGGGACCAGCTTCCAGCACCTGAGCCTGCAGACAACAACCTACCCCTATTCCAGCGTGTACAGCTGTGCACAGCCCTGTTACCAAGCGGAAGCCAAGCAGAAGCCACAAGAGACTATAGATGATGGGCAGCACTTCATGCAGTCTCCAGCCCACATTCCCACCTCACATCCAAACACCAGCTTCGTGTGCCCACCCACCCTCCACACTTGCCCCACGTGTCGTTTGATGGTCTTTGCCCTCCAAACCTGATTCTTCCAGCACCTTGAGTAATGGGAGCTCCATTCTTTCAGTTGCTCAGGCCCTGATGCCACAAAAGGCTCAAGCAACATCGTTGCCTGCTCTCTTCCTTTCGCGCCTGGTATCTAAATCCAATGCCCTCTGGCCCTGCTTCCACACCTGCCAGAATACAACCCCAAAATCGACAGTTGAACTTTGGTCCCAGGCACAATCACCTCTGACTCTGTTCAAGCCACAGCACCTCTGGAGCTCCCAGAACGGCCAGCCCGTGTCCCCAGTGTCCACATGCACTCGTGTTAGCCCTGGTCCCCAGAAACCGAAGCACTTTTCTCCAGGCTTCAGGTGAGTGAGAGTGACTGGGAAGTGAGCCAGGCAAGGACGGACAGCAGCATCTGAAAATGGACTGTCCATCTGGGATGGGGGAGGAGGGTAGAGAGAAGCAAAGGAGTCCAAGAGGCTGCCAGAGGACGGGAGTCCAGCATACTGCATGCTGTCCCCTTCTACACCAAGGTCTAGCCCTGGCTCTCCTTCACTTGTCCTTCCCAGCCTCTTGGAGCAGCTACCAGAACAGGGCCCCTCTGTAGGTCCACTGAGGCCACACCTGGGTACTGAAATGCTACAGGCCACTGCCCTCTGCCCTCCACCATGGGAGGCCAACACCCTGTGAGATTGGTAAAGGACGTGTAGTTAATGGACACATCCCTTGCATGGGGACACATCCCAGCTCAGCAAGCCCAAGAACGATCCTGAACACCACTCCAGCGAGGTCATGAACAAGAAGTCAAGACCAGGGAAGCACAAAGAAACAGAGGCTGGTGACCAACACACAAATTTACACCCAGCTCAACCACAGCACCAATGGCTAGAGCCACTGTTGTTAAATCATGACTTTGTCATGAAAGTTCATGGAGAAATGGAAACCCAAGATAATGGTTTATTTTCTCACACACACACATACACACACACACACACACACACACACACACACACACATAAACCTTTGAAATTCACACATGGCTTTTCCTGTTAATATGCCTAGGAAACAGCAGAAGCAGGCCCGAGTGCTTGGGCCTCTACACCCATGTGGAAGACTGGACTGCAGGTGCAGTCCCCCTGGTGTCTGCTTCTTGTAGTCATTTAAGGGGTGAACCACCAGATTAAAGAGCTTGCTTCCTCCCTAACTCTCTCTCTTTCTCTATCTCATTATCTCCCTCTCTCTTCCCACATTCTGCCTATCTATCTATCTATCTCTCTAACTCTGCCTCTCAAATAAATAAAAATAAACCTTTAATTTTAAAAAAAGACTTCAGAGCTCGAGTGTCTACATGAGATCGAAGAGCCAGGCCTTGCTCAATCTATCGCAATATCCATTAACACTAAACATACAAACGAGACACTGTATTGTCTGTCTTTTTTTGTTGTTTTAAACATATTTTTATTGCATTTCGTTTTTTTTTAATTAATTACATTGCATTATGTGATACATTTTTTATGCACTGGGATTCCCCGGCCCCTCCCCCCACGGCGGATTGCTCCACCTTGTTCCATTTCCATAGTTCAAATTCAGTTGAGATTCTTTCATTGGAGGTATTTACCAAGCATAAAGTCCAGCATCTTATTGTCCTGGTAAGTTCAATGGTTTCTTGGTGGGACCATCTCTGGTCTGAAGGTAGAGTCGGCAGAGTATCATCCCAATCAATTGAAAGCCCCAACATAATATTTCCAACCATTTAGAACATTGTGGCATTAATTGACATGGTATTGATTAACAAATATGTTAATAGGAAAATGCAGGTTCTCAACCACAACCTGTGACTTCTTCATAGATATTTCAATTTTGGTTTATATTCAACCGTGTTCTATACACCTTGAAATGGCTTGGATTGCTATTCAGCTGTCTCATACCTATTTTAATTTTAGTATTTAGCAGTTTATAGCATTGAAGCACGTTTTCGCTGAACCTGGCTGTTTTTCAGGTGGTCTAACTCTATAATTCTAACATGATACATGTCAACAGTTTAGGTGAGCATGTTTAGGAGCGGTGTGCAGAGAAATCTTCCATACCCCAGTGAGGAGTAACTAATCTTTGTGTCCCACCCAGTGAGTTATAAGTGCATCCCCGCTGACCATTTCCTGTCTGTTTCTAAGCTTTCCTTGTTGTTCTCTATCTATTCTAGTTGTGTTTGTTTGTTTGTTTGTTTTGAGGGGTTCCTGGAGCGCTCCTGATGGTTATTACGAGAGAGGGTGGGGACCCAAAATTGGAAGCAGACAAGGACCAGAGAAAGCTCCTCTCCCTAGTCCTGAAGGAAGTTTACTGTTCTTCTGTTTCTGCGGACCGCTCAGGGATCCTGGTTGTTGTTCAGGCTTTTATCCCAAACCTGAAGACTCCTAGATCCTCACCAAGGACTATCAGTATGAGCACTGAGGACTACATCCCTACTGCCAAGGAGACCACAGGGAAATGGAGTGCCTTCGGAGGCCAAGAACTCTGAGGTCACCCACACCCAATTGGATCTACCACATGGGATGGAAGAAGCCCAAATCCTGCCTTGCAGGATCCAAGGACATTGGAACTGTATTGTCTTTCATGCTTATGTTTCATCAGCTAACATAACTCTTCATGTGGCTGAGTGGCTTCATGATGTGACATCTAGTCATTGAGTGCCAGCACCTTCTTTCTGGGACTTCCCTGCTCTGAGGTTGAACTCTACAGTCACCTAGCCTGAGCCGATTAATCTTCGCACATTAGGAAATCTGATATTTGCACCCAAAATCGAAGAAACAATTCTTCCTGGCTCCTTCACTTTCCGGATAAGTATAATTGCAGCCCAACCCTTCAGGTCTCGAGTGGAAGGCTGGTGGCTGGCTTAGGAGCACCCTGGAGAAAAGGACCAGACCCTGACCCTGGGACATCCTGCAGGAAGATATCAACTGTCTCTACAACTTTCTCCTTCTCAACCACCACACAGCCAGCAGCCCCATCAGTGTGGACGAGAACTGTTTCTGTGCCCACTCCAGGGAGGTTCCTCCATGGCCCGCTGCTAGGGCCTCTCTGCAGGTGTGTGGTGGTGCCCTTGTGCAATGCCTGTGTCAGGTTCACATGTGATGACACAGACCTGCTATTCCCCGACAGGCATAAGTTGTGTCAGAAGAGAGCCTCATGCATGGTACACAGTAGTCAGATACCCTGGCAAGTGATAAGAGTCTTTGTTGGCAAGGAAGCGTTGAACTGCAAGGTTAGGTAACTCAGCTGTGACCCTGGCTATAGCTAACAACCCACTGACAAGCTTTGGTCTGTGTCACCGATGAGTGCTTACAGGCCCTCGGTATGTGAGGGCTTGCTTTGGGGGATCTGCCTGGAACAGCAGAGTAGGCGCAGAGAGCCCAGCACCCCATCTCTGCACAGCCCCCCGTGACTGGCCAGTGCCACGAAGCTTTGGGGACCAGACATGTAGCTTCCAGAGGACAAATGCATGTTGAGGCAGGACAGGAGAAGGGACCAGCTGCACTCAGGGAGCCAGGACAGTCTGTGCAGAACTAGTGCTCAGCAGAGATCCTGTGTGGCAGAGCCAGGTAGCCATGTGTGGGAAAGGGAAGTAAGTCCTGGAGTGAGATTTGGGAAAGCCTAGAGAAGAGGCCTCCCCCAGAGAGAGGGGCTGGAAATGCCCCCAGCAGGTGGTGCTGCTCTGTTTTCTGCTTCAAGAACAGAGCATCCCAGACTGGGTGACTCCTAAACCCAAGTGTGTCTGGTGCTGGAGGACAGGCAATTCAGCGGCATACGGCCCACTTCTGAAGGGGTCTTCCTTCCTGGGCACCCTGACACGGCAGAGCATTGGCCTAGGGGAGATGCAACTGAGGCAGTCCTCAAGCCTCTCTCAGGATTCCACTCCCACAGTCACAGACTGAGCAGGGGCAAACCCTCGTGGCCTGATGACCTCTGGCCATACTCAAGTCCCAACTGCTCCATTTCCAACCCAGCTCCCTGCTCCCTTCTTCTCCTTCTTCTTCTTTATTCCTCCTCTTACTCCTATTCTTCCTCTTCCTCTTCCTCCTCCTCCTCTCTTTCCTCTGCCTCCTTCTTCTCCTCTTCCTCCTCTTTCTCCTCTTCCTCCTCTTTCTCCTCTTTCTTCTCTTCTTCCTTCTCCTCTCCTTCTCCTCCTCTTCTCCTCTTCTTCTATAACTCTGCCTTGCAAATATAGGCACATTTTTAAAATAATGAAAGTGAATTACATTGACACCAGCTCCATGCTCGCCCACCCAAGCACCCAACCCAAAGGCCACCCCTTCCTTCCAGCCATCTCCAGGTCTCCACTTTCAAAACAACATCTCAAGAATCATCCTGGTAACTCTTGGCAAGTGCTGGGATTGGGAGTGGATTGAAGTGTCTCCCTTCTGATGAATTGTATGCAGAAATGGAAGGACTGACTCAGGGGGACTTCCTGGGATTGGAAAATAGATGTGGGCTGGTATCACCTATCAGTATCAGGGCTAGCCTTGGGCTGGTACAAGAGTCTCAAAGGGCACAGTCATCTTGCCTTGTCTCACTGGGCATCTGTCTGCCCAGTTCCCTTAGCACAGACCCAGGGGGTGACCCTGGGCACACATATCCATGCCACCATCTTCTGTATCCTCTACCCTCCCCCACCCCAGGGTAGGCATTGAGTTCCCTGAAATGCTGCCAATCCATCAGTAAAATGGATAGAACAGTCTCAGTCTCACCAGGGTGCTATTTAAACTTGTTTATGAGCACCAACAACACAGTCAGAGCCTTCAAGATGATAACAACAGAACACCAAGAAGTACTATGGCATCCTGTTGTCATGGAGATGGTTCCATGTTCTGGGCTCCTCCTCCTCCTCCAAGGATCTCCTTCCAAGGGTCTGGGGAAGCGGCACTGCAACCGACCAGGCATTAGCACTAACAACAGTGATAATTAAATTACACAGAGAGAAAATCCATGAAATATGTATGGGAGAGAAATGGATTGGATTCATTTAGGCATGTTTTCCCATTAGGAGCGGCTCCCTGGAGCCTGTGACCAACTCTCCGCAGAGGCACTGAGGGTGTCCTGGGAGAGGCAGAGGTCAGAAGCTGAGGGGCCAGCTTCAGCTGTAATCAGGCTCCAGGCACCCCCTCTCTGCAGAAGGGCGCTCCTCATCGGCAGAGCCTTGCAGCTTGCTAGACATGCTTGACCCCTTCTTCTGCCATCGGGAGTGACACAGAAACTAGCCTTAGGAGTTTAGCAACGATGCCAGGAAGCAGAACCCTGAGTGGTGGCCTCTGGGAGAACAGCGTCACCCCTCAGCAGAGGGCGTGCCAAGCAACAGAACTGCCCCAGGACCATCCCTGGGGTGCCTTGGCCACCCAACTGGCCTTCCATCCTGGAGAAGCCACGGTCATGTGCCCTGGCCACGATGCAAGAACATCAGTGCTACTTAAGTCTCTTCAGTTTTTCCCAATCCAGCTCGGGCACCATCCTGGGCTCTGTGTCCCCCACCGCCTCCACACAGGCCCTGGTGATGGGGGCACAGCTTTCCACAAAGCTCCCTGCTCCTTTCCTGCCCCAAAAGTCCAAGACAGGCTGACAAGGAGCAGGACTGTCCCCCAGTAACTCCCAACACTGCGACCCTCTGAGGACTGCCGTCTGCAGCATGGCTCAGTTCATGCCTGTGGAGAATTCTGGTATGCTCCCTGGGCGGGTCACTTGTATGTAACACAAGCCACAACCCCAACCTATCTCAGCCTCTTCCTCAACCCAGCATTATTACCATCACAAGGGTCTCAGGCGAGGTTTCTCCAGCCACTGCCCCAAGTGTCCAGCCAGTAGCAGCAGGAACCAGGCACGCTCAGCGAGGGTTCCACAGAAACGGGCCCACCTGCTCTCGTCTAAGGAACACGTGAGATGCTGACCAGAGCAGTGGTCCCCCAACTCCCCCTGCACCCAGATGCTAAGTAGGAAGCACTGAGTTGACCCCGTGACCCTCAACCACAGGGTAACAGCCAGAATGCAGTGCAGAGCTGGTGCCGTGTCTCCCCCAGGACGATGGGAGAATTCTAGGTGTGTACTGAGCTGGGGTACAGCAGGAGGCCCTGGCTCTGTCCCAGCATGCTTGGCACAGGTAACCCCCACCCTCAGCCCTCCTCCCACCATGAGTCCACAGCCACCAGCTGCGGGGTCAGCTTTTGGGGGTTCCTGCAAGTTGCATACCCACTGCCACCAAACATGTCCAGATTCTGCCCAACCTGCCTTTACCCTTGAGTCCCAGCCACACTGGTCCCCGCTTGGCTGAGCCTTGGACCCTATGTCCCTCTGTGAGGTCACTCCACTCGTGAGACACTGTCTTTCTGGGTGGCCACCCTCCCTATGGCTCCCTCAGTGCCTCTGGGCTTCCCCAATCCACACCTGCACCCGTGTTGGGTAGCCAATTCTCATGACCCACACATGGTACACGAACCTCTCCTGGACACGGCACCAGCCCCGTGCGTGTCTCTAGAACATGTCGGACTGGGGCCCATGCCTCCTTGGCATGCCTCCCACTAGGGATCTGCCTTTGCCTGCTGCAGATCCATCTCCCTGACAGTGACGCCAATCAGACTTGTCGGGGCTAGGAAGGGGGAGGAGGGGTGCGTTGTGAATGATTCCATTGAAGTCGGGGTTTTAAATGGAGGAAATCAATACGCTCTTCCCGGCATCACAGACTCTCCTCACCTGACCCCACTGCGCAGGCCCCAGCCTCCTCTCTCCTCCTTCCTTCCCAGAAGGGGCCAGCCCTTTCTCGGAACTGCTGCCCCAAGCCTGGGGGAAATCAGACTTCCCTTCCGAGGAAAGGGCTACACCACACCTCTTAGGCAGAACTTCCCGGAACACGACAAGGCAGTCCCAGAAGGTCCACCTGCCTGACGAGGGGTGAGGCAACATCCAGGAACAGCATGCAGCTTCCTTGCAGCTGGCTCTGGCTCGGCCAGGCCCTGCAGCCATTCTGCTTAGATTAGAGCCGGGCTCTGCCATCCACCAGCTATGTAGTCAGGGACAAGCCAGGCAGTGTGTGTGTACACCCCCGAGGGCCAACACCTTTCAGAGAGGGCAGCTGTAGCTTCCTGTGTGTGACACCGGGAAGCCATGCAGAAGGCCCACACCACCAGCACCCCTGCAGGTGCAGCAGTTCAGCCTGGTTGTGGCCCCAGCCTTCTAGTGGAGGAAGGGTGGGGGTTCAGTGAACCTCTGTCATGGCAGTAGCATATGCCCCTTGACCTCAAGCTCGGGTCAGCTAGGAATGTGCGGGGCACACATGCTTGTTGCACTATGCCAGTCCAGACGCCCACAGCACATAGAGCAGGAACCTGATTCGATTCTCTGCTCACCTCCTGATACCGGTTCCCTGCTAATGCATCCTGGGAGGCACAAATACTTGGACATTTGCTACCACGTGGTCTAGCTGCATTAAATTCCTGGCTCCTTCGTGAAGAACCTCAGTTTCAAAATCCCAAGCATTTGCTCATCGCTCATTGCTACTAAGAAACTGCGTGAGCTCGCAGGCCAAAAGGCCTATGTGACCTTTAGCAGCCTATGTGACCTTTAGCACAGATGGGTCCCAATTCTCAAGAATCAAGACCCACCTAAGTCTGGTTATCTCACAGGTGGCTCCAAGTAATTGAGTGGGTGCTTGCCTCAGTTGCTGAAGGCATGGGCTGTCCAGCCGAGATAGGTAGGGAAGGTGAGGTATCTCCCCTCACCTTGCAGGCTATTGTGAATTGCCCCTTTCCAAGCTATTGTGGACTGCCCCTCTAAAAGCCCTATGAATGTTCTGTTCAGGGCCACATTCCTGGTAAGTTGTGTTGGTCCCAGCCAGCCGGCTGGCAGGTCAGTCAGCCAGCTGCCCGCTCTCAACCAAGAACCCAGGCTCAGATGTGCTGAGCTTCAATAACCCATCCTTGTGCACTTGGATCAACTTCACGCTCCTGGTGATTTCTGCGGATCACAAAATCTGGGCACAACACTGGCTTCTGGCTCGGATCCTGGCCCAGGCTGGAGTATGAGAATTCTCATCCCAAATCCTGCTGGTCTTGGGAGAGGAAGAAGGAACCCAAGGGGCCTCCTGATGGGGAAGTCAAGCTCCACTGACCACTTTGGTTAACAATTAAGTCAGAGCTTAAGGGTAGTGGTCTTTGGCAGTTACTTCAAGGTCACGAGCTTGAAAGTCACACGACCCCCACCTCTGTGGTTCTTTCTGCCCACCTGCGATGTTCACCTCTCATCACTTGGACCCTGAGAGGGGGTAGTATTGTGTTATTGCATAACCACTCCCCTTGCAAGCCCCCAGAAAGGCCTGTGATAAGGAGGGCCTGGTCTCTGGGTCACGTGTTTCTGTCCCTCTCACACTCCGACTCTGGGCCTCCCCACTACCTGCTTGCTCTCTGGCTTCCCGTGGACAGACGCTGAGGACAAGTACCTGAGCATGACCCCTGTGTGTCTGTATTCTGTTCACTGCTTGGGCAAGTCAGTGAAGATGCAAATGCTAAGATGCTTTGTATTTCTAAACTGTGTACTTTCAAGAGTTCCAGGAGAGGTGAGGCCTGACAGTAACAGAATGTGGGCAGAGGAGCCAGGGAAAGGTGAATGTCTGCAGCTTTGTAAGTGTGCCCAGGTTATTTGTTGCATGTCTCTTAGGATAACTTACATTGCTGGGGAAGCTGGGACATAGAACTTCAGTGTAATGGATGGACTACAGGGTAATGACCATTTGCTCCTCTCAGGGTTTCAGATCAGACTGGATTGCCATATGGACTTGCCATTTGTTAATGCCTATTGGGCCCTGCCATCACCAAGCTTGGTTGATAAAGACTCCTTAATACATCCTAGACTTGTCTGGCATGCTCTCACTCACACCCCACAACAAAGCCACCCAAGCACAAAGACCCTGGGCATGGTTGGGAAGTAGAGAGCTGGGAATGAGAGACCGCAGCCCAATGCCACCACCCCTGCCCCAGGCAGCTGTCCTCAGCATCCCCCCACCAGGGCTGTGTTTGGGGACACTGACTGGTACAAAGGGGACAAACAAGTGCATCCTGGCCCTTGTGCCAGCTTTCAGTCAGAGCAGAAGAAAGAGAGAGGCCCAGCCAGATGGGGACCACTGCGGCGCAGGGAGCCCCACTACCACACAAACCTTGTGTCTTCTGGGGCTGGACATGACACATGAGCTATACAAGAAGCCTGCATCTGGGCAGCCTCCCTAGAGACTAAGCATGGGGCAGCATCATGCATGGTGGCCAGTACTGTGATGAGCAGAGGCTCTGAGTGATGGGGCAGAGAGAGGAGCAGGAATTACAACTCAGGGGATCGTGATTTAATTCTCACACATTCCTGGCTGGGGTAGTCCAGGGAAGCCCTTCTAAGCTGGGGGAGCCACGAGGGGTTGCCTAGGTAGAGGAAAACAGGAAAAGAAGCTCCTGGTAGTCAGCATGACCCCCCTGGACCACTCTTACTGCTTTGTGCTACAATTCCAGCTTTGGGGTCAGATGAAGCCAACATCTGTGACACCAGCATCCCATAGGGACACCAATTCAAGTCCATGCTGCCTCACTTCTGACCCAGTTCCCTGCTAATGCAGTGCCAGCCTCGATCATCACAAATCGAGGCCTCCGACATGGTGCCTTTGGTCATTCTGCACTCGTCTCATGAGTAGCAGCAGCCCCAGGCCCCAGACAGCCACCAGGCACGAGCCCACAGCCCCCGCCTGTGTGCCTGTGCAGCCCACATGGGAAGCCAGCACTGCTGGAGCAATAGCAGGTGATGCGCCTGGCAGAACCCCATCACATGGCATCAGGTTGAGGCTTCTACCACCCAAGAGTCACTACCCACTTTGTACGTGAGATGATAGACATTAAGGCTTGAGGCATCTCTTGCTAGACTCAACCCAGCCAACCTGCAGACTGAAGCAAGTCCCAGTGGCCAGCAGCCACCTGCACAGGTGCCCAGGGAGCTGGGAAAGGTTCCTGCCCACTTGGCCTCACTCCAGGAACCCAGACATGCTCCTCCTCTGACTCTTCCACCCTTGGATTTGCTTCCAAGCCCTGCTGAGCCTCTTTCTCTGCACCTCAAGCCCCACCTCTATGCTCTCACCCTATAGTTCTAACTTGTGCTTCCCGGAAAGCAAAACAACAGAAAGAGGTGTGCTTCAGAGTACAGGGGTTTTCTTCTTCTTTGTTTTAAATGGGAAAGGCAGAGAGATGGATGACAGAGATCTCCCACCTTCTGGGTTACCTCCCAAATGCCTGTTACAGGTGCAGCAGGGCCGGGCCAAAGCCAGAGGCCAGGAGCTTAACCCAGGCCTCGCATGTGAACAGCAGGGACCCAACCACTTAGGCTATCACCTTCTACCTCCCACGAGGTACAGTAGAAGGAAGCTGGTTAGGAGTAGAGCCAAGAACTTGAACCCAGTCATTCCCATACAGGGTTGCAGGCATATTACACATTATTTTAACTGCTGTGTTAATTGTCCACCGTGTACCTCATCTCTGGTTCTGAAATTCTCCAAAACCAGAATCCACAGATGTTCAAGTATGCCCAACTATAGGGGTTCTTTACAAGATTGTCAAGAAATAAAATTAAGAACTCGTTTCCTGCAAAAGATAATAAGTACATATTCAAATTCATGGTGCAAGGAATCTTTGCAAACTTCATAGTGGGACCCCGTGTTACAGTGCAGTGAATTAAGTTGCCCCTTGCAGTGCCAGAATCCCATTTCCAAGTGTTCATTTGACTCCCAGCTGCTCCACTTCCAAACTACCTTCCTGCTAATGCACCTGAGACAACAGAAGAGAGTCTAAGGACTTGTATTCCTGCCACCCAAGGAGACTTGCGTGGAGTCCCAAACTTCTGACCCAGCCCAACTATTATGGTTGTTGAAAAGTGAGCCTCCAAATGAGAGATTTTTCTCTCCTGTTTTTTCTCTCTGTGTTGCTCTGATTTTAAACAAATCTTGAAGCCATCATTGTGGCACAGTGAATTAAGCTACTGCCTGTGATGCTAGCATCCCGTGTGAATACAAGTTCAAGTCCAGGCTGCTCCACTTTCAATCTAACTCCCTGCTATTTTAGTAGCCTAGAAAAGCAACAAAACATGACCAGGTTGCTTGGGCTCCTGATGCCCCTATGAGAGACTTGAAAGGCATTCCTGGTTCCCGGCTTTGTCCTGGTTCAGTGCTGGCTGACAGGATGAAATCAATGGATGGAAGATCCGTGGATGCAGCAGCTGGGGATGGGCACGCAGGGACACGGATGCTGAATGTGCTGCAACCTCCTGGACAGCCCTGTGCCGTGGTCAAGCACATGTTCAGTAAGCCTGTTCACGGCAGCATTGCATGCCTTCTCACCAGCCCCAGCCACCCAGCCATGCACCCTGCACTGCTGAGAACGAACCACATGCCTCTCAGTGACCTGCGGGCCTGAGCAGGCTCCACCCTAGGGCACACTTGGCTTGACTGTGGGGTGAGATGAGGGAACGCATGACCTAAGTGCTCACCTCACACTGATGCACCCACAGGTCCCCTTTTCCTCCTTACTTTCCCAAGAGCTTCCATCTCTAGCAGCAAGATAGAAACCCACATCCTCCAGAAGTCTTCACAACAAAAAAGAAAGAACTCTTACACTCCCTGGTCTCCTACCACTCTATTTCCTTCCAGTCTCTTTTCTTTCTAAACTTAACACTGACAAGCAAAAGGGAAAGGATGGGGACTGGTGATGCCACTCATTCCCATCGTTATCCACCAGATCACCACACCTCCCAATGTACAGTCACATAAGTATGCAGAGGACATCAATGCAGCCAGAGCAGCCTCTGTGCAGGCAAGAAGCAAGGTCTACAGGCCCCAGTATGCCCCAGGACAGGCTCCAGCCCCATCACCACCACACATACACTCTCCATACTCACCTTGGCCTCTAGAGAAGACCCAGTAACTGTCCCTCACCCGGGGCTTCTTCCTGGAATAAACTGTCCCCCACAGGGCCCTGTCTCACCCAAGGGTCCCCCTGTGAGCAGTCTGTCACGCACTGAGGATCCCTGCTGTCCTGTCCTGTCCAGGCAGATGGCAAACATCCCAACAGGCCCCTGCAGCCTGGGCCCCCAACTACATCCAGGCAAATTCAAACCAGAGAACACACAGCCCACGAAGGGCACATAGTGAGACAGTACCTGCCTGCCCCAGCAGTGGCTGACAAAGAGTTCCCTAGATAGTTGGGGTTCCCACCAAGGGGCACACGAACTGGAATGGGGCTGTGTTCTGATCAGGAAACAGTTGTAGTCTCCCTTGGCACAAGTGTGGACTGGAACTTGACGCACTGGGCCAGGTCAAACTGCAACACCTTCTGGTGTTCTAGAGGACCAGAGTAGCTGCAGGACAGACTAGGCTAGGTCTCAACCCCAACTGAGCCATGTATGAGCTATATGTGGGTATGGACGAGCCGTGGCTGGGCTGAAACATCCAATAATCAGAACCAGAATGGGTTGAAGGCCAGTTAAGAAAAGCCACTGTTCCTGCTAGGACAGGGGGTGAACTGAGTAGGGCTGGCTCATGGACCCCCTGGTATGCGCGAAACCTGGCATTGAGAGAGGTTCTGATGGAAGAGCCTGGGCAACTGCTCTGACAGGACACAGACCCTGCAGGTAAGCGCAAGAAGCATGGAAGGAAACAGCCCAGAAGAGGTCATGGAAAGTATCCCACTGGCATACATTTGGCAGGGCAGACAAGGCTGAATCAGTTCGCGTCATCCACTGGCAAATCCAAATGCCAGAGCAGAGTGTGGGTCGAGCCAGGTTCAGTCACAACAAAAGCAGTACACAACACAGAAAGCCAAGCTGAGGTTGCCTGTGCCAGATGTGACCACAGCACCCAACCAGCACACGTGAGAACCAGGAAGGGAAGGGGCAGAGATGGCAGGGGAATAAGGGGTGGTTCCCTTGATGGACAGCTACTCCCACTGGAGAGCGTGAGCCGGGATGGGGACAGACCAGATTAAGCAGGGCTACAATACCTGTGGGCCTCATGTGAGCCAGATCAGGGGAAAGCCAGGCTGGGCTGATTGTTCCTACTGGTGCAAACAAAATTAGAGTGGGTGAGGGTTGTTTGGGCTTAGCCACAGCATCAGCTGGCACTGGGGGCTAATTCTGTCAATTCAAACCACAGAACCACATGGAGAATACATAATCCGGGAGTGGGAGTGGGGTGTGAGGCAAATAGTGGACTCCTCCCTCTTGGGTTACCACTCCCACGGGAGGGCACAAAAAAACTAGGACAGGGGCTGGGGTGGCTAGACAGAGAGGCACTCAACATCCATGAGGGCTGGATAGTTGAGCAGGTTAGATGGAACTAAGCTTCAATACCCTTTGACATGTATGAGAGCCAAATGGAATGAGGGGCAAACTGGACTAGTCTGCTACACATACTGGAAAACCAGGATAGGAGGCGGGCCTGGTGGGGGATATTGTGGGTCACTCTGATTGGGCTGCAGCTCCCACTGGTTTATGTGAGGGCCAAGTATGTGACGGGCAGAACCAGGCTGGACTGCAACACCATTGGTTCCAGTGGAAGTCGGGGCTGAAAACAAAACCAACCCAGCAATTGCAACCACCAGCTGGTCAGAGCGATGGACTGTGGCGGGCCCTATACTTGCTAGTACATACAAGAATCTAGTCTGGGAACACCTCAAAGTTTCTTTTGGGGATATCCCCAATCGAAATGGCGGACTCAGAACCCTAGCCAAGAAAAGACAGAAGACAGAACAGGTCAATCAATCACCTCAGCTATATGTTGGCAGCGAAATACTGGACAAATGGAGACTCTATGATGGACTATGTCAATCAGCGGATTCTTCAATGACCTCATCGTGCTTGGAGTGAAACTGGCAGCTATTCATAACTGTTGTACTATCAAAAAACTTGAGCAAGGATCTCAGAGCATGTCCCACATCAGGGCATGGGATGGGTGGGAAACTGGGTGGGGCTTCTCCCTCAATATTCCTTTTACCTCAGATATATGAAGGAAACAATATGGAAATAATAGTCTTACCCACTTCCCTATAGCCCTTGTACCTTTTTACCCTAATTAACAATATAAAGATTGTCAAAAATATAATTTAAAAAATGTATAGAGAAATGAAAAAAGAGTGAATAACGGACAGAAGATCTTCCTCTCTGTCTCTCCTCCTCTCTGTATCTCTGACTTTCTAATAAAAATAAGTAAATCTTAAAAAAAAAAAAAAAAGAGTTCCCCAGATACCAGCAGGCCTTGGGACACAGCAACCCAGCTGTGGTCCTGGCATAGGCCCTCCTGAAACACATCCAGGGCTTAGGAAGCACAAAGCAGGAGCAGGTGCTGCAGGTGACAAGGTGCTCAGGGCATGGGTCACTCTCCAGGCTCTGGCAGCAGGTGTTCCTCCTTTGCTGACCCATCTTTGTCGCCTTGCTGCCTGCTGCTCCGCTCAGCTTGACCACAGGCCCCACTCCCCACTGCCTGGAACTTAACTGGTCCAGCCAGGAGCCACCCTGACCGCAGCAAACCTGAAGCAGTTGGACACCCTCAGGAGCAATGACAGGTGCACCAGCTGTGACAGTCATAAAGGGCTGTGCCTGAGGCAGGACAAGATGCAAGCCCTGGGACACTTGCCCAGGGCATCTCTGGAGAGGCAGGGGAAAGGGCAGCGAGAGCAGATGTCAGACAAGGACTGATCTGGCTTGTGTGTCAGCATTTGAGACACCTGCTGGGATGCTGAGTAAGGGGCATGGTGGAGAGGGGCCTGCAGGAAAAGGAAAGTTCAAGACAGAAAGCCTAAAGGGTCTCCAGGCTGTAGGTAGAACTGACTAACCCCACAGAACCTGACCTAGCTACAGAGCCATCCCCTTTTCCTTGTGGCTGCCTAAAGTGGGAGAATCAGGACCTAGTTCCCTCGGACCACCAAGGAGCACCTCTGAAGGCCACCACAGCCTGGTGCTCTCC
Source organism: Ochotona princeps (assembly GCF_030435755.1). Classification (NCBI taxonomy): domain Eukaryota; kingdom Metazoa; phylum Chordata; class Mammalia; order Lagomorpha; family Ochotonidae; genus Ochotona; species Ochotona princeps. Next base: position 9,418,305 of record NC_080836.1, on the reverse strand, counting down.
CCACCCCACAAGTCTCTCTCTGTCCTCAGCTGCTCTCTGCCTCCCAGGCACTGTGCCTCCCCTTCGTCTGGATAAGGCTGTTGTACCCCAGTCTTTGCCCTCCACTAGTGGCTACAGCCACTACCACCACCATCACTCTAGGCTCCTGCTAGGACCCCCAATTCTGCCACAAGTGTGGCACCTCTGAGCTTGCTCCCTTGGGAACCCGTACCCTGCCTCAGCTGTGACTTCCAGCTCCAGGAGCAGGGCAGCATGGGCAGAATGAATGAAGAGTGGGTCCAAGTATTCCTGGTCAGGCAAGCCACTAGATATTGACCAGTATAGACTCAGCACAGCAGGGCTCTTCCATCACAATCCTGGAATTGGTTTTAGGAGCGGGGAAGATTTCTCATTCCTGAGACACACAAGTGGGGGAAGCCAAGACCTGGCTGGAGTATCACTCCCAGCAGCCCCACAGAGGGAGCCTGCTCATATTCACAAAGTCACGAAGAGCAGAGACCACAGAGGGAGCTTTGAGGGAAAGCAGGGGCAGGTGTGTGAGCGAGAGTGCCACTGGCATCAGCCTGGACAGGGTTACCACTGCCCCAGGTGCCTGGCCCTGACCAGCATGAATCCGTGAGACTGGCCTGCTGTAGCCAGGTACCAACAGGTACATCATCTCTCAGTTCTAGACCTCCAAGGAAGGGCTGGTTCAGTCCAACAGCAGGAAGGAAATGGTGCAAGGCCCCAGTCCTCAGCTATGGCTTCTCGTTGTGTCTGAATCCTGATCTGAAAGGATTTGAGCCCCAAGTCTTATCCGACCTCATTTGAACCTGAGTGGCCCCCGTGTCACATTCTGACATCCCAGGGGCCGAGACTTGGGTAACTCATAATTCAGGGTACAACAGCCTTGCAGAACATGTGTGGTTCCCAGAACGGCTCGAGTCCCCAACTCCCAGAGACCTGCCACAGCTCTGGGCTGCTGGCCACCAGGGCGGCCACCTACTCCTTGTGGCCACCCAGGAGGCAGCAACAGGGAGGCTCCCACATTTCTGTTGTCAGTCATCAGGCAGCTCCCTCACTGCCCGCCTCAAGCCTGAAACTCACACGTTGATTTTTGAGCCAAAGCTAACTTTAGTTACCATGATGCCAACAATGGGAGGATTCAGGGGAAGATAAGTCATCGTCATCAGAATGGAAGCCATATGATTGAGCTCACCCGGCCGCTCGCTGGGACCTGGACTGCCTTTCCAGCTTTGTTTGTTTCTTCTTGGTCATAGTTTGCTGACACAGTTCTTGCTAATTATAAGCAGCCGGAAAAAGCCTTTTCCCAAACACGACACATGACCGCATGGGAACTAGAAAAAGAGATTGATTATTCTGCTAGTCTATGGCCGCTTTGCAAACAGCCCCAGAATCCAGTGGCTTCCAGCTTCTGCTCCATGAAGGGCTGGGACACAGGGTGGGAAGAAACCAGCTGATTCAGCTACTGATGCGACAGAGGGCACCATGGCGAGGTGGGGGTGGGGGGTCATCTCGCCCCTGCCCATTGTCAATGGAGATGTCCTTGTATTTTGGGCCTCTCTCCATGTTAGCTCCAAAAATGTGGGGGGTGGCACAGCTTTGGGACTCAGGCGTCACAGGTCCAACCCAAGCTGCGGGGACCCCACACTGTGGCTGACTCCAGGCCTGAGGCAAGGCTGTCACCCTCACTACGTGGAGGACAGTCCAGAGAGGAATGGAGGGACTCCTAGGATCCAACCAGGAATCAGGCAGTTGAGAGGGGAGCTGGGTTGTTGCTTAATCCGGATGCTAGAAACAGCTGGCTCCGTACTGAGGCATGCGCTGTCTCCAGCACCCTCAAGCCTGCCCACAGGCACACACTGGCCCTCATCAGGGAGCGCCACACTCACTCTCCCAGATACACACATGACAGTCACATGCACGGCTTGCACTCACACTCATATGCTCTCATGCACTCTCAGACACCTACAGACTTCTTGACACACTAAATGGAGGCTGTAGCCAAGACCACAGCCACGGCAACCCAGGCTCTTAAGGAGGGTGCAAAGAGCGTCATCTCCTCAGAAGCTGTCCCTGAGCATCTTTGAGGGCCAAGCAGACCCATGCCCAGCCAGCAAGCAGCCAAGAAGGGATGAGACAGAGCCCATACCCTCCATGCTTCTGGCCTCCATGGCTATCGGTTGACCAGAAGCACAAAATGACACCCAACACACAGCTCACCAGCAGAATCATCTTGATGTACAGTGGGTTCTATTTGTTCAGTTTCCAATTAGCTATCAACATTTTATCAAAACATTTTCACGTTATTTGAAATACATGATGACAGAGGAGGGTGAGAGAGAGAGATCTTTCATATGCTATTTCACTTCCAAATGGCCACAACAGCCAGGAGCCGAAGCCAGGAGCTGGGACTCCATCAGGGTCTCCCACAAGGGTGCAGGGGCCCAAGCACTGGCACCATCTTGCACTGCTTTCCCAGGTGCATTAGCAGGGAGCTGGATCAGAAGCAGAGCAGCTGGGACTCTGATATGGGATGCTGGTATTTCAGGTAAGCAACTTAACGTGCTGTGCCACAGTACTAGACCCAGGTTATCAACATTTAAAAAAGCAAACAGCACATGAAATACAGACTTCTGGCTCCTCTTGAAAAAACCTAGAAGACCCCCAGACCTTATGCAGCTGAGCTTGGAGCCCAGGAAATCAAATGCCAGCTCTAAAGACTCATCTCCCTCAATCCAAATCTTCCCAGGGCTAGAAGTGGGACAAAGGTGGGTCCAGCACAATGGCTCAGTGACTAAAGCCTCACCTTGCATGCTCCGGGATCCCCATCGGTTCATGTCCTGGCTGCGCCACTTCCCATCCAGCTCCCTGCTTGTGGCCTGGGAAAGCAGTCGAGGACGGCCCAAAGCCTTGGGATCCTGCATCTGCATGGGAGACCTGGAAGAAGCTCCTGGCTCCTGGCTTCACATCAGCTTAGCTTTGGCCATTGCAGCCACTTGAGGAGTGAATCAGCAGGTGGAAGATCTTTCTTTCTGTTTCTCCTCCTCTCTGTAAATCTACTTTTCAATAAAAATAAGTCTTTAAAAAAGAGGGAAAACAAAGTGTGGAAGGGGAAGGACTCTCCATGCAGCCAACAGAGCAGCGAGGGTCATCGGCTCAGGCCTCGACCTCCCCAGGGGCAGCTCTGCAGGGCCCCAGTGACCACGTGACCACAGATCCATACCTGCAGCCCAAGCTCTCCACCCTCCAAGAAACAAGCAGCCTGAGGCAGAGGTTCTGTCCTAGGTGGGTGGGGGTGACTGTCCCTCGGGCCCAGAAGTTATCAGATGACTGGAGTTCTTCTGCACACCGGAGGCCCCATCGCGCCTCCCCCGGCCACAGCTTCCTCTCCCATCTTTCCAACAAGCCCTTTCGGTACCCAGAGCTCCCCACCCTGCCACCCCTACCCCAGCCAGAACCAGCAGCATCAGGGTTGGGTGCCTACACCCCGGTGTCACCAGGAAACAAAACAAGGCCACAAAGGCCACCATGCAAATACCATCCCACCCTGTAGGTGCTCTGGAGAGGCCGCTGCCAGCCTGATTACTCTCAGAGACTTGCATGTCTCTCCCGACTAAATTTGGCCGCCAGCACATGGCAGCAGAGATGGGGGTAGCTCTGCCATATGTCCTAATTGGAACCACAGCCTGAGTCACCGCCACTTGCCAGAAGGAAAGAGAGAAAAAGGAAAGAATATTTTTTTTTCTTGATGTGCTGCAGACTGGACCTGTTACCAAGTGGATGTCTTCCCTCCAGTGCTAAGACTTCTCCCCGACAACCTGCACTAGGAGAAGCCTTGGAGACCAGCAGGAAAACGATGCCTCAGCGCACAGTCACACTCTACATGCTGCAGGCCTCAGTGACCAGCCAACTCGTGGCACAGGTACCATGCGTGTGGAGACGGCAAGTAAGGGCTGAGGCAAACGTGCCGCATGAGTACCAGGGACACAGCAGAGGAGCAACAGGTCAGAACTGCTACAGCTCCTGTAATTGGAAGCTGCTGCTGGCTTAGTCCAGAGACAGAGTCCACAGCTGGCAAGGCACAGAGCATGCGTGGCAAGGGGCTCCAGCAGCAGAAGGAGGCAGGAGAGGTTGGAGGGGTCACCTGCAGGGGAAAAGGGCCCTGTGTGCCTGGATGCTGATGAAGCCAGTTATGTCGATCTGCTGTGATGCTTCAACCCCGGCCGACCTAACCCAGGAAGGCAGGAATGAGTGGGATGGATGAGAGCTGCTCATACGGCCTGCAGACACAGCCAGGGCGCACAGCCCAGCCTCCCCACTCGCTTGCTTGCCTGTGTGTGTGTGTGTGTGTGTGTGTGCGCAGCAGGAACAGGCCCAGACCTCTACATCTCCCGTCTCTCACTGCCATCCAAGCTGTCCATACCCTACTGAGTCCCACAGCCTCCATACACAGGGTGTTCCCATTTCTTGCACAAGTATTTGCCCACAACCTGCGGCAAGCAAGGGCAAATGCCCACCCCCTTCTTCACCCTGAAGCCCAGCAAATACGTCCTAAGGGGTCCTGAACTCACTTATGGAAGTGTATCAGCCTCCCAGCCTTGCCTGCCTGCCTGCCTCTCAATCCTACCTGCAACCCCATCCCCCTCAGCTCACAGTCCCGGAGGAAAGTTCCCCAGGCCTAGAGGTGAGGCCCAGCACCACCCAACCATGCAACATGAGAGGCTCCTGGCTGCCACCCAGGACAGCATGCCTTGAGAGGGTCTTCTGGGTCTTCCGGGTCACCCTGGGCCACCCCAGAGGTCTCCTTCCATCTGACAGATGAAGGCACGAGGCTGCTTTGGGATGGAGCAATATCTGTGCTGAAGTCCTCATGACCACACAAAGGTGGGGACAAGAAAATGAAGACCCAGAGAAACGGGAAACAGCTGTGAACTTTTATGTTCCGTGAAGTGTGTGGTGGTAAAGATGTGTGCCTGGACCAGGAGGCCATTGCTCAGTTAGGCTTGCCCAGATCCTTCTCCAAGCAGAGACAAAGGGGCAAGGCCTTCCTACAGGCATCCCTTAAGGACGGTACTTCCTCCCATAGGGTCTTGTGGCAGGAAACCCTGCGTTGTAGAGGGACAGTCCATCTAGGGGGCGCCAGAGAGCCGATTCTGTTTCTGGGGTCTTCTGAAGGGTGGAGGTCATGCAGGCCTGGTGCTCTGGGCTCTGCCAGCAAAGTGTGGCATCTCAACTTTGTACCAGAACTGCGAGAGCAAGAGACTGAAGTATTGTGTCATCAGCAATAGAACACAGATAAATGTAACTTCTCTTTCAGCAAGCCTACAAGAATACAGGACTGTGAGTAGCACAATCAGCAAGATCTAACTGACAGATGCAGAGCTCTTCTCCCAAAACCAACAGAGTGTTGAAGCCAGTGCCATGAAAGAGCAGGCTAAGTCTCAGCCTGCAACACCAGCACTCCCTACGGGCACTGGTGTGTCCTGGTGGCTCCACTTCCCATCCAGCTCCCTGTTAATGTGCCTGGGAGAGCAGTAGAGGATATCCCAAGCCCTTGGCCCCTGCACCCACACGGAATACCGAGAAAAAGCTCTGGGCTCCTGGCTTTGTATTGGCCCAGCTCCAGTCACGTGGTCATCTGGAGAATGAACCCACTGATGGAAGATCTGTTTCTCTCTGTATGTCCTTCCCTTTCTAGGATTCTGCCTTTCAAATAAAAAAAAAAATTAAAATATGATAAAATAAATCCTTTTTTAAAATTAGAAAATTTACATTATTTAAATAGTCCCGGAACACTTGCCAGATAAAACCACATCCTGGCCCACAAAACCAGTCTGAACCAGCTGGAGAGAATGAAAACCACAGTGGATTCTTCGACACACGATGAAATCAAGAAAGACTTTATACAGGAGTATATTACTAAACACATTTCTAAGTAATCCGCAGTTCAAAGGGGGAGTCTCAAAAGCAATTTTACTTTTTCAAATTTATTTACTTCTTTGAAGGAGTTTCAGAGATCCTCCAGGCTCTGGTTCACTCCCCAGATAACTGAAACAACCAGAAGCTAGAAGCCCAGCCAGGATTTCCCACACAGAGGGCAGGGTCCCACACTCTGGGGCCATCTTCCATTGCTGGTGGCCTTGGAAAGCAGGAAACTGGATCAGAAGTGGAGTAACTGGGACATAAAACAGCAGCCATCACAAGCGGTGGCTCCACCCACTGTATCACAAAAAGTAATCTTAAGGGCACATAAATTATAGCCAAACAAAAACCCACAGCATTCATGTGATAGCACAATTTAGGTATTGCTTAAATTTGAAAAGAGACAAGCCACCAGTATCACTACAGCCCCTACAGTCACAAGAAAATAGCAAGGAAGTACCATGGACAACGTCATACTCGTGAACTTGACAACATAGAAGTGGACCCATTCGCCAAAGCTACAAAGCACCAATACTCATCAAGATGAAACAGATGCTCTAGGTAGTCCTATCACCATCAAAGAAATCAAATTCATAATGTGGTCACCACAAAAAGAAATATCAAGACCAGATGGTGTCACTGGAGAGTACTATCAAATACAGATTAACACACAGAAAGTAAAAGAGAGGGGAGTACTTCCCAACTTATTCCATGAAGCCAATATTGCCCTGAGGCCAACACCAATGACAAAGCTGCATTCCAGTGTCTCTCTCAGACCTGGAAGCAGACACACTCAACAAAGCCAGAAAATAATCTAATCACAAATATGCACAGCACCGCACACCATGGGCACGTGGGATTTATACCATGTGTGCAAGACTGTGTCAACATTTAAAGACTTACCTTCATAAGACACCATATCAGGGCCCGGCGTGGTGGCCTAGTGGCTAAGGTCCTCGCCTTGAACGTGCCGGGATCCTGTGTGGGCGCTGGTTCTAGTCCTGGCAGCCCCACTTCCCATCCAGCTCCCTGCTTGTGGCCTGGGAAAGCGGTTGAGGACGGCCCAAAGCCTTGGGACCCTGCACCCTCCTGGGGGACGTGGAGGAGGTTCTTGGCTCCTGGCTCTGGATTGGCGCAGCTCCAGCCATTGCAATCACTTGGGGAGCGAATCATCGGATGGAAGATCTTCCTCTCTGTCTCTTCCCCTCCCACCCACAGACTCCAGGGTTTGGGACTGGTAGAGGAAGAGCTACCAACAAGAGGGCCGTTGGCTTGTCAAGAAGCTTCCAGTGTCCTGTGAATGCACTGGAGTGGACTTTGTGAGCCAACAGACCTTGGAAAGATTTTCTCAACCCTGGGGCAATGAAGTTGATGACATCTTACAACTATCAGGACCACCACAGTAGCATCATCAGAACATTCTTCCCCATACTCAGGTCTCTAAGATGTCATGTTGGACTCTGGGCTTCGTTCTGGCCTTCAGGGTCTCAGGAAGGTTATGGCCATTCAGGCCCCTCTACCATCCCCCATCTGGGGTCAGCAACTGGAAGCCAATAACCTGCACCAACTGTTACTAGAAAATATCACATCTGGGCCCAGATGGCTCAATTCATTAATCCTCTACCTCCAAGCATGGGGATCCAATATAGCACCAGTTCATGTCCCGGCTGTTCTGTGTCGCGTCCAGCTCTCTGCTTGTGGCCTGGGAAAGCAGTAGAGAATGGCCCAAAGCCTTGGAACCCTACTCCCATGTGAAAGACCTGAAAAAGCTCCTGGTTCCTGGCTTTGGATAGGCTCAGCTCAGGCCATTGAGGCTACTTGGGAAGTAAAGCAGCAGATGGAAGACATTTCCTCTCTGTCTCTCCATAAATCTGCCTTTCCAATAAAAATAAATAAATCTTAAAAAAGAAATAAGAAGAGAGAGAACAAAGAGAAAGGAAGGAAGGGAAGGGAAGGGAAGGGAAGGGAAGGGAAGGGAAGGGAAGGGAAGGGAAGGGAAGGGAAGGGAAGAGGATCATGGCCACAGCCAGGCTCTGCAGGGTGAGGGTAGCTGCCCTGGAGGTCGGACCCAGTCCCAACACTCAGGAACCCAAGCAGTCCTAGGATATCATCGTGAAACCCTGAAACAGTCAGAACCCACAGATCCCTTCCTCAGGTTAGCACTACCTCACCCCTTCCCTGTCCCACTATCAGGGCAGGTGGCCATAAAACTCACTTGTGGAGCTTTGCTGTGGCTTGAATGGCAGAGCAACAAAGAGAGACAGAGAATCTTCTATCCACTGGTTCATTCTGTCTTAGGCAGCTAGTTCAGGGTCAAGAGCTTGAAAGCCACAACTCCCCAACACAGGCCCAGCTATGAGACAAATGATGCTAACCTATCGTCACCTGGAACCTAAGAGGGGGGTGATATTGTGTTATTGCGTAACCACTCCCCTTTCAAGCCCCCAGAAAGGCCCATGATAGGAAGGGGCTCCCTCTCTTAGTCATTTGTTTCTGTAGCTCTTGCACTCTGACTCATGGACCCCTGAGCACCTGCTTGCTCTCTGGCATCCCGCCTCTGAGAACAGAGGTTGCAGCTGAATATGACCCCCCATGTGTCTGTAAGGTAACCCCTGAACATGGCCCCTGTGTGTCGGTATTCCTCACCCTTTGTTCAGCAAAGATGCAAATCTAAGATGCTCTGTATTTCCAATTTGTGTACTTTCAAGAGTTCCAAGAGAGGTGAGGCCTAACAATAATGGAACATGGACAGAGAACCCAGGAAAAGGTGAATGTTTGCAGCATTGTAAATATGTCCAGGCTGTTCGCTTTTAGGATAACTTACATTGCCGGGGAAGCTGGGACATAGGTCTTCAGTTTAACGGATGGACTTCACGGTAATGACCATTTGTTCTTTTCAGGGTTTGGATTCAGACTGGATAGCCACTGTGACTTTCCATTTGCTAATCACTGTTAACATCAGATGAATGGTTTCCTAATCCCCGCAACTGGTAATTAGAAAGGTAGGACTCTGAACACGCTGCTGGTTCCTAGAGTAACGGGAATTGCCCTCACCAAGCTTGGCCAATACAGACTTCTTAGTATATCCTGGACTTGTCTGGCGTGATCTCTCTCACACCCTGCAACAATTCCCACAAACGGCTAGAAGAGGCCAGGATTGAGCCAAGCTGAAGACGGGATCCAGGTATTCCATCTGGATCTCCCTCGTGGGTGCAGGGGTCCTAGCACCTGTGGCCCTGTTCTGTGGCCTACCCAGGCACATTAGCCGGGACTCAAACCAGTGCTCCATATGGGATGCTGGTGTCATGGCAGCTTAACTTTCTGTGCCAGAGCGTGGATTGCTCGTGCTTACCACAGGATTGCATTCTGTATCAAGGCAAGTTCTTAATTGCTCACTCTCCCTCTTGCTCTCTCTCAGCATAAGGCATGACAGTACCTTCAGCCATGAGGTGACACTACACAAGACTCCCATTAGACACAGCCCAGCAGCCAGGAACTTAACAGCCTCCAGAGTCACAAACCAAAGAAATCCCTCTTGTTTATGAATTACCCAGTTTGCAATATTCTGTTAGACTAGAAAGAAACCGACTCAGACGGTGGGGCCTGTGCAAGGGTAGAATGGGGCTCATGAAGATTAGCCCTGAGGAGGTTGCTTGGTGTGACGGTTGAGTCACTCCCTGGGAGGCCCACGTCCCATGTTGCACTGCCTGGTTCAAGCTCCCGGATTCGGCTTCCGATCCAGCCTCCTGCTAACGCACGCACACTGTGGGGCAACAGGCGATGGGTGTCCCTGACACCCACCGAGGTAACCTAGACTGAGCTCCAGGATCCTCCTGGCTTTCGCCTGACCCACCCCGACTGTTGCAGGCATGTTGCAAGGGGACCAGTGAGTGAAGATCCTCCCTTTGTGCTCCCTCCTTCCCTCTCTCTCCCTCTCTCTCCCCACCTTTCCAGTTAATTAATTTGAAAAATAACAGTGACCAGCTAGGCGAGTAGGTCTCTTGTAAAATGTTTCCATCACCTTAAAATTTCAAAGATAAGTAACCAAAAATGAAACAAGGGCGGGGCTTGTGAGGTCACCCAGGAGCTCGGCTCCCCACCCCCACATTCCCACCTCCACCCCCAGCGCACACATGAGACCAGGCCCTGGGAGAGGTGCCCTCATCTATATGCTAATTAGCCCATGCAAGAATTAGAGCGCTAATTAAGCATCACCACCCTCCCTCCATGTTATCTGCCCCGGACATGGAGGCCAGAGGAGGAAATCGCAACCTCTGATCAAATTAACTGTCCGGCAGCCGCTTCGAGCCTTTGCTCTTGCAAGACTCAGAAACCCACCCCCAAGTTAATCATGTTGATTGCGTAAGGCACCAGGGACTGACTCAGTGATTAGGAATCAAGCCCAGGAGCCAGCGGCCCCTGACCCTCCTGCTGTAAGCTTGCTAGGAGCAGAAGGTTTGCTCTATCGCTGCCAGGCAGCAACGCACGCTCACACACACACACACACACACACACACACACACACACACACACACACACACACACACACACACACACGGGGCTTGCCCTCCAGAGCCCAAGCACAGTTACCGGTTGTTGGGGGAACGCACGAGGACGCTGCAGGCAGCCGGCAGGGGAGCGGGCATCTCTCCTGCTTTCCCGTGTCCTCCACCTCCACCAACACTCGGAACTTAATAGTCTTCAAGGGACGTTGGCTTCTTGTATGCTTCTGCCCCATTAGGGGATTTTGGATCTGTGAGCCTTCAATTTCCCATTTCTTCCGTGCTGCCAGCAAAGTGAAGACAGACCCACTCTGGACATAGAGTGAGCAGCCCTGGCAAGCAGTCACAGGCAGTGACATGGGCTGCCTTCCCTGGTCC